>NC_081429.1:28570889-28895889 GCF_949786415.1 Peromyscus eremicus | reverse complement strand
CTCACGTACTCTATTGAGTAGGTATGGAAAGAGTGCACAACTTTGTCTTGCTTTGGATTAGTGGAAATGCTTTTTGAGTTTTTCTCCATTTAGGTTGATGTTGGCTATGGGCTTGCTGTAAACTGCCTTTATTATGTTGAGGTATGTCCCTTGTATCCCTAATCTCTCCAGGATTTTTATCATAAAAGGGTGTTGATTTTGTCAAAGGCCATTTTCTGTATCTACTGAGATGATCATTTTTTCTTTCAGTCTGTATATATGGAGAATTACATTTATTGATATATGTATGTTGAACCATCCTTGCATCTGAAGGAGATCAAGGGGATACAGTTAGGAAGGGAAAAAGTCAAAGTATGTTTATTTTCTTATCATATGATAGTATATCATAAGTGACCTAAAAAAATTCCACCAGGAAACTTCTTCCGCTGATAAACACTTTTGCCAAAGTAGTAGGATGTAAAATTATCACATACAATTACTAGTTTCCTATGTAAAAGTGACAAATGGACCGAGGAAGAAATCAGGGAAACATTGTCTTTCATAATAGCCTCACAAGATATTAAATATGTTGAAGTAACTCTAATAAAGCAAGTGAAATACTTGGATGACAAAAACTTCAAGAAATTGAAGAAGTTATTAGGAGATGGAAAGATCTTCCATGTTCATGGATTGGTAGGATTAATATAGTAAAATTAGGCATCCTACCTAAAGTAATCTACAGTTTCATTGCAATCCCCAACAAAATTCCAACATAATTCTTCCCAGAACTTGAAAGGATATTTTAAGCTTCACATGAAAACACCAAAAAAACTCAGGATAGATTAAAAACACTCTTGGAAAATGGAACAACTGCAGGAGGTATCACTATCCCTGATCTCCGATTGTACAACAGAACTATAGTAATGAAAACAGCATGGTATTGGCACAAAAGCAGATATGTTGATCTTTAGAATTGAATTCATGACCCAGATACTATGGACACCTGATTTTTTGATAAAGAAGCCAGAAATACACCCTGGGGGGGGGGAAGACAGCATCTTCAACAAAAGGTGCCTGTTAAACTGGATGGCTGCATGCAAAAAAAAAATCCAAATTGATACCTAATTATCACTCTGCACAAAACTCAACTTAAGTGGACCGAAGACTTCAACATAAGAGCAAATACACAAAATCTTATAGAAGAGAAGATAGGAGAATAGTTTTAAACTCAGTGGCACAGGAAAAGACTTTCTGAACAGTGCACCAATAGTACCAGCACTAACAACAATTAATAAACAGGACCTCATGAACCTGAAAAGTTTCTGCATGACAAAGGACAACATCATTCGGAAAAAGTGTTAGGCTACAGAATGGGATTTTTTTTTTTTTTTTTTTTTTTTTTTTTTTTTTTTTTTTTTACCAACTAGACATCCAATAGAGGGCTAATATCCAAAATATATACAGAACTAAAAAACTGAACATCAAGAAAACAAATAACCCAAGTAAATGCGAAGTACAGATAAAACAGAGAATTCTCAAATAAGGAAACTCAAATGGCTGAGAAACACTTAAAGAAATGATCAACCCTTAGTCATCAGGGAAATGCAAATCAAAACTCCTTTGAGATTTCATCTTACAGCAGTCAGAATGGCCAAGATCAATAAAACAATCACAACTCATTCTGGCAAGGATGTTGAGTAAGGGAAACACTCCTCCGTTGCTGGCAAACTTGTACAACCACTATGGAAATCAGTGTGGCAGTTCCTCAGAAAGCTGGGGATCAATCTACTTCAAGATTTAGCTATACCACTCTTGGGCACATACCCACAAGATGCTCAGCTATCTCACAGAGACACTTGCTCAACTAGGTTCTTTGCTGCTCTCCTCATAATAGCCAGAAATTAGAAACCACTTAGATGTCTGTCAGTTGATGAGTAGATAATACAAATATGTTATATTTGCACAATGAATATTACTCAGTTGCTAAAAATATAATCATTAAATTCACAGACAAATGGAATGAACTAGGAAAAACTCACAATGATTGAGGTAACCCAGACTCAGAAAGATAAATATGGTTTGTATTCACTTACGTGTGGATATTAGCTGTTAAGTCGTTGTAAGCAAGCTACAATACATATGACCACAGAGGTTAGGTAGAAAGTAAGAGATTAGGGGTAGAGGAATGGATCTCCCAGTGAGGGGAAAGAGAATAGATAGTTTATGGATAGATGGGGGGGGGCAAATTGGAATGGGAAGATCAAATGGGGAGGGTGAAGAGGGAGCAAGTGAGGTAAATCTACAACAAAGGGCCATTTGAGGATTCATATGTTAACCTAATACAGTAGAAGCTTCCTCAAATAATACATATATGAAGCCAATTTAAATGAAATCTCCAAATAATGGGGGAGACAGAACCCAGCTGGACATCTCTTACAACCAAATGAAGCTTCCTGTACTGAGAATGAGTTACATCTAATTGAGTTGTTGGCCAAAGGGTCCCATGAGAATCTCCCAACAACCCAGGCTATTGCCAAGGCTATTGGTTACTCTCCACAAACTGAGAGTAAAGTCCTATTGCTGAATACAGCATCTACACAACTCATTGAACAAAGAGAAGTCAAGCTAGTGCCTACCTAGAGCCTTCACCCCTAAAGACTAATTTAGGTACTCTGTGGGCAACCAAAGGAGAAAGGTAAACACCAACCTAGCTACAAACTCTCTGCTCTACAGGAGTGATCTGCCAACCAAATACACTATTGCAATAATCACACAAAATTTGTGGAAGCAACAAACCAAGATCTGACTTGATTTAAGGCCCACTCCATGATATGGAAACCACACTTGATACTGCTTGAGTAGCTAAAAACCTGAGACTGCATAGGCCGGAGACCACAATAAAACCGTATACGGCTGTTCTACTGAAGGAACATAGCACTACAATGGCCCCTAACGATATTTTGCTATACTCATAGATCAGTGCCTTGCTCATCAATCATCAGAGAAGTTTCCTCCTGTAGCAGATGGGAATAAATACAGAGACCCACAGCCAGACAACATAGAGAAAGTGAGAGACCTTGGAACACTCAGCCTTAAATGGGAGGTCCCCACCAAACTCCTCCCCTTAGCATTCAGTAAACCCTTCAGAAAAGGAGGTGGAATGAATATATGAGTCAGGAGACAGAGGATACCAAAGAAATGAGGTCTCAACACAACAGGACTGATGTGCATATGAACTCAGACACAGAGGCAGCATGCACAGGGCCTGCACAGGTCTGCAGCAGATGGGGTCCCAGAGCTGAAAGAAAAAGTGGACACATGCCCCAACCCCTAACACAAAGGTTGGCTGCAATTGATACCCACTTACAAATGAAAACATAGTTTACTCCAAGGGAGTCTCATTGGGGAAACAAACCACTCATAAAGGGCTCCATGTCCAGCAGTAGATGACCAACACAAAATGAACTCAGTGTCACCTTTGGAGCTTGTTTGTCACATAATGTTGTGATGGGGTATTTTTTTTCTTTCCCTTTTTTCCCCTTACAGGTCCTTTGCATACATATTATGGCTTCTGGTTTTGAGTTTTTATGGGATTCCTGTATGTGTAAACATGTGTGTCTTTGCATTTATTTGTTTTTCTCATGCTTTTTCTTTGGCTCTTTTCTTCTGTTTTTGTCCTATTCTGATTTTTTTGTTTTCTTTTATCTTATTTTATTTTATGATTATTCCTTAGATGACTGTTTTCTAAGTAGAGACAGAATGGGTATGGATCTGGTGTGAGGGCAGGTGGGGAGAAGCTGGGGAAAGCTAGGTGAGGGAAAACTGTAATCAGAATGTATTGCAAGAAAAAAATCTGTTTTCTAGAAAAGAAAAAAATATCTCTTCTCTCCTTAAAACTCACATGTTAATTGTAGTATTCCTGAGTCATGGAGGTGCCATGTTATGTCAGTCCAGGACCTGCAGAAGACAGTGTAGAAAGATTGTAAGTGGTGGATAACTTCAGGAAAACATTTTTTTCCAGACCTGATAGGCCAGCTACACATAATAACTCACAACCATTGTGACAGCATGCACAAGACCTGGGCATGCCCTGGCTGGAGACAGTCCCAGCATAGCATGGGGAAGGTGAAGATGGAATCCTATTAGCCGAGAGCTATTGGCATTTGATAGCTGTTGGGAGAGGGAATAAAACCCAATCCCAGGACTAGCAGGGCAGCATGAACTGGACTTGATTGGGAAAGAAGAAACAAATAGTTGAAAAAGAAGCAATCTCAAAGCTGAATGGGAAGGGGCAGGAGGGTTGAGAGTATGGTAAGGGGAGAAATTAAGGCTGGTAAATATATTGTAGAATATGTATGTATGTATGCATGTCTGTCTGTCTGTACGTATGTATGTATGTATGTATGTATCTATCTATCTATCTATCTATCTATCTATCTATCTATCTATCTATCTACCTATCTATCATCTACCTATCTATCTATATCTATCTAACTGTCTGTCTGTCTGTCTGTCTGTCTATCTATCATCTATCTATCTGTGTCTATCTATCTATCTATCTATCTATCTATCTATCTATCTATCTATCTATCTATCTCTATCTATCTATCTATCTATCTATCTATCTATCTATCTATCTACCTATCTATATCTATTTAAAGATGATACTGGACAAAGAAGATAAGAAGAAGTTCTAATACACTTAATATATGAATCACTTGCTGTCAATGGTCCCTGTATGTTGTAGTTATTTGATCGCAAGAATGACGTTTTAGGGCAAGCAGTAAATTTGACGTAGTTTTACATTTCCTAGGATATCCAACTACAGTAATGCTTAGTGACGGTTGCTTAATATTTAAGATGTCATGCAAATTAAATTTTAGTTAAGAGGAAAGATCATCTTATATGCATGGAGCTGTCCTTACAGTGTCCTTCAAGGTTATCTTACATCATATTGAAAAATTCAGCACAACCATGTTCCTTTTTCCCAAGCCTAACTATAGATTTCTTTTGCTCATACTAATATCAACAAAAGAAGCTGTAGCTGTAAGTTTTCCTGTGTCCCACCCAGGCCACTCAGACCCAAGTAAACACACAGAGGCTTTTATCAATTACTAATTGCATGGCCGATGGCAGGCTTCTTGTTAGCTGGCTCTTATAACTTAAATTAACCCATTTTTTATTAATCTATGTTTTGCCATTTGTTCTGTGGCTTACCGGTCTGCTGACATGTTGTTCCTTGGGCAGCAGGCTGGCATCTCTCTCTGCCTCTCCTTTATCTTCCCATCTCTCTGCTTGGCTTTCCACCTGCCTCTAAGCTGCCTTACCATAGGCTAATGCAGCTTTATTTATCAACCAATCAGAGCAACACATAGTCACAGCATACAGAATGGCATCCCACATCAAGAAGCACATACAAACCAGTCACAATTTCTCTTTTATTTCCAGATGAAGATTATTAAACTGCAAACTTTGATTTGAACATAAATTTTCCTTTACTAGGGTAACTGATGAAAGTTGAAGTAGCATTAGACATATACCCCACAGGTGCCATTGTTTTCCATAAGGAAATACTGGTGAACTGTTGTTGCCAATGGACTTGGAGTCTGGAGGAGGCTAAATCTGCTCCAGCATGGTTGCTTAATTTCCCTTAAAAAAGCATAAAGGATTTATCAAGTCAATACATTCCACATCACAATAAGCTCCTTTTCCTATCAAACTGTGTGGAAATCCTGGAGATGGCAATGATTATCTGTCATGGAAGATGTTTCCCCACATCCACACTAACAACTTCTAGCTTTAAATAAATAATTCTTCTTGGAGTTCAGAATTCAATTCACTGAGCCCATTTTGAGAGGCTAATTTGAAAGTGTACCTTTCATTAGGGAGGATTCTGATTTAAACTTACCATGTTGGTGCTGAATTATAACTTCCAGGGATACTGATCAGGTACCCGCATCAAGTACCACTGGGATGAAGACATCTTCTCTTGCTTTAAGAAGAGCTACATTATGGGATGTACTGTCATGGTGATTATTAATAAGCATGTCTGCGCTGGTTATAATGGAAATAGTGGGGAAAATTACTTGTGTTTTGGTATTTGTGTCTTCTCTTTATAATAAAACTTTATCAATAATGCTTACCATATTTACATGAAAAATAATATGAAAATGAGCTACTTGGAGGTTATAGAGGAATGACTTTTCCCCTGTGGTTATTAGATAAGAACCAAATTTATTAGTTAATTATCCTGAGTCCATTTGCCTCGACTTTGGGATGGTGTGATCCAATAAATCAGGGCTCCCTGCTTGGAGCATAAGTTTTCTAAAAACAGACCAAGAAGAGAACTTGTGTTCCTATTACTGTGGATTCTTATGCAACAGTAATGCTGTTTTTCAAAGTATTTCTTCTCTAAATAGCTCAGACTTCCTGTTGCCTTGATCGTAACTAGATAAAACTTCAACTTGAGTGTAAAAACTAAGTTTTAACTATTGAGGAAAGGAAGAGGAAAAGAAAAAAAACTTGCCTCTACCATGAAATGCTTAAGATATAGCAAAGGATTCATAAAGGTTACACTTTTGTTTATTTATTCATTTATACGTTTATTTTATTTTACTGGGATATGGTCTTGCCGTGAAGCCAGACCAACCTTGAAATCTTTCTCAATTTACCTGTCCTAACTTAGGCCTTCTTTTAAAATTAATTAGTAATTGTATGTATATGGGTGTTTTGTCTGTCTGTATGTCTGTGTGACACGTTTGTACCCGGTGTCCTCAGAGGCTGGAAGAGTACATTGGATTCCCTTGGACTAGACTTACAGATGTTTGTGGGCTACCTTGTGGATGCAAGGAATAGAACCCGGGTCCTCCACAATAGCAGCCTGTGCTCTTAACTGCTGAGCCATTTCTCCAGTCCTGTCTAGGCCATCTTATTTTTTTTTTCCTACTCTTGACCTTTGCTCAAGATGTTTTTTGTGACCCCGGATATACCAGTATGTACAATTTAGGTATAGAAACCAAACTTTTACTGATACTCAATCATGAAAAAAATCTGTTTAAAAATAATCATTTGATCTCTACATAATGTTGCCACTCATTAAAGATAAAAGCAAATTTACATACTATCAAAGAGGGTGTGCTTGTTTATTTTTGGATAGAGAATTAAATCATGGTTTAATATTTGATTCTGTAGGATGGAAAGTATCATCAAGGTTTTGGAGAATTGACCAATATTTTGCTTTTATAACCAATAGTTTTCTATTGCTCCTTCCCATGAATTTATAGTACAGAATGACAGAAGTATGTGTATGGCCATTTCAGAAACTAGAAATTCAGTCCTACTCCAAAATCAAAATACATTAGATGAAATGATTTTTTTTTTATGAAACACAAGTCAACAACTCAAATACCAATTTCAAAAATCAAACATTCTGGCACAATATAATTCAGATATACCAATTTATTCAACACACCAAGGAGTAATGGCAGGGAAACATTAAAATCTATGTTTTTCATAATAAAATCATCGTGTTTCTACAAGAGCTGAAAATTTGTATGTACAGAAAGAAACACTATAACTTATAACATTTAAGAGTCTGGAATCTGAGCAAAGGTGTTTCCAGAAGCTTGTTGGTGGTGTTTGGTGTGATGGCATTCTCATTGTAAAAATACACACAGTGTGTGTTCAGAACCACAGCTACAGTGAAGTCACATTGTGCAACAAGAGTGAGCTTTTTATTTTGAATTTTGTTGCAATTCAGAAATATGTTACCATTGCCAGTTTTTGTTTGTTTGTTTGCTTGTTTGTTTTTGTGTGAGTCCTATGTTCAGTTATGCCACCCATATGGGGTTGCCACTCACAGTTTCAAGAAACTGAGCCTTTGTCTACTGAGTGGTGGGATTATTGGTGTATTCCATCAGGTCTGGCTAAGGTTATATCATTATTAAGCTTCATAAACTCTGGGATTTAAGTGGCTAAACAAAATAACTCAGAGTGCAGAAAAAAAAAAAAAAACAACATGTGTTTGGGTCAGATCCAGGGCCACGCTCATGTTCGGCCACTGACTACCTCCAGTATTGTAAAGGAAAAACACTTCATTGAATTCTAGCTATAGTAGACAACTGTATCTATGCACCCAGTAGTTGAAGACAATAAAAGGAAAATGTTAAAGTCTATTTGTGATAAACAATAAAGACAATTGTCTTGCTGTCATGCTGTATAATTGACCACTGAAAACTCTAGCATAAAGCATCTTGTTGCATTCGGCATTCTGTGTTTTATAGCAGAGGTAGTGTATTAGGCAGAGTTCTCCAGAGGAACAGAACTTATAGAATGAGATTTTATATATATATATATATATATATATCTCATACACACACTTTTGAGTGAAGTCAGAGCCCAGCCTAGATTTTATATGTATGGGATTCATTAGAATGGTATATAGGTTTTGGTCCAGCTAGCCCCCAAACAGCTGTCTACCTAAATGGAAGGTCTAAGAATCTAGTAGTTGTTCAGTCCATGAGGCTGAGAGAGCAAGACAAACTCAATTTTAAAGAAAACTTCATTTCTAGCAATACTAAGATAAAAGCTGAACCGAGTTCCAGAGACATAAACACCCAGCTAAGACTCTGATCAAGACGCCGTGCTTGGCTGCTGATCAAGAAATAGCTAATCCATCAAAGTCTCCAATAGTACTCTCCCAGAACTAAATGTATTTTGTCTTCTGTAGTTCTTCTCTTGGCTAAATGTTCCTGTTAACTGAAGTATGACCCTGAAATGCAAAGACTTGTACCTCCTAGCTTGCGGTTTTGCCCTTTAAAAACAGTTCACTGTGAGAGCTCAGGGCCGTCCTCCTTCACCTGAATAGCCAGTGTGTTGGTCGCAGACCCAAGCGTGGGCTTGCTTCTTATTAATAAATCCCTTTGTGTCGGAACCTTCCGACAGTCAGCTGGGTCTTGCTGATTGAAGAGACAACGAAGAAGACATAAAAGAGTCGAGACTGGTCAATGCAGCCCTTTGTACTTGCATCAAATATTGGCTCTGTGGTGGTCTTGCTTGGGGGTCTCGTGACATGGGCACAACAAGGCTGGATATCTCAGACGGTTTTTAGTATATTCCAGAATCCCAACGAAGTAGGCTCCAATGCCAGTGAAAGAATGGACTTGTTGGCGAGAGTGAGAACAAACTAGCAAAGAGCAAACTTTGTTTTTCCATGGCCTTTCTATAGGTTGCCAGCAGAAGCTGCAGCCCAGGTTAAAGGTCGATCTTCCCATCTCAAAGATCCCAATTAGAAGTGGGTCTTCCAAATGATTTAATTGAGAAAAATTCCCTCATAGGTGTGCCCAGCCATTTGGGTTTTAGTTAATTCCAGATGTAATCAAGTTGACAACCAAGAACAGCCATCACAGATGGCATATCTCTGCCTGATGATGTGGTCCTCAGAGGGGAAGACTTGAGTATCAGGCTCACTGGGATTGTCAGCAGAAATATATATAATCTCTTCAGCATGGTCTTTTCAGGCTGTCATGGCTTGACTATAGAATTACTCCATGGTAAAGTCTCAAGAGCATTGGGAAGAAAGTATGTGACATTCAATGGCTGAGCCTTAGCAGTCATTCAGCACCACATTTATGAAATACTTTTTCATGAAATTAGAACCCAGCCCAGATGCAAGCACAGGGACATAGGTAACACCTTATCAAAACTAGAAAAAAAACTATGTGTAAATTAAAGACAACTGTTTAGAGACATGGATTATTGCAATGATTTAATCAAGTTCATCTAATATGATCCTGATGATTTTTTGTTAGGTGTCTATTTTAATAGACTTAAATGGGGCAACAATTGCTAGAAAAGAGATGCCATACTTATGTACATTTCATCTCACAGAAATCTATCAAATATTTGAGGCAGGTGAGGCAATTAATCAACCTTTAAGTCAGTGGTTCTCAGCCTTCCTAATGCTGCAACCCTTCAATAGAGTTCCTCATGCTGTACTGACCCCCCCCAACTATAAAGTTATTTTTGTTGCTACTTCATAACTATAATTTCACTACTGTTATGGACCTCAAAGTAAATACCTACGTTTTCTGATTGCTCTTTGGCAACCCCTGGGAAAGGATTGTTAACCCCCGAAAGGGATTGTGATCCACAGGTTGAGAAACATTCTTTGAAATGTTTGCCTCCAACATTTACTAAGCTGTTAAAAAGGATGATCAGTCTGACCTTTTCCATTTTTAGAAAGACATATATTTGCATTTCTGGAAATTCAACAGAACAGTATGTAACACTGAAAGACCCTAACCCTTCAGGCTTACACCCTCCAAACCCCAGGAAATAAGGAACTAAAAAGAAAACTAGTTCCAAGGGAAACCTGACTCAGCCATTATTCAACCACCCCTGTAACAATGTAAAAAGATTTCTGTTAAAAGATGTGCTCGACTGTGACTGGGATAGTTGCAAGTGTTCCAGGAAGGACCACTGTGACCTTTGTGTAAACTCCACTCCTGCCCTGATACCCCCCCTTGAGGTTTCAGGAAGAATGTACATGCGGACATGACTGTACCCACTCTGCGATCAGACCATGATCTTGTGAAATGAAATTGTATGGGAATTGTAATCTTATGGCTTTTGTGGGTTTTTCCTTTAAAAGCACCTATGTGACTACAGTAAGATGCAACTCTTGCTCTCAGGACAAGAGTTTGCCCATCTGTACAGTCGCTTCTTCAATAAACACCTCTTGCTGTTGCATCAACTGGACTGTAGTCTGGGTTCCTGGGGTGCCCACTCGAGACCCTAGATTTTGGGGTCTAACAACACCACACATACTTAATTGGAAAATAGTAAAAGTACCTGTTCTATTTTGACCAATGGATTTAATTAGTTTACAGTAGTCAACTAAACCTTGCTTAAATTCTTCAGGTTCAGTCATACATATACTCCTGTAGCCATGGAAATAGAATACAATGGTTTGCTGAACCTAAATTTCATGCCTACCCATAGGGGCCTGGAAAGGCATTACTTTCTTCCTAAGCAAGCAGATAGACAAAGGTAAACTAGGAGCCATTTAGATGGGACAAATAGGGGTTAGAAACACTGCATTCAAGTGTCTGTGATAGGAGACTGTGTATTGCAAGTGGAGGGAGTTGCTTGGGTATGGCTTTGCAGCCCTGTCTGCAGATGTGGGGAGGATCTGCCATGGCTGGAGCAAATAGTGTATGAAACCACAGGAACTAGGTTATAACTTCATCTCATCAAAAATTGATGAACTGTTTCATTCTGGGCACTGCTCCTGGTTAATGGAGAGACTTTTATTTTCAAGGAGCTGAGATCCAGGGCTGGAAAAATATAACCAGAGAGTCCAACTCCAGAAGGACTGTGCAAAAGTTACATTTTCAAAATTCTTAACTATTCCCCCAAATCTTAAGACCTCAGCATTCTTCCTAGGTCTCAGAGCTTGTCCCTTGAAAAGTTCTCTTGAGAATCACTTGTCAGAAATATTCTTTGCACAAACGAAAATGAGATTTATAAATATTTCAACCAGGTTTAGCACTGTCACTTTGTACTTAAATACCATTTTTCAAGCAGGCACCATTTATGGATGGCATTTCAAAAATGGCATCAAGTGTTCAGAGATTTCGTGGGCACGCTATCTTAGACAGCCCCTTACAAGGTATGTGGTACAGTGTGAAATGTCTCCCACTATCTATGTTTGTCCCCTTGACTTTCAAATGGTGGTGCTGTTTGGGGAGGGGATCAAGTCTCTGGGTCTGTGGCCCAGCTATCCAAAATGGATTGTGTGAGCTAGGCCTTGATGGTAAGAAGTCTAGACACAAGCATAGGGACATAGACACAGGTTAACTGAAGAAGTATAAAAAAAAATCTGTGACTATTAAAAAAAAAGTCACCTTCTCAAAGCTAGGAAAAATTGTACTCCTTCCATCACTGGCAAAGCATTTCAGTTGCCATGCCTTTCCTGCCATTGTTGACCAATATCTCCCGACATTGTAAGCCAAAATTAGTATTTTCTCCCTTAAGTTGTTCTGCCTTTCTTTGGGGTGGAGGGGGGGGTCACAGAAATCAGAAAACCTGATACAGAAAGCATGCCCGTCTACTGAGTACTTACAACAAACAACCCTGTAACAAATGGTTTAATGACTTTCCCCAAGACACACCCAAGTTCAGTGGCACTGAAGACACAAGGCCACACTCTTCTGTTCCAAATACAGTCTTTGTCTTAGTTAGAGTCTCTATGGCTGTGAAGAGACACCACGATCATGGAAACTCTTATAAAAGAAAACATTTCATTGGGGTGGCTCACTTACAGTCTCAGAGGTTTAGTCCATTATCATTATCGTGGGAAACGGCAGCATGCAGGCAGACATGGTGCTGGAGAAGGAGCTGAGAGTTCTACATTGGATCCACAGACAACAGGAAGTGAACTGAGTGCCACACTGTATGTAGCTTGAGCAAATGAGACCTCAAAGCACACCCCACAGTAAAACACTTCTTCCAACAAGGCCACACCTACTCCAAGGAGTCCACACCTCCTAATAGTGCCACTCGCTATGAGCTTATGGGGGCCAATTACATTCAAACCACCACAGTCTTCCTTCAGTCAAGCTCCTTCACCCCTCCTACCATCAACAAGGCAAATGCCCAGAGAACCTCATTCATCTCAGTATAACAGAATCATAAAATACGTATCTTATTTTAAATTACCCCAGGTAACTGGCTCTATGGCTGTGGTTTGCCTGTCCTTGGACTACTGGGATAATAATGGAGAAGAACATCTAGCCTTCCTTTGTGGTGAGTTTTGGTTGAATACTCTTATTTTGAAAGAGTAAATTAAAAAAAATTCTCACTAAGATACATGTACAAGACAAAACCAAAAATACACATGCGTGCAGAAATACATTGATTGGATGGACCTTAGATCTCCACTGTGTGATCAAGGTCTTCCATGTTTTGACTCCAGCTACTTCCACATCCCAGGTCCTCTCATTCTCCCATGCTCCTCGCCCATGCTGTCTGTCTTTCAGTCCTCAGACCACTGCTCACACTCTCCCTCTTGCCTAGAATTACTTTGCCTATAGCTTTGACATCTTTGCCTTTTCACATGTAAACTTTGAAGAAGAGTACGGATGAAACTTCAGTGTCACTATGTCCCAGCTGACTCCAGGTGTCCCAAGTTTGTCTCAGTGACAGTTGACACACTGATGGAACATCAAGATTCTCTGTAGTTTTCCACAAAGTGTCCATGTTCCATCTCTAAATACACCGGCTTCTCCACTTTCAGGCTATAGAAGTGAAGGCCACTGAGGCCATTTAAGTTGCTGGCAAGCAGACCAGACGGACCTTAACTAGGTGAAAGCACCTGACATGTTAGAAAGGTATTTGGATATTTATTCTGCTTATATTGTACCATTCTCCCCAAAGATTAAGAATTTTACCTTCTCACACAGCATGAAAACACCTGTTGTTTGCATCTGACACTGAATATTGTCTCTCATGCTGATTTTTGATAATTTTATTTTGTGATTTTTGTCGTTTGCACTTTTCTAAGTACTAAACATACAGCGGTTCTTTAGATGTTCTTTTGGTTACTTTCTTTTACTTTTTCAAAACACTGTCTTTTTCTTTTACCTATTTCCTTTGGTCAATTGCTTTTCTTTTTAATAATAGGGGCTTTGAGCAACCTGGTTCTTTTGCAAAATATTTTATACATTGTAAATATTCTTCAGTTGGTTTTTGAGTTTGTTTATGGTGTTTTATTATGTAGTTTAGGAAATTATTTTTAAGGGCACAAGACAGTTAGCCTAGTAGTTGAAGAAATTAAAATGTTTATTGTGTTTTTGGCTCAGATAATTATATGATTTACATTATTTAATAAAATATTTTCATTATCAATCTGGTTGGCTATATGCCTTCTTTATCAATTTTCATAAGAAGAGAGAGTGAGAGAATGTGCACATGCCCATGAGAGTGGGGGAGGATGAAAATGATAACCTTAGTATGGTTCCTTCCCTGCAGATTGAGCCATTGTAGAACCCACTTCTCCCTTGGACAAAGTTTATTTTATTTTTAGTTACATGGATGTGCTTGTGCCTGTGTGTGTGAGTATGTGCACATGAGTGATGGTGTCCACAGAGGCCAGAAGTCTCAGATCACCTGGAGCTGGAGTTATGGAGGATTGTGAGACACCTAACGTGGCTGCTGGGAATTGAACTCAGGGTGGCTTGGAAGAACATTATGTGCCTTTAACCACTGAGACATCTCTCCAGACTAGCCAAATATTTTGATAAGGATGTACTTACCCTGACGATTTAGTCCAGCCTGTGCCAGAGTGGAGATAGCATCTCTCACATCACTGGGGTTACATTAGAGGGGGTGGATTTCTATTAATAATACCAGGAAAGGAGAAATAGATGGGATTCTCAGTATGGGAGCCACCACCATATGTGCTAGCCGTAGCTTTTTACCTTGGCAATGACCCATGTGGCCTTGGGTGACAATTTCCTTTGTGTTGCTTCATGCCAGAGGTCCTCCTGATTGCTCAGTTACGATTCCTGGACAGATTGGGATAGGTTAAGTACTATTTCCAGCATGTCACTGGTGACCAGCAGATTTATGTGTTGTGATCTTTTCTTTACCCCTACCTTGTACTCATCGACTGGCAGTAGGAAAGATTTCCCTAATCTCAGATCCATAATGAGCCAACCTTTGATTAGTGGTGCTTTGAAAACTACCCACCCCCCTGTTCTAACTGCTTTTTGGAATTCAGTTCTAAAACCAGATTTAAATCCATCTACCAGTGTGTTTATGAGCTGGTCATTGTCCTCAGGCTGAAAATTTGGCTGGTGCTAACCTCTTCTGTGATATGTGGGATGATGTGGCTCTTCACTGCTGCTCCATGTTTTATTTTGAACAGATAATTTTCACAACATGCTTAAGAATGTTTAATATATGATTTCAAGTTAAATATTGCATCCCATTTAACAGCACTTCTAAAAGTGACATTAGAGAATCTTAACACATTTACTTTATTATAGTAATATTTTATCACTGTCTCAAGGCTTTGGAAAATGTCATGACCCATTGCTCTCTCAGCTCAAGGGCACCTTTATGTGTTACATTTGAAGTGGTGATGGCCTGGAGGAGGCTGTGTCAGTGATAGTGAAGTATAGTCTCTTTCCATGAGGGTGTTGTCTCTCAAACAGCTTTCAGAATAGTCGCCACATCCAGCTTCCCAAACCACTTGCTCTTGATGAGCAAAACTCAGTTTCATCCATTTATCTTTCTCCTTACATTGGGAGAAACATGGATACCAAAAATTAAAAAAATAAAAAGAAAAGAAAAGAAAGAAAAAAATCCACAAAAAAAAAAAACTCCAAAAATCTGCTAGTAGATCATTGCTGTATGTACCTGGTGTCTTTTCCTGTTCCTCCTGACCTTTTGTGCCTCCACTGATGTGAAATTAAAATCCTATAGCAGGAGGCGAGAGGGTGGGCTGAAGATAATCCCTGTTCGGGTGCTAGGGAAGTTCCCAGGAATCCACAAGGGTGACCCCAGCTTAGACTACTAGCAATAGTGGAGAAGGTGCCTGTACTGGCTTGCTTCAGTAATCAGATCGGTGAATATCCTGTCATCATAGAGCCTTCATCCAGTAACTGATGGAAGCAGATGCAGAGATCCACAGCCAAACACCAGGCCAACTCTGGACTCTGACTGACTCCCCATGGGAGGCCTTACCTTCACGTAGGAAAGAATGGGAGTGAGTGGGTTGTGGGGGAAGGCTGGAGGGGTGGGAGGAGGGAAGAGGGGGATCTTTGATTGGTATGTAAAATAAATAAAAAATTTCTTAATAAAACAAAACAAAACAACAACAACAAAAAGATAATCCTGGTTCTGCCTCTCTGTCCTTAAGCCAGTAATTGTGTTTCAGTTTCTCCAGTAATGACGTGATACTAACAATACCTACTTCAGAGGACTATTGTTGTTATTAAATAGATCTATAGAAGAAAAATACTTCAAATAGTGCATGGGACCTTAACTACAGTACGGTCCCAACTATGTGCTAGGTTTTGCTTCTACTGCCTTGCTGAATCCCCCTGCACCTCAAAATCTCCATTTCTCTACCTGCAAAATTAGGTTCCTAAAAGGAGGGTAACAGTGGAAATTCTTAATCAAACCCTGGTTAATCGGGTTTAGGGGCCTCCTTAGAAAGGCTGCTCTGCACTCCCAGAGTCTCAGCAGTTGACCATACCAGATCTTACCAGATGTTCATTAGCAGATGAATAGATTTCTCTTCCAGCGAAAGAGCTTGCCAACCCTCACTGCTAAGCTGGGAAACTGCATTTCCTTCTTCCAGGAGTGAATCCATTTATGCTCAAATGTTATCTATTCACTGGTTCAGGAACTTCCAGTAACAACAGCGTTGCCCTCGACATTTTGAAAGATGAGATACCCTTGACACAGGCAACAGTGTGTTCTTATGTCAACAACCTGTTGTAGCATGAGGCAGTCTGGAAAAGGTCGTGGGAGAGTGTACTGGGATTTTAGTAGAGGTTACAATTCTTTGTTTTAGATAACTCTGGATGACAGAAAAGAAAACGCAAATGGCTTGTTTGAGGTATCAAAGTCAAGATCTCATCTGCTAGCCACAACCTGA
Organism: Peromyscus eremicus; assembly: GCF_949786415.1. NCBI lineage: Eukaryota > Metazoa > Chordata > Mammalia > Rodentia > Cricetidae > Peromyscus > Peromyscus eremicus. The sequence continues at coordinate 28,879,241 of NC_081429.1, read as the reverse complement.
GGCTAAACAGGAGCCTCAATAAGTTCCATGAAAGGGTGACATGCTTTGACCCATGCTTGCAGTATTCAAAATGGACATTTAACCTCATGTATATCAGCTATGACATGTTTTATGGTCTAAATACTGTGTTTCTTCTGGATGCAATATTTTCTCATTTTAAAATAGCCATAATTTTAAAAGGTTTCCTTTTTTTTTTAAATGAGGTGTTTTTTGGCAGGTTATGGCTACAGAGGGAGAGAGGGTAAGTTTTCTTAGCAATGTGACGCATAGGAGGTTGCCCACATGCTCGTGGATGACCCTTGTCCACGTGTATATGGGCAACACTAATTGCATGTGAGTTATAGACGAAAAGAAGATGATAGAGAGGAAGAGATAGACAAAGATGACATGATGTTGGGAGGAAGATGTGGTGGGGCGCTCCAGGAGCAGGTGGAAGGAAGAGATAGGCATAAGTATGAGCTAAACATACTGTTTTCATTTATGAGGACTACCAGAACGTGAGAAATTAATTAAGCTTTAAAAATATTAAATAATAAATGTTTCACATAGAAAAATAGTGTCTGTTGCGAAGGGTCACTCTCTTCCATTCCTTTCTTCTCTTCTCCCTCCCTCCCCCTTTCCTGCCTTTCTTCTCCTCTCTGTCTCTCTCACCTACCTATTATGTTTCTTCTTTCCTACATCCTTTCCTTACCTTCCTTGATGAGGGCATGTTCTTTAAAAGTATATATTTTTAATTTAAAGTTTTATTTTTTGAGAATTTCACACATGAGTACTGTAGATGGGGGTGATGGTAATTCGAATGCAATGCAGACATGTATGAAATTGTCAAAGAACAATTGAATTCATAAAAAATTATGAAAGACCCCTCTCCCTAATTTTTTTTTTAGAAAAATCCATAATGCTGAAGGCATTCTGCTGCTCCCCACTGTGGGTAACCCACTCCAATCTCTTTTTATGGTGTTTACTTTGCTTAGCTTTCTAACTACACTTCTGCTTCTTCACGTAACAACCTGCAGTTGCTTTGTTAAGTAAACTTCTGCCCAGAGTGTAAAAAATAAATTATAGTTACATATTTCCTTTGTTCCACTGGGGACTCTCCAATATTTCTTTGGCTGGAATTGTTCAAAATTTGATCTCTCAGGATCTTTTCTCAGGTATTTATAACACAAAGAGCCATACCACCGTGTTCCAGTGCTCAATTCAGGCTTCCAAGGAAAACAATCACAATCCAGAGACACGAGAGCCCCTGAGACCCCATTACATTGCTCTGTTCCCCCACCTCTTCAGCAGCCAAGGATTGTAATGTAAAATTCTCATGTGGAAGTGACCTTACAGGTCTCCTCGCTCATGTACTTGATTTCTTCTATTAACAAAAATGAATTTCAGAAACAATTAATAAAGGCCTGGAGCACCCACACAGCTGGGACTCCAAACAAGTGATTTTTTTTTTTTACATTATTCCCCACAGTCAGATTCAAAAATAAGATCTTGCTGCCAAAAATGAAGAAAGAAGGAAATAGTGGGGCTTTTTTTTTTTTTTTTTTTTTTTTTGACATTTCTATGGGTTTCACAAAAGGTCAGCAAGTGGTCTGCTTCCTTTATTACCTAAAATATGGCCAGGTCAAAAATAATTGGCCTGTTATTTGAGAGAGCAGACAAGCTTACCCTTCACAAATGTCACACATGGGCCTGGAGAGAGCTAGGAACGCTGGGAACTAAAGGCCTCTCTGGTTCTGTGTGCGTTCCCTCTCTATCAACAAATGGTGATTCATTTTTTTTTCTGCCGGAAGGGACTTTTGTTGACATTTTCTGAGTGCTGCATGCTGTTGTTTGTGACATGGCAGTAGAGAGTCATGTTGTGTATGTACAGAATTTGCACTAGCTCAAGGTTCAGCTCAAGGACAATGTTATTCACCCTGAAACTATCTTTGCAGTGGGATGTGTGTGATAAGAGCATCATAGTAGTATCTTCAGTCCATGCCACATTTTGAGTCAGAAACAGAGCCAAGTATGTAGTATAATCAGGTAGAATTCACCAAGGAAGTGAGAATCTTTCAAATGCAAAAAAAGTTAATTTCTAATGATGGCCGTCCTTGAAAAATAGTAAGGGACCCCATTTCTTTTCCTGTTAAGGATTTGTGAAAGCTGAAAAAGAGAGACAGGTGTAGTCTTGTAGGGAGAATATTTAGATTGTCGGATTAATATTTCATTTGTTTGTGCTAGTTTTTGTTAGCTAGGAGGTTAGGCTTAAATGATTCCTTCCACTCCATTCATTTTATTCCAATTTATCTGCCTTCAACTGGCCTCTGAGTCTTGTTAATAATGCAGATGAGTAACACTTGAAGCCATCCCAATATCATTACAATGTTCTTATACTGTGGTATCTAACGTTTTAGGTCAAACAGTCTCATGTGATTTAAATAAAAATCTCATGTTTACAAAGTATTTCACTTACCTGAAAACCAAACTAATTTCATTAGATAACATGAATGGTGTTATATGTCAAGTAGCAGGTCTCTAGTCAGCCAAGAAGAACCTCAAAACAAAGTTGCATTGCTAGAAATTATGATTAAATATTATCAGCTGTTGTCATTGTTAAACTTGATTAACTTGATGGCTTTAGAATCCCTACAGAAACCAACATTCAGGCATGTCTATGAAAGTGTTTCTAGATTAGGGTAACTCATGTGGGAAGACCCATTTTCCATACATGTGGTACCACTCCATGTGTCTATTAGCTTTCCAGTCCAATTTGACATCAGCTATGGAGAAGACATTGTGTAAAGGACTGCTGTAGATACCTTAGATGAACAGAATAAAGTCCTTGCCTCAAGGAACTTGCAATCAGAGATGGAGACACATGCATTCCAGTGGCCATGTTGGTTAGCAGATGACAGTGTCTCTGCAGGAAGACTTAACTCAGGAGGTCTACAATGCTCCCATTTGGCATCCCTACCCCCAAGACTACTTATAGAATTATCTCTTGTCCGACTCCTAGCGCTAACAGCCACATCTTTAGGATGCTCTGCTTGATCCAGGTTATGAGTGTTTCTTGTTTGTATTTTCACATATGTCACATTTAGGGCCAAGTGGTTCTAGTTTTACTAGATAATTTATGGCATTAACACAATTTATTTTCACCCCTTGGTCTGGAGAGATGATGCCTTAGGAAAAGGTGCAGTCAGTTACGTTGCAGAATGCTTGTTTACACTGTAAAGATGTCTTTGCCAAGGCACCTTCTGATTGGTGAAAGAGCTGAATGGCCAATAGCTAAGCAAGAAGAGGTTAGGTGGGACTTCTAGGGACAGATTGGACTCTGGAAACAAGAAAGGCAGAGATGCCAGAAGAAGCAGAGTAAGCAGGATTTGCAGGAGGAGAGGTAACAGCCACAAATCACATGGGAGAATGTAGATTAATATAATGGGTTAATTTATGCTATAAGAGCTAGTTAGAAACAAGCCTAAGCTATAGGCCAACATAATTAATAAGAAGTCTCTGTGTCATTATTTGGGAGCTGGCTTATGGGACAGAGAAAGACTTGCTGCAGGTTACACCAGTGCAGCATGTTTATTTGATTGAACTCCAGTGAAAGACTTGGATGCCCAAGCTTAGGTAAGTGAATTCCCCTGGTTGACACATTGCATATGTTGTTACATAGCTTATATATTATTGCTGAAGAATTAAGAACATCCTATACAAGTCACCTGGGAGGGACCACCTAGAAGTCTATACTAAACTATCTTTGGTCCTATAAGCCTTTTTCCTTTCTTGGCATAAATTTTCTACCCATTTGTTGCAGTAAATTGTAATTGTGAACATACAGCTTCTGAGTTCTTCTGCCATTATAGCATTGTGAGCTTGAGGTTGGATATGGGACCTCTGGTGTAGTGTTGTATAAGGGATATCAATTATAGTGTGGTGGGAATCCCTTTACTCACAACCAAAGTATTATTTAATAATATTATCCTATGGAAGCTATAATTCAGTGGGTCACACATGAATTCTTATGTTATTTCTCCTACATTCACACCAGATTTTACATCTTCTTTGGTTGAAAGGACTATGATATGGATAAAAATCTTAAAATATTCCTTCAATTTCAACTTTTGGCTTCAAATCTCATGGGTCATCACCTCACAATGATATTATAAATCCATAAAATTCCTCTTGCCTCAGATTGCACATTAAGATGATCATGTGTGATCTTACTTTTTCTCTGAGTGGACTCTTTCCAATCCTTGAAAGTTCTTATGCCCTTATTTCTTGAAATTTCTTCTCTCAAACCTAAAAATCTAAGCTCACATGTCTTTTCCTTGGAGTGTTCCAGTATTTCACCTGGCAGTGATAAATACTTCCTGCATACTGATCTCTCAATTGTTAATCTATGGAGTATTACCTAACAACAGGCTTACATTGTTTTATGAGATTGGCATGTTTGTTTCCTCTGTAATCTGTGAGTTTTTAGGTGTGATTTAGATTTTTGTTCTATCTAGCATGGTGTCTGATGCTCCACAGTCACTAAGAGGATGTAAATTAGATGAGATGACATGGTCCTATTATATGGAAGAAAGATATCAGATGCCAGAAATTGTCAAACATAATGGTTTTATCAATAACATTTATATAGCCTTTGATACCAATACTGTGATCTTTATCTGAGACTTGTAATGTTAGACAATCGCCACAATCAGAGAGATGCTCCTAAACATTTTGTTCTTGGACAGAACTTATTGCCAGAAATCATCCCTCTCCATATGACTCAAATAAAATTCTTAGGTGCCCCTACCTCCACTTGTATACCCCCAACAAGACCAGAGAGAGACACTCCAAATTCATATTCTTATTGATAAGCCAAAGTACCCACTGATCAAATGGAATAACATGGTTCTTATTCAAGCTTCTGTTAAGCTTGGGCACCTACACTTTGACCCAGTTTCCTACTTTCAGTTGTCTGATGGAATACAACATTCTCTGGTCTACTATCTGGTCATGATACTTTGATGTTTGAGTGTCATCCTTTCTAGCCTATTTATTCTTCTTTATTAATGAAAACTGCCTTTATCCTGACTGTTGAAAAATTTGGTGGTTAGGAGTCTTCACTGTTGAATTAATTACTCATTCCCCAACAGTCCTTTCAACTAATGCCTCTGCTTGACAGTCATCAGAGTTTGTTTTAACTTGATAACATCCTCTAGCTGACGGGAGAATTCTCTATTGCTTAAATGTGTTCATGACTCTGTTCTGTTGTGAATTAACTGCCTATGACTTCCACTGTTTAATTTGCTTACACTTTAGTAATTTCTTCCTATAATTCAAAAAGCACTGATACTTTTTCCTTTAACTTTGATGAATTCATTTTATTTACTTGTGTGATAGACTCCATGTTGGTTTTATGTCTCTTTCTTTGGTCCCCGAGACTTTATGTAAAGGCTGCCCTCAGAGGCTGTGGGTAGGGAATGCTTAGTTTTCTGGGCTCCTGAGACTCTTTGGACCCTGGAGGATTCGTCTTCTCCTCTGTTACTCATTGGGACTCCGGTCCTGTTCATTCATTACTCTGCTTGGTCCTCAACCATCCTTGACTTTATTCCTTGAGAGTCAATTGGCAATGTTGGGAGTCTTTCTTGATTGCTACAGTCATGAAGAGGCAATTATTGATATATTTAATTGGGAGAGATCAAGATGCAACCAAACACCCTACAGTGTCCAATACAATATCCCACTGCAGAAAAACATATCTAAGTGTCACTCCTGTCTTCATCTACTCACAGTGTGACTATTTTTCTTTGCTATTGTTGTTGTTTTTTTTTTTGTTTGTTTGTTTTTTTCAGTACAGGGTTTCTCTGTGTAGCCCTGGCTGTCCTGGAACTCGCTCTGTAGACCAGGCTGGCCTCGAATTCACAGAGATCCACCTGGCTCTGCCTCCTAAGTGTTGGGATTAAAGGCACATGCCACCACCACCTGGCTTATTTTTGCTTTTTTGTTTTTTAGATAAAATTATTAAAGCTCTTGGTCCTAGAGCCTAGGAGAAAAGACTGAACAACAATTTTGCAACAGAAATTTATTGATTAGTTTGCAACATTAGGTACAACACATGGTTACGTCCAATATTTGTGCTTTGGAGGATAAGTAAACATTTATTGGAACACGATAAGAGTTTACGCACAATATTTTGGGATTGTTTGAACAATAGAAATATCATTTCCCATGTATTAGCACAAAGAAGCACAGTTCAGTTTGAGATGGTAGCTAGGTTTCAGAACCTGGTTAATGCATCAGATTGAACATACACCTAAACCTGGACCATCTGCATGATAAGTGCCCACTGAGGTCTGAAAAAGATTCTGTCATGGGGGAGGATAGTTATGGCTTACTTGGAAGCTTTCTTGGCATCTTAGGATGCAAATGATAAAGCAGAACAGTTAGCATCGATGGCCTGGGGCCTGGCTCACACTTAAAGGTATTCAGTAAGCCTTAAAAATAGAGCAAAAACATAGTATTTCAGAAGACACACACTAAATATCTTTCTGATTGAGAAAATAAAAGTGAGTGTAGCATATTTGGTTGGAAAGGAAGAAGACTTTTAATGTCAATATAGATATTTTTAGTTTTCAAAGGAGCACGTCTCTGTTATAATTTTTTAAAAATGTGATAAAGGCTTCCATATCTCTAATTTAGTGTCAATTTCACCGAGCCTGGAAGTCTGCATTCCTGGCTGGCCCTGACAAGCACAAGGCCATTATCCTGCATCCATCATTATAAATGTCTTTGGAGAAACATGTAAGCTATACAGATGTTCACACAGTCATCATACAATCAGCCACCAAGCTTTATGACAATCTACAACTTGAGACAACAATCTCTTCATGGTTTATGAAGCTCTAAGACAACTCAATATATTATTTAGATAATCTCTTCATAATTTAAAACAAAACAAAATGATGTTTATTTTTCTCATACAACTCAATATACAAGTATATTTCATCTCAAAAGACTATTATTTATTTTATTGTTTATTTTTAAAAGCTTGCCTTTAGGCAAGAATTCCATAATAATTTTAGCCAAGTAATAAATGTAGTTATGGAAACAAGGTGACCTTGAGCTTTCCTTATTTCAATGAATGACAGTAGTTTTTTGAGGAGCCCAGGGATGATTGGGAGGAGATGCAATACTTATCAGCTGCTGCAAATAAATGAAATCACCTCACATGGATTCCAATAACACTGTTGCATGTGTGTTAGTACTCAGTGATACTGGTCTGAGAATGGAAATCTATCACATAAAGGCATGGAAACTCTCAACTATATCCCACATATTTCTTTGGGTGAACACCCCTGTACCTTCTAAGCAAAGTACGATGAAGGTTTTAGCATAATTTATAGAATTATTATGACCCGATGACATTGTTTCTATTGATTCACATAGCTGGAGACATTACAGACCACTCTATATTGTGACATATATGTGAGTGTAGCTTTCCTGGAGGAGGGGCTTGTTATAAACTTGCTTATTTGGGCCCCACTGAAGTATCTCTCTTTGAAGTCATTCTCATACAAGCTCTTTTGGACAAGCCTGCAGTGATATTGTTTAGTACAGACCTATATTTCCTACTCTTTCAGACTTATTCCTTGTCCATGGTACTGGAGCAGATTTTTAAATAGTTCTGCTAATGGGATGCAGTGTATTGACAAAGTTCAGAGCATTTAGCGCAAACCACGGTAACTTAAGCTTTGATAGAGGAAGGAAAGTCTTTGTGGGGTGCACCTGACTTATCCTAGTTCCAGGAGCCAGTCAAAGAGACTTGGAGTCCCCTCTTTCTTCTCCGCATGCATTTTGCAATACTGGACAACCGCATGAAATATATCCCCCACCTTCCAGGACTTCTGATGAACAAGCTTCACAACATCTAGAAACTAAAAGAAGACATAGAATTAGGACTCCTATATCACACTGTCTTCAGCAGCATCTCACGGAACAACCCTTCTATTTATTTATTTATTTATTTATTTATTTATTTATTTATTTATTTATTTAATTATTCATTCATTCATCCATCCATCCATTCATTCATTCATTCATTCATTCACTCATTATGTATACAGTGTTCTGCCAGTATGTATGCCTGAATGCCATAAGAGGGCACCAGATCTCATTATAGACAGTTGTGAACTACCATGTGGTTGCTGGGAATTGAACTCAGGCCCTCTGGAAGAGCAGCCAGTGCTCTTAACCTCTTGAACCATCTCTCCAGCCAGAACAACCCTTCTGAAGATTGGCTTTGAGTCTGTGTTTCAGCATCTTTACACTCAGGGGACATTTTCAAAGATAGTCTGTTTCTCTTTTAGACATTTCAGATAATGAATTCCTTTCATTTTGCAGTTCTATTCATAGTGGAGGACTGGGTAGAATAAGGACAATTCCTCTAAGAGGCAATCTTTTAGGTAGCTAGTGTTTTTTAAGGTTCAGGTTTTTTTTTTTTAAATCTGGGTTAGCCTTCTTGCACCAGGATTGTAAAACAATTTCTCACTAGATGTGTATATTAGGGAAAATAAATTGATTACTAAATTTCTGAGTCACTCAGTACTTCCACATTCAATAATAATAGGTACCTGTCCCTCCCCATGCTAAGATTAAGCATCAAGATGTTCCTCTACAGCAATAGTTAAAGGAAAGCAAGGACATGTCTTGGATTTGTCAGATAGGACTGGTAGCAGTTTCAGTTGGGTACAACAGAAAATTCTAGAGTATAAGTGAATGATGGGCTTAGGATTTTTATTGTTATATTCCAAATAAATCACTTTTCTAAGCTGATACTTTAAGTATCTGGAAACATAAATATTGTCTTAAAGAGTTTTAGGTTCTTGTAAAGGAAGTCAGATGTTCATTGTATTATGGCTACTAATCTCCCTAGAGTAAGGCACCATCTCAGCCATTGTTTTCTATCCTTTGCCTGTAGTAAAGAGATAGTCAATTAATATTTGCTGAATGACAGAAAGCATAGGAAGCCAAACGGAATCAAATAGGTTGTGACTTCTCAAGAAATATGGGTAGACATCTGATATTGAGGATAAGCCCACTACTGAAAGTATTCTTCAGTTTTAGGTAGCATGCTTGTACACATACAGTTAAAACACAAACATGCATACCTATGGTTTGTATGGTTGCTTAATAATTCTCTACTGAAATAAAACTTCATGAAGATGGTTGCAGGTCATAAATTTTGGAGCGGGAAATGACAGCAGCAAGTTTTTACATAGAAGATAGCCATAGGGCTTGTCTCCTATCACACAGTGACTGAGAGCAGGCTCACACATCACTGAGATGGGATATCCATGACCTCACTTTATTACTCACAACAACAGCAATGGGAGTCCAGCCTATTTGGCTCCATGGGTCTTTGTTGTACCTTTAGAGAAATCACTAGTTGGCTGGGATGCCTCTCCATTCTGTTTGATTTCTTCTCTGACTGATTCTGACACTTCATGGGAAGGCTTTGTTTATAATGCAGACGCTTTGAGGAATGAATGGTCCAGGTGGCAGGTTTACGGAGACACATAAGAATGTTTTTTTTTGAGCTGTAACTTACATTTGAGTGTGTATATAAGCTCAGGTCATGTTTTGAATGGAACAAGAGTGCAAACAGGAGGGTTTAGAGTATCAATGACAATGTGAGTAAAGGGGGTGGAGGAAGCTCAGGCATCTGACTAATTCAATTAATCATCCTTTCTTAGCTCTTACTGGAAAATCTAAGGAATAGACAGGTCTCTATAGCCTGGATATTAAGCTTCTGAGAAGCCTCTAAGAGATGCTCATAGGCCATTGGCTTCTTGCTTAAGTTCTCCCTAAAGGGTCACACATAGCCAAGATCTTTTATTAAGGGTACATCTTTTTTCTTCACACATTAAAGTCAAGTCAATGAAAAGTCTACATACATTGAATTTGGCATAGCTCCTTTCTGTAAACCCGTTTACTGTGCTACCACCCTACCACTTCCATCTCTGAGTCACTGTGTAAGGGAGGACTCCGAAGAAAATCGTCTTTCCCAAAGCCTCTATGTTTCAAATCTTCCCAGAAGCCAGATTCCAGCTCCTTTCCATCCACTGGGACCTTTGAAAAAGGTCCTTTCAGAGTGCGGATAATCAAAAAATGCTGATGAATGACCCAAAGTGGTTAAAGTGCCCCAGAGTTAGGCCACTCAGCTAGTAGTTGTGGGATGGCCACTGGCTAGAATGTGTCTGCTGATTTCTAAGGCCAGCCTGCTATCCCAGTAGACCACTATTGTTGTTGTTTTTGTTTTTGGTGTTTGCTTTTGTATCTGAGATAGGGTCTTCTTATGGAGCTCTGGTTATCCTAGAATTTATTTATGCAGACCAGGATGACCTCAGATTGATGGTGGTCCTCTTGCTGAAGCCTCCCAGGTACTGGGATCATAGGAGTGTGTCACCACGCTTCCCTAAGGTAGCTTTAAAAAGATGATCTGACCCCACTAAATCTAGCAGCTGTACTGATTTAATCTTGGATCCTGAAGCTTTGAAACATGTGTGGAGTTGATGAGCATAAAGGTCTTGTGCTTCCTCCATAAAAATTAGTAAACATGAATGAAGGTGGCGAGTAGACAGACAGGACATCTCTAGCTCAGTGTTGCAGCCTTTCCCCCTTGTGGTACGGTGGAGGCCCCTAAAGGTTTCTTAGTGAGATCTGAGCTTGCTTTAGTCAGCAGGGCTGAATTAGAGGATAGTTGACCATGTCCATGGTTACTAGGTGTTTGGAAGGGTCTTCATTTGGCTGAGCTAGGGGGAGGTCTTTTGCTCCACTCCTTGGCATTCCTATAAAAAAACCTTTAGAAGAATCAGAAGGGCCGGTGAATAATGATTCAGTCCCTTCCAAGACTATTCTGCATTTCTATGTATCTCTCCCTTCTGTCCTTCTAATATTTCTTATCCCTCTCTCCTCCTTATTATAAAATGTGGGAGCCAGTCTCCCAACCTGGCTCCCACATGGTACTCAGGATAAAATTTAGGATGCTAAGTGCTCTCTCATGAGCTGTATCTACAACTTTCTTTCAACTTTTTATTTTGAGACAAAGGCTTACTAAATTGCTCAAAGTCACCATGAACTCCTTGACCCAGGCTGAACTTGAATTTCCAGTTCTCTTTCCTTAGACTTCCCAGTAGCTGGGATTTACAAGCCAGCACCATCAGGACCAGTTTATTCTGTTTTTAGAGCTACATTCTACTTAGTAATTGACCCCAGAGCTTTCATTAAGCCTGCTCATGTTATGATCATAATCAGCTTTAGTATGTCAAGGATTTGGAATTTTAGCCTTCTCTACTAACAAACAAACAACAGAAAAAAAAAAAAACCATTTCTGTACTGACATTTCAGAATCAACAATAATTAGGTTCTTTTCCTGTAGACCACAATAGACTTTAGACTTTTTTTTTTTCAAAAGTTGTGTCTTAGAAACTCAAGATAATCGGTATTCTGTGACAGTTTATCATGAGCAGATTCATCTGGAGAAAAGCACCCCATTAGGTAGCAGACCTTTGTAGATTTGATTGTTTATAGTTCATGGTAGAGTTATGGGAATTGCAGCAAGCTCTCTGTCTCTCTGTCTCTCTGTCTCTGTCTCTGTCTCTGTCTCTGTCTCTGTCTCTCTGTGTGTCTCTCTTTCTCTCTCTCTCTCTCTCTCTCTCTCTCTCTCTCTCTCTCTCTCTCGTGTGTGTGTGTGTGTGTGTGTGTGTGTGTGTGTGTGTGTGTCTGTTTTAAAGACACATTCAATGTACACTTCTGAAAGCTGTCACTGTCTCTTGCTCCACAACAGAAATTAGATTTAATTAAGCAAGAGTGAGTGGATCCCTACTTTGTCCCTGAAGTTATGGCCTATCAAACCCTGAGTTTCAACTTAGGTTCCATTCTGGAATTCTAGACTTTCACCTAAGACCTGGGATTTGGGCTTTACCTCCAATGGAGATTCTGAACTAACCAGGAAGCATCTGGATTGGGAAGGCTTTCTGGGGGGTGATTCTAACACTCCCCGATTTGAGATTCTGATGAAAGGATTAATGGAAGAAAGTATATTTTGTTTATTAATGAAACCCTTAGGATCCAGTTTGTATGCATCTTTTTCTTTCTTTGTTATGCCTTTATTTACAGCTGACACTTTAACTGGAGTTTGTTCCTGGGTTGTTTTTTTTTTTTGTTTGTTTTGTTTTGTTTTGTTTTTGTTTTTTAGAAGGGGATTTGAATCAATTGTCGGTACCATCGATGTTTCTTTTCATTCTCTCTCCACCACTCTGCTTGTAGGATAGAACAAGAAATCAGAGGGGAGGCCATTTCTGCTGACTTGCACTTCCATGAGAAGGTAAGGGTCTGTCCGTTTCCTCTTTCTTCACGTTCCTTTTTGCACACTGCTTCCAAGAAAAGGAAATGATTCTCACTGCAGGTTTAAAGATGAGCACTATGCCATGTTTACTAGGATGCTAGACATTGGCTTATCTCAGATTTCAGAAGCTCACTGAGCTTGTACAGAAGGAAATAGCTGAAAAACAATGATCTCTGCATTAAAAGAACAAACAACTCCCGTCCCCATCAAAAACCCAATAAACCTTGACAAGCAGTTGAGTTTAGAAAATGCTTTTTTAATAATTATGCTAATGACAGCTTATTTATTTATTATTTACTTATTTTGCCTTCTGTTAACTGGATTAAGTTGACATGATGTCAAGGCTGTGGAGAACTAAGCTTGTAAACTGTTTTAGATAATGAGGTATTGGAAGTATCAGGAATGCTCCCCTGGAAAAGTTCCTAGACTTTAAGTGTTTTTTTCCAATGGCTAGAAGGAACATAGGGATTTGAGTTGTGAATGTGTCTTCTAACTTATTCTGTTTTGTGTGCATTTAATTCATGGGTGTGGTTTAGATACCAACAATTTTCTAGCTGCATCTTTTTTTTTTTTTAAGATTTATTTTATGTATGTGAGTGCTTTATCTGTATATACGCTTATATGCCAGAAGAGGGCATTAGATCCAACTATAGATGGTTGTGAGCCACCATGTGGTTGCTGGGAATTGTACTCAGGACTTCTGGAAGAGCAGCGGTGCTCTTAACCGCTGAGCCATGACTCCAGCCCTCTAGATGCATCTTGATTTGCTTATTTAGAATCAACTTGACCCTATCTCGATGTGGCTGTTTATAAACTGTGCCCTCTCAGGGTGCTCTAGAGACAGCTGGCAGTTCTTCCTGAACTTCAACGCAAGCTCTGAGATGGCAGGAACATTCACTTCTTCTGTTGCCTGGGACCTGGAGCTTAGGACAGTACCCAGCAGGGTGAGGGTCCTCAAGGAATGGTTGATGGAGTTTTTGACTGTATGACACTCAAGGGCATGTAGCCTTCTAATGATTAAACATAATACAAATGAAGGGGGAAGGCTGGGAAATGAGTCATCAGAACCTACAATGCACGGGGCATATAGAGTACTTGGAATTTGCCTTTTCTGGGATTCAGGTTTTACTGTCATTAAGTTCCTTCCAGGTCCAAGACAAAGTTTTCAGGGAGTCTTGGGAAAGATGAGTTGCTGTGGTGTTCGTGCTGCCCTCCCCACCTTTACCACATGCCTCTGTTTCACAAAGCAGGAAGGTAGTAAACTGAGTCCACCACAAATAGATGCATATTAACTAAATTAATTGAGGAAATTAAATCAGGATTCCCAGAAACAAAGGTCAGGTTTTTGGGTGGAGGACGTAACTTAGTTCTTAAGAGTGTTCACATAACATGCATAAAGCCCAGGGTTAAATTCTTAGAACAACACAAACCAGCACATGACTATAATACCAGCACATGGGAAGATGAGGCACAAGGGTCAGAAGTTCAAGACTGGTGCTGGAGAGGTGGATCAGCAGTTAAGAGCACATACCACTCTTGTAGAGGGCCCAAGTTCTGTTCCTAGCACCCATATTAGACAGCCTGTAACTGCAAGGGGTCAGAGACTCTCTTTTGACCTTAGAGACACTTTTACACTTACATGTATATGCCCCCCTAACACACACTATTAAAAATAAAATAGGTTCAAAGTCATCATCTGCTTCAAAGAGAGTTCAAGACCAGTTTGGAATTCATAAGACCTTGCCTCAAACAAACACAAAACAAAGCAACAAAAAGATGTAGGGTATTTGTCTTGGTGCTGAGTGACAGTAGGAAGAAAGCATTTTCTGAACTTAGGGTTTCTTTTCTCTGAGGAGACGAGGAGCTAAAGAAATGTTGCTGATTTTGCATGCATGCTATCTTTACTGCTCTCTTTTCCACACTCTTAAAAATGGCTACTTAATTACTTGGTTAATTAAAAACAAATAGAATTGAGTCTCAGACCTCAAATACTAAGGAAAGTATACTTAAAGTGTTATATAATTTTTCTTTATTTAGCCAATCCAGTCACAGATGACCAAGGATGATGCCTGTTTATATCAAAGCCATCGTGTGCAGACAGCCTTCACTGACTCAGAACAAAACCTGGAAATTTTAGTCCTTAAGGCTACATTATTAAAATTTGAGTCCCTTGAGCTGATTGGCACGAATGTATGAAAGATTATCCAGTGTTTTTCCTGATTATCCAGTGTTTCTCCTAACAGGAGTGAAACCTCTGTCTTCTCAGAAACATAGTAATAAATAAAAACCAGACATCTGCTTTAAAATTGAAAACCTGGTAGATGTAAACAAATACCAAGTTAAGATGATGTATTAAGATGTGTTAATGCATCAATAGAACACCCCCTACTCTTGCAACAATGGAGCATTTACTAGCCATACATGCATGGAAAGTGACTGCCCCTTTAAAGAGGTGGCTTAAATTAAACTCTGTTTAATTAACATGCCACCTGAAAATGCACCAGGGGATGCTCTTATTCAGGTAGTTGCTAGAGATACAAAACCAGCCCTTTATGCGAACCTGGAAACATTGTCTTCCTGAGAACATTTTCGCTTCCCTCCAGTGGACTGAGTCCAACATGAGAGAAGTCCAATGTGACTGTGGATTATGCTCTTTTAGCCTATCTTCTGTACTGGACAGGCTGGGGTAGAAAGATTGACGGGAAAGCTTAGGACTAGTGAGCTTTGCATCACTTTGCCAACAAAGGAAGGACAGTTTAGAAGGATGCCTGGGTTGGGTGGACTTGAACACAAAAAGAAGAAATGGCTGGTTGGAGAGAGGTAGACGTGGGGGAGGGTGTGGGGAATGAGCTCCAGCAGCTAATCTGATTGGCTGGGGTTACAGAGATTTTGAAACTGAGGAAGGTAAGGGTTTTATCCTAGGATGCTGGGTTTGGACACTGCCCATTAGAGCAAAATTGCACATAAAACAAAACAAAACTGAAGATCGCACTCTTTCATGTTATTTAACTGAGACAGACACATGTTTTAATAAGGAATTACTCAAGAGCGTTTTGCAGCAAAAGCAGAGTTTAGGGATATAACAAAAATACTTTGGAGAACTTGGAAAAAGCTCCCGTCTCCTCAGTTCCTTTTCCCTTTATCACCGACTACTTAAGAAACTGAAGGTCAATGAAGCAGCGATGTAAATGTACCACCACAGCTCAGGACTTGCAAGTCTCCACAAGGTTCTTCCGGTTGAAAGAACTCAAGATTAAACACTCCAAGTTCGTGTGGATTAAATCGGCACTCACTGGGTTTCCAGCTGAGATAAAAAGCACAAAACTGTATTGTTGTCCCACCCAGACACGGAACATGGTACCTTTTCAATTCTACTTTCCTGAGATTTCTTAAAGTAGATGGTGGGGATCCCGAGTTCGGAGGCAGCTATCCACTGCAGAGTAGCTCGCAGCTCAGCATCAGGACACTCAGGCTCCAGGTCAAAATTGATCACCAGCAGGCTCCTCTGGGGGCTGGCTGCTCTCCCTGGCAGTCCCGAGGCATGTTCTGAACAGATACAACCACAGCATCACACTCTGCTTTTCCAAAGCGACACCCCCCAGGCAATTGTGTGTCAAAAGGAGGAGAATATGGCTTACCCTTGATGCTTTCTGACTGTTCTTTAAGAATCTCCTTTTCTTCTACTAATTCACTTTGGGAGAAAACAACAGTATATGGTTGGTAATGCTTTGGAAGAAGAAGCTGTAATGGAAGATGAGGTGATGGGTCTCTCTGAGCTACAAACTTCTGTGACGCATTGCACTCTTATGGCTTTCATGGAACGAAGTAGAACCAGATGGGTGTTACACAGGACAGCTGGGTCTGCAATCAGTGTTGCCTACCACCAAAGAGAGGTCCCAAGTATCTCGAATGAATGGCATTAGTTAGGACAATCAGTGGGGGAGATTGTGACAGTTACATCTTTCTTCTCTTTTCAACTCCCTCTCTATGAACCTCCATAGGGTTGAACAGTTAAAGAGAGAATGGAGGGAAGTGGTTGGAATTTGGAGTTTTATCCTTCTGCCTTTTACCTGTTTCTTAATGGACAATCAACAAACTGGAAAACTTAAATATTATAGCAGAATATCTCAATAATAGCATCTTCGTTCTTTTCCATTATTTTTATTTGGTGAAGATAGAGCAGGCTGGAGATTATTTATAATTAGTGTTTCATAACCAAATCAAGCCTCACCTTAGTCATGGTCATGTTTAATATTGGAGATTTTCTACATGGTGTGTCCTTATTATACAGCCTGTGTGTAGTAGGGAGACCCTGTAAAGGCCCTTGAAATAAGGCCATGTAGCTCAGTAGCAGAAAAGAAGTTACCATATTGGGAAGCCTGTAGATGTCCTATATTTTTCTAGTTTCTAGAAATTTGCAATGAGGCTTTTAAAAATGTGTCTTTTGGTGACAGAAGATTTTCTTATATTCTCCGTTGCTGTTAAGGTCTGGCTCATGCATTCCATTGTATGAGTAAATTTCATTAGTGAGGTAAATTTCACTGTGAGAGACAGAGAGAGAGAGAGAGAGAGAGAGAGAGAGAGAGAGAGAGAGAGAGAGAGAGAAAGAGAAAGAGAGAGAGGGAGAATTATTCCATTCATACCTAATTATTTGCAGGAATGTCAATTTTCTAAGGGTTTGGAGCCACTGATTGATCTCTCTGCAAGTAACATAAATGACCCAGCAAGGGATAGGTACAATTTCTGACATTATATAATGATAGGCTGCTGGGTAGGGATTCAGGTGATCTTGACTTTCCCTCAATGCAAGCTTTTCCTGAAGTTATAGTTTCTTTTTCACACAGAAAGATGGAGAATGTGGTAAGCTAATGTTTCCCAAAGGAGAAAAAATTAATCTGCCACAAAGTAATTTTTGTTGAATTTGTTTTCAGTTCTCCTAAGAAAAAAGAGGATGTATGTGTTTGTATATGCTTATGAGTAGTAAAACAGTTCAGGGTTGTGGCAATCTCCAATCACTGAAGAATACACCTATTCAGTGGTGAAATAAAATAAATGAATCTGTAGTTAGCCAGAGGGAAATACGTTAGGAATTAGCATTAGAGCAATATGGCTTTATTCGTTCTGAACACCCAAATTATATTCTAAGTTATCATGACCAATCTTAGAATACAATTCAGTGAATTTTCCAGAATAATCACAAATTCTAGCAGTAGTTATGACTTCAGGTTTCCCTCCTGGTCTGTGTCATTTCATGTAGTATATCTTATGCATCTCCAAGCATTTTTCTTCTTTGGGTCTCTGAGACTAACCTGTACTGAGAGAGCAGAGTTACTGCACGGTGATGACATCTCCCTCAGGATAACCATTGGCATCAGATACATTCCATATCGGTAACCCCCCAGTGTCCACAAACGAAGGAGAAGCCACTCATAACTAATTTAGCTGAAATGACTGTATTCTAGAGGAAAGGTTATTGCGTAGTCTTCTAAGGGAGAGACATGGTACAGTTTGAATGGTTTTTTTTTTTGTTTGTTGTTTCTGTAAATCAAAACAGGTAAGATGATATAGACTTCTGTTATATTGGTAAGCTTTATCTGCAATGGCTGTTTTGTAAGGGACACATCTGAAACCAAGCAAGCAGGCAGTGATGGGTTGGAGCCTATTCTAGGCCTTAGCCCTCCGGTGACATGGAACCACAGTGGCACAGACATAATGAGTCGGTGGCTGGGCACCACCTTCATGATCACGATGGGTTGCCAGATGGAATTGGAGTGGTACTGTCAGTCACTGAGTCACATGGCTACTTACTTAATCATGGGAGAAGATGATATGCTTTCCTGATAAATGTCCAGGTCCATAATGCCAAGACTGCTAGTGGCACTACTGTTGCCATTGCTGACAAAGCAAAAGTTTACATATTAATGCCTGTCTCCGTCCTTGGCCACACTGCTGACACTGATGTTCCATTGTAGGGGGGTGGGGTCCTTCATTGTTCCCCAGGGCACTATTGGTTTTTGTCTGACCTTCTGCACTGGTATTGGTGTTGGAATAAATTACAGGAAGATATAAGGTAGAAGCCAAATATGCTTATGACAGTGATCCTGATAATAATTTATCATTTCTGAAGTGGTAAAAAAAAGAGGGTATTCATGAAGAGGACTTTTTGCTACTGGTCATGCTTACACAGTTGAATATACTTCTGAAAATTTGGCTACTGAAAATGCCCTAATGCTTTTCTGTCTGCTCTTTGTATCTAGAAAGAAGCCAGGGATCCACAGTCTCCATTTTTATATGGAGGATTTTTCTTAGGGATATTTCATAGAAATCCATAGAACATACATTCGACTTCTTGTTTTCCTAGAGGACTATAGAATTTACAAATACAAAGTTGGGTAAGGTTTTTCAACCTCAGAGAAGGAGCAACATGTGACATCTGTGTCTCAGAGAGAAAGAATATTGCATATAATGTCACTATTATAAGTTATATAATCAACATATGGTTTACTTAGGAGCCTGGAATATACTCTCTGAAACATAGTACCACTGAGACAATTTTTAGTACTTGTGAAATAGAACCTATCCAATTTTTACCAGACACACTGAGTCCCCTCACACGTTCTGCATTTTCTAACAATTGCTCTCTCTTCCAAGCCAGGTTTCGCAGTAGTGACTGTAGTAGTATGTCATGTAATGGGGCTTTGTTCCTTTAAGAATTGTGTGAGTCACCGAGAAGGCTCTCTCAACCTGCAAGTTCTTGTCTGGAGTTTGAGGCAAAGCTCTGGAGAAAGTTACAGTCTCAAAGCTGACACTCAGTGTCCAAAGATTCACGTTATCATTTTTATCTCTGTTTCATGGGAGTATTTGAAATTTGAGACCACTTATTTAATGCAAAATGTTTTTAAATCTTAGGTTGGACTGCCAGAAAGAGAACTTTTGAGATCTTTTATCTACACCCGGATGTTTCAGTCTCACTTTCCAGGGGCCTCTCTGGGCAGCCTGTGGTCGTAATGGGGTCAAAAAGACTTCAAACACACAAGATTGCTTTAGTGGTCACAGCTAGATGCCCCTTTCTAGCTTTTCCAGAAACAATACAGAGAGAGGACAGGGAAGATAAAAGAAGGGAGCGGTCATGGCAAGCAGCACAACCCAGTGTGGAAACACTTGGCTTCGTGTAACCCCAGCTTGCGCGGCATCTGAAACACAAATGGACCAGGAAGACAGTTCCACCTCGCAAACCGTAGCATCAGCTTCCATTAAAACAAACACACAGTTCTTAGCACTGAATGTACTTTCTGTGATTTGGGGGAAAGAGAACACAGCTAACTTTTACACGTGACCAAGGTAATTCAAGTCGTAACCGTAACTAGATATTGAGATAGCTTTTAGCCCAAATCATGATAGGCACAGACCTTGGTTAACAGGGGGCTTCTACCCTTTTCTTTTCTTTCTCGCTTTTCTGTTAAGGGCACCCGGCACTGAACTATAACATGCATTTTGGAGTCTTTATCGAGGCCGACTTCCTCAGGAAGCCCATAGAAGGGGAACTAAATACCTCATGGACCGCTCGCTGAGCTGCAGAAAGCTGCTTGTGTCATCTGGGTTGTCGTCTTCGTTGGCCAGTTGGGACCAGCTGCCTGTACTTTCCTCGCTGCTACTCGGAAGGTTGGGGGACTCATCCGGGGGTCTGGCTTCTTTCAAGACTTGCGCTTCTGATTCCTCTCTGGTCTCAAGGCTGTATGACCAAGAGAGGAGGTGAAACACTGGGTTGTTCTCAGAGCCCACACTGGGCACCCATAAGCCTGCGTCTCCACACACCAAGCACGATGCTGGACTCCATGGAGTCTTACTGTAGGCGGCCACTCCTTTTGAAGCTGGATACCACTTTTTCCTCTCACAGTTAAATGCCACCAGCTTTCTTGTATCTTCCACTTATCGCTGTCTCCTGGCTCTATTTAAAGTAGGTTAAAAGGAGTCAATGGGGTATAGTGGTGTTTATCCTATTTATTTATTTATTTGTGTATGTGGGGTAGGGACTTGTGGAGGTCAAAGGGAAACTTGAGGGAGCTGGCTCTTGCCTTCCAGCTTTGTGGGCACAGGCCTGGTAGCAAGTGCCCTCTGACAACACTGTGGATAGGGATAGTGTTGTGGTGTGGCTGTCCTTAGTGTGTCCTCCCACTTAATATGACTGGCTTTCCTTCCTACAATATTAAGATTTGAACTGGGTAAAAGAGAGAGGATGGTGTGGTCAAGGAGATGGTGTTTAGTTACAGAAAAAAAATGTATGAATGAACTAACCATGACAATGAGGGAGAGGCTCTGGCCTCATTTATTCACCCAGTTGAAAATCAATTTTAAGCCCAGTTCCTTATTAATTTAGGACATTATAGTATAGAAAAATTCACTTCAGGATATTTCTTGCTAAAAAAGGAGCTGAGTCCTAGCGACTGACATGGAATATCCAGGTTAACAAATAAGTCTGTCAGCACATTTTATTTTATCTCAATTTCATGCTCTATTTACAGCAAACCTCACATCTGTGCCATAAAATGGAAATTCAGAGGCAGTAATGATTACCCAGAGTGCTAGCTTTTGTTTGCTTTTTGGAGAAGCTTATAGCTTGCTTATTTGTTGGTGAATAATGTACAAAAGTGTGATGCTGATGTATATCATCTGGCAGCTTCCATTACTGTCCAGTTTCCACGTTGAAAACAAGCCAAGTGTTCTCCTGATTTTTATCTCACATGCCTATGTAACATCTGTATCACAGTCGTAAGATTTCCTTAGGTTAGTTTTTCTTTTAACATAACCTAACTGTGCTTATTTTAAGCCATCATCATAAATGGAAAGTAGAAATCACTCGGCACAGGTAGAAGGCAGCAGTTTAAACAGGCAGGCGCTGCTGTGCAGTTGTTACCATAGAAAATCCTTTGAAATGAGAAATGACAGCAGACATTTTTCCTTCTTACATACTTTACTTGAATGTTAAATGAATATATGTGCAAATATTCACCAGTCTTTTGAGGTAAAAAGAGTGTTAGATTTTATTAATTTTCTCCCTTTATTTTTACAATCATCGATATACATTTCCATTTTGATGATTTACTTTCAGCTATTTTTTTAAAAAAAATAATTTGATAACACTTTAAAAGATTTTTATTGCATTAATTTGTTTATTGTGTGTAAGTGTGTGGGTGAGCCTGTGTCACAGCATGGGTGTGAAGGTCAGAGGTCAATTTACAGGAGTTGGTCTCCTTCCACCATGTGGGTCCTGGGGGTCAACCTCAGGCTTTACCTACTGAGCTATTGCATTGCCCCTGATCTTTTCTAGTTTTTAAATGATAGATACTTAGTGCACAGATGATAAACTGTTCTGATTTAAAAAACAGAAACATTTAAAAGTATAGATTCTTTCCTAAATAGCATTACCATCCCATCACAAATTTTAACAAGTTTACATTTTTCATTTAGAGTTTATTTTAACTTCCCCTGTGAGCAATAGATAATTTGTTAATTTCTAAATATAACAATGTCTAATTATTATGGAAGATTTTGTATACATCTTTTATCACTAACTTTTGGGTTAACTCCAGTGTGATCAGAGAACATATTCTTTATGCTTTAAATTCTTTTAAATGTATTGACTTGCTTTTTGGCCTATGATACATCTTGACAAATGTTTTAAGTATACCTGAATAAAATGTATACTTTGCTGTTGGGATAAACTGTTCTTAAATTGTATAGATTAGGTTGATTGAGAATGTTGGTCTTTTTTAATCAATATTTTACTAAGTGTTTGAGAATTTCATACAACGGATTTTGAATGCATTCACCCTCCTCCTCAGATTCCTCCCCTTCCTCCCTCTCCATTTTTCCACTTCTCCTTCCCACCTTTGAGAAGTCTTCCTCTTCTTACCCCTTCTTTTCCCATGAGTCCAGCTTGTTGCCCAGCTGGGTCTTGGGAGTGATGACTGCTCTGGTGTGTGGCCAGTTTGCTAAGGGTCACATCAATAAAGAAGGCCAGCACTCCCTCTCCCAGCAGCTCTTCAACCAGTGGTGGGATTTTTTTCTCCACTTGGCCCCTTATGTGCTGGGATTTTTGTCATGACGGAGCTTGAGCTGGACTTGTGTGCATTGTCTCATCTCTGAGTTCATTATTGGCACGTGTCCTATTGTGTCTGGAAGTTTCTCTTGTAAACACACACACACATTTATAGCGTGTTTACATATTTTTATTATTTCATGAATTATTAAGAGAAGAATGTTAAATTTCCAGTATGGTTCTGTGTCTGTTTCTCCTTCTAGCTTTTAAAATTATCATTTGATGCTTTGCTACTTAGGTGGTTCTATATACAAGAAGATTGTCTTTTGGATGGATTGACCCCATTACCTTATAAAACACCATTATCCCGGATAATGCTCTTTATCCTGAGGGCTATTTGGCCTTTAAAAATCTTTTATTTTCCATCCTTTTACTTTTGACCCATTTGCATCTTTATATTTCAGGTCATTTTTTGCACACAGCTTGTGCTAGGGTTTTGCTTTCTTATGCAAAAGGATAATCTCTGACTTTTAACTGAAGGGTTTAGATCATTGATAATTAATGTGACCACCAGTTAGGCTGGGTTTAAATATATAATCTTGTTTTATATTTGTCCCATCAGGTCTTAGTTTCTTTTTACCCTTCACTCCAGATTCCTCTTAATTAAAAGAGCAAGTTTTAGACTTCCATGTTTATCTCCACTATTGACTTACAATTGTAATTATTTGTTTCACAGTTGTAGTGATTATTGCAGAATTTTTGGCATTTGTGTACAATGTATAGCTTACATTATAACACTGACATGATGGACAATCTATATACAACATACTTCTGTTTTCCCCCTCCTAGCCTTTATGCCACAAGTGATATATATTTCAGTTTTTCATATATCATAAAATAAACCCCTTTTACTTAAAATAGTATATTTTGAAGAAATGCAAAATAAAATGAGAAGACTGTGTTTTACATTAGGCTACCCTGCTACTCCTTGTGACTCTCTTTGCTCCTTTATCTATAGTCAAGTTACTGTTAATATTCATTTCCATTCATCTATAAACTTCCACTAATATTATTGCATAGTCTCACAGTAGTATATTCTCTGAGATTTTGTTTGAACAAAATGCTTTTTTTGAGGCTTTATTTAATTTAAATTATTCAATATGTGCTTGCCATGGCATATATGTAGAGGTCAGAGGACAACTTATGGGAGCCAGTCCTTATCTTCCATTGCGTGGGTCTAGGGGATCAAGATTCAAGCTGTCAGATTTGGCATCCAGCACCTTTACCACTGAGCCATATTGCTTGTCCCAAAATGTTTTTATTTAGCAAAAGCTATTATCCTTTATTCTTTAGAATTATTTTAGGTTCACAGAAAAGTTGAATATTTAAAAGCCAGGTGTGATTCACATCTATAATACCAGCACTTAGGAGGATGAGGCAGGAGGGAGATTGCTATGAGTTTGAAGCCAGCCCTAGTGAGACTCTATCTCATAAAACATAAATCCTAGTGAGACGCTATCTCATAAAACATAAAAAATTCTTTCATCTATCTATCTATCTATCTATCTATCTATCTGTCCGTCCGCCCGCCCATCCATCCATCCATGTAAGTTTCTCCCATACATGTAAAGGCTCCCTTCCTATCCTTGCTCTTAACATACTTCACTATAGTGGTCCATTGCTGTAATTATTATCCAAAGTACGTAGTAGACATTAGGGCACACTTTTGGTGCTAATGTGCTATATGCATTTCGACACATATGTAAAGATTATTTTATTCTATTTTGTGGTCCTATAACAAAATGACGAAGACTTGATCATTTATAAATGATAGAAATTTGCCTCTCAGTCTGGAAGTGAGAACTTAAGGCTATGGAGTCTATACCTGATACTATGGAATAACCCTCTTGTACACTGTAAATATTTGTCACTTGAATTGGTTTGATAAAACACTGACTGAACTCTAACTGGACAGGAAGTTAGGCAGGAAAGCTAAACTGAGAATGCTGAGAAGAAGGAGGGCAGAGTCAAGAATCACCAGCCAGATGCAGAGGAAGCAAAATGAGAATGCCATTTTAAGAAAAGGTACCCAGTCACATGGCTAAACACAGGTAAGAATTATGGGTTAATTTAAGTGTAAGAGCTAGTTAGCAATAAGCCTGAGCTACTGGCCAGGCATTTATAATTGATATTAAGCCTCACAGCCAATTATTGAAGAAGCAGCTGCTGGGTATTTTGGAACAGGCAGACAGGAGAAAAACTTCTGCCTACAACCTGGTGAAGGACTTCTTGCCATGTCATCCATGGAGTGTATGGAATGGCAGGAGTACCTGAAACAGCAAGACTGAACTATCCCTGAGCCTTTTAACAATTGACATTATCTCTTTATGAGGATAGAACTATTTAAAATATATAATAATATACAAAAACCAAAATATCTCAGTAGGCAGCTCACTACACTTTTGCATCAATGATTAGATTTTTTATAGTTATTTTTACTTTTTGTAAAAATATTATTTTTATTTGCAGAGTTCATATATGAGTCACCATACTTGCATCCTTTCCACTCTTCTCTCTGTCTTTCTCAGGTCTGAAACATAGCCAATAACCTGTGACTGGAGAAGTCATAGGCCTTAGAGGGGAGCCTACTACTAAGTAGAATAGTTTCTAACAGCCTTCTACATACTCATTCTTATGTCCATAGATAATTGCAGCCCTTACATCTCATCGAACAGCTTCTTTTTGTAGTGGTGGTTTGACTTTTAATCCATGGTTTTGAGAGCATATATTTCAACCATGGCAGTGGTGCAGACATATTTACTACTGCATCATGCAGAGTAGTTATACTGCCCTACAAATCCTTTGAATTCTGACTGTTCACCCCCGACATCTCCCAACCTCTGGAGCTGTTCCTTTTTCTCTTATCCCAATTGCTTCATCTTTTCCAAATACAATGCAGTTTACAGTCCTTTAAGATGGTTATTCACAACACACATTCATGCTTACTCCATTCATTTCTATGGCTCCATCACTTTTCCTTCCTATCTTCTAACCATTGAGATGTACCACAATATATGTTACCATTCACCTATTGAAGAATGTAGTGGTTTGAATGAGAATTGCCTCTATATAAGCTTTTTATATCTGAATATTTCATCCCCAGTTGCTAGAAATTTGGAAAGGATTAGGAGGTGTGACTTTTTGGAGGAGTTGTGTCACTAGGGATAGACTTTGAGAGTCTAAAGGACTCGTGTGCCTCCCTTTGTCTTATACTCATAGATCAAAATTTCAGGTCTCAAGTGTTTCTGCTTGGCAGGCCATTATGGACTCTAATCCCTGAAGCCACAAACTGAACTAAATGCTTTCTCTCATAAATTGTCTTGGTCATGGTGTTTTGTCACATCAATAGAAAAATAACTAAGACAAAAAACATATTGGTTATTTCTGTGTTTTGGTAATTAGAAATAAAGCTGATTTAAAGATCCACATAGATTTTCTTTTTCTTTTTCTTTTTTTTTTCTTTGGATGAACATCAATTGCTTAGTTTGAAAGAAACTGGCAACTGTCTTCCAAAGTGATCATCCATTTTGTACCAACGGTTTGTAACATACTGCATCCAGAAATTGATGTTGTCAGTGGTTTGGCTTTTGTTCATCTTAATAGACATTCACTGTATTCAGTTGTTTTAATGTGAAATTTCCTAATGGCATGTGATAGCTGAGCACTGGGCCAGCCTTTTGTCACTGTGTCAAATACTGGAGAGAAGTAATTAAAGGGCGAAAGGCTCATTTAAGGTCATGTTTTAAGAGGGTTCATTCCATGGCTACTTGGTTATGTTGCCCTTGGGCCCATACACGGTAAAGCTAAACATCATGATAGCATCATGTGGGAGAGCAAAGTGATTCTTTTCAAGACAGACAAGAGATGAGGAGACAAACACAAGCCATGGCTCCCACGGATACTTCTCAAACAAATTACTTCTTCCAACTAGACCCTACCTCTAAGTTTATATCACCTCCCAATCATGTGATCAAATAATGAATCCAATCATAGACAGATACAAGGATTACACAAAACCTTTGTGATGGAATCTTTTCCCAATGGTTATTTTTACTAGCTGAGAACCTAGCCTTCAACCCTTGAACCTTTATCTATTTCCTAATAAGTTGTTCATTTTCTTACTGCTAAATTTTGAGAGTTTTTTTTTTTTTATTGAAGTCATGTTTCTTTATCAGGACAGTCCCATGCTTACGAGAGATTTGTCAACATATAAAATCATCTTGAACTTTCACATTTTAGATTGTTTTCTTTTATTGGGTGTGTCTTTTAGAAATATGTTTTGATAGTCTATGGCTTATCTTATTCTGTTGACAAAAGCCACTTAATGAAGGAAGGACCTCTTCGGGTTCAGGATATGAGGGTATGGTTTGCCACAGCAGGGAAGATATGGCAGCAGAGCTTGAAGCAGTTGGTCGGATTGCATCCACAGTCAGGATGCAGAGAGAGGGGAATGCTGGTGGTCCTAGAGTTTTCTCCTGTTTTTGTTTTTATTTGGACTTGACCTCAGCCCATGTGCTGGTACCACTCACATTCAAGGTAGATCTTCCCTCCTTAGCTAAACCAATTGGAAACATCTTTATAGACATCGTTAGAATTGCGCTTCCTGTATAAATCTAAATCTAGCCAACTTGATAATGAAGACAAGCCATTACAATGGATACCTGGTTGTTATGGAGACTACTGAAAAAAACCTTTTTTTTTTCTTTTGTAAGTATCTAATTTTTCTTTTTCTTATGATTTATTTGTTTTTATTTCATGTGTATGAATGTTTGCCTACATGTATGTCCATATACCATGTGCATGCCCGTTGGCTGCAGAGGCCAGAAGATGGAAGTGGGGTTATGGATGTTTGTGAGCCCCACTGTGGATGCTGCGATCCAAACCCAGATTCTCTGCAAAAGCAGCAAATGTTCTTAACTGCTGAACCATCTCTCCAGACCAGAAACTTTGTCTTCTAAACTATATCACTTTTCTTCTTTGCCAAAGACCAGTTGACTGTATTTGTCCAGGTCTGTTGCATGTTTCTGACACAACAGATTACTACAATGCATGGGATATCCTGTAAATGCTCAGGATTCATCTTATCACTTCTGCTTGAGGATCAATGTGTCAAAAGTTAAATAACTGCTCTTTATTTTCCTCTGTGAATCATGATGTGTTAAGGAGAAAGTGGTGGCCACCACAGGATATTATTTTTTTCATCTTTAAAGAATCAAGAACTATAGTCTATGCATCTTCAAAATATGATGCTAACAGTAAATAAGTATTTTCATTTGGGAATGATTTCCACAATGGATCTTCAGCTTCCAGTGATCAAAAAGTAAGAAAGTGGTTTTATTTCATCATGTTGAATTTTAACCATATTTTAAAGAATTATGAAGATGTCCTTCAGAGAAGACCCTAAAAATATCTTCAGGACATAATCTTTCTCCACCTCCAAACAACATTCAGACTGTCTGTCTGTGTCACATTCCCTACTCTTGCATGTATGTGGGCTGAACTCTGCTATGGAGAATGAAGTTCTGTTTCCAGCTATTTTGATAAATCAAATCCCCTGATAGCAACTCTGAGCTCAGCAAATGTAACTGAACTGTGACTAATTTTTCTGCTTGGCAATCTTGGGAATTGTCTTGTTTCAAAAAATCTGTCACATTATTCATGACAGGCTTTCCCTTGGGGAAAGAGACATCTCCTGAAATAAAGGCTACCATATACTTTCAGTCAAATGACATCATAAACAATAATGACAACCAAAAGAATTTATTGAATGTTCACAATGAGTAAAGTATTGAATTAAGAGTTTTGTATACAAATCATTATTTAAATTTAAGAACTATATTGCAATTCCCATTTCTGGGTGAGTAAATCAAAGTGAAAGAGATTAGAAAACTGGTTCAAATTGATATAGTTTAATGTAGTGTAGTTCGTGTTGTATGATGATTATATTGCTCCACAAAACAAAAACGATATTCAAACCTTAGTCTCTGTGCTTTGCAATTAGAACCAATGATTGAATTTCTGGGATATTCTATATTCTTTCTGTTTTATTTGATGAAAACTAGAATCATATATCTATATCCTGAAGGGAGAGGGTGAATGCTTGGGTGATTATACAAAACAGGAGTCTGAGTCAGCTATGGCTTTATTTGTGCAGAGTGCCAAGTGTTTGCAACTTTTCCAGGTTAAGTCTGTTTTAGGAATCACATCAGTGACATTTAATTCAGAACTGTGTAATGACAATCATTATTTGATTGTGTCTACAACCATAAAGCTTGCCAGGTATTAATTCTCGATGCTTTCTGATTTGGTGACCTTCACTGACCTTTTCTTGGCTTCTGCTGACTTTAAGTCAGGGACCTAGAATCAGTGTTTCTCCTTTTTATGTATTTCTAAATATAACAATTCTGAAAAATGACATGTTCGCTATTTTGTGTTTTTAGCTCTGATGCATTTCTCCATAGTCCCTCCACAGCAAAACCTTTATTGAACACTGTCCATAGCCAAACAATTATTGATGAAACCTTGTTTCTTTGTCTAGTTGGCCAACTTCATTAGTCTTAGCTTTGTGGTTTTGGTCCCTATGCCTTTTCATTTTTTTCTCTTTCTGGGCTTCTGGGGTTCTATACAACTGGAAAGGAAAGTTCTTAGCGCTAACTGTCTAACAGGAAGTTCTCACATCTGACTGGACCCTATACCAAAGACATCATGTAGAACCCTCTCTGGTGGGGGTGTTTTAACATCTCAACATGGATCTCTTCTGCTTAGGGGTCTATGCATCACAAACATTAGAGAACTGTTGACATTTGGTGATAATTGTGTTCAACTTGTTTATTCCAGCTAAATGTATTTGAAAAAAAAATATGGCCTTTTTGTAAACAACAAACTGTAGGCATGCATCTCTGAAAAGACTACACAGGTTATTTCTCAAACTGCATGTTCCTAAAGCTTGAATTTTCTGTTTCACTAAACTTTAATTATGGACTAAAAATAAAGGAATGATACAATGGTCCCTTGTGAGAAGTGTGCAGAAACTGGAAGTTCGGAAAGAAACTCATATTCCTTGTGCAGCCTGAAGGAAATAATTACCTTGCCCCTGATTCAAGTTTCATTCCCGCTGCTTGGAGTACAGTCTTCTGGAAAAGCACTGTCCAAATGACAGCTTCCAGAGAGACTCTGCATGCACCC
Source organism: Peromyscus eremicus (assembly GCF_949786415.1). Classification (NCBI taxonomy): domain Eukaryota; kingdom Metazoa; phylum Chordata; class Mammalia; order Rodentia; family Cricetidae; genus Peromyscus; species Peromyscus eremicus. The sequence continues at coordinate 28,849,575 of NC_081429.1, read as the reverse complement.
TGTGATAGTTACACTGTGGACTGCAAGAGCCGGCACTCATGGGACATAGGGTCTCCATAGAGACTCTTAGAATAAGCTAGAAAAGGGAACTCTTTAGAGAAGAGATGCCAAAGAATTTAACCACCATTTCTAAAGTTAAATTTAACTATTTACAAATGAAAACATTGCTGTTGCTTATTATTATTATCTTTGATTGACAATCACCATGAATAATTTCAAAAGCTACCAAACCATTGGTGTTCTCGCTTTAATGAGGAGAACTATGCTGTGCTTCTTTTGTTGCATAAATGAATTCAATTTGTGTTGGAAATTAAAAAGTAAATTATGCAACAAACCTTCTTTCCTCCCTCTCTGCCTCCTTTCTTCTCTTTCTCCCTTCCTTCATTCCTTCTTTTCCTTCTTTCTCTTGTAGTAGGCAGGTATTTTATTATGCCATGAATATAGAATGAAATCAGATTTGAATTCCAGATAGTTAACTGTCTCGTTTCAGTATTGCCTCAGTTATCCAATGCTGAGGAAACACTCTAACTAATATTCACAGTTAATTACAAAATATATTTTGATTAGCCTAGTAAGAATTTTTTTTTCTGCTTATAGCAAGGTGTATCAGAACTTTATCAGGTTCTGATTTATTTCCTATTTTCATAGTAACCATTCATTCATGAAATATAGTTGAGTACCAACTGTAGGGGCTAGGTAGTGACCTGATCCCCTTGGACATGGAAATAAATTCACTTTGCTTCCTGGCATATGAGTGACATGCAATAAAAATATAGCATTTTGTGCCAAGAGTTATTATAGGCATATGAACAAATTTCCACAAGATGACCACAGGTATTATTGATCTTGGAAGAGGATAGAAGATCAGGCATTCTAAACAAAATAAAATAGCAGGCACATGAGGGGCCATAACCTATGCCTACAATTACAGCAGGTCCAGCCATAGGAACATTGGAAAAAATGTCAATGGATAAGGTGAGAGGAATATCTCCTTTCTTACACATGCACATGGGCCTACTGAGGTCATTTATTGTCTCAGGAATTCTGTTTGTGCATCAATAACATTCCTGTATTCCTACCTAAGATTTAGAACAGTGGTTCTTAACCTTCCTAATGCTGCAACCCTTTAATATAGTTCCTTATGTTATGGTGACCTCCAACCATAAAATTATTTTCATTGCTACTTTATAACTGTAATTTTGCTACTGTTATTGATCATAATGTAAAAGTATCTGATATGCAGGATATCTGATATGCAACCCCCCTGAAAGAGTTGTGTGACCCCTAAATGGGTCATGACCCACAGGGTGAAAGCCACTGATTTAGAATAACACTAATTGAGGCATAAACTCCGGTGAACATGCACCTATCTGGTCTCAGAGACGATCAACTTACCAACAGCTTTGGCAGGTGCTCAGGGCCGTGTCTCCACTTCTGGCCACATCTGGGATGGTTTCTTCAGGTGGGTGCCCTTCTTTTTCCTCTAGGGAGCCACTTTGGCAAAGGACAGATTCATCTTCTCCGATGCCCTCTTCTTTCTGATCTGTCTCTATCTGAATCAAAGGTACATCCCTTGAGCAAAACGGCTGCTTGGGGTTTTTGAGAACAATGGCATTGTGGCATGAAGAAGTTTCTTTTCTAGGATCAAAACCACTGAGTTTTTTAACAGGAGCTGTTTTGCTTGGAGATGACACTGAGGAATGATTGCTTTCAGTAACAACATCCTTTCTCTGGTAACCAACAGACTCCTGTACAAGCAGAGGTGGCCCCCTGTGTCCTCTGCTGGTGGTTAATCTGCTTCCACACTTCTCTACTTGCAAAGGAGAGCCACCAGAAACAGGGCCAGGACTAACGCCAGCTGCCTCGCCATCATCCACAATGATTTTGTTCTTTCTCATGAGAGCCTCAATGGAGCTGGCCCATGTTTCATGAATTAGCATGTTTGTGATCTGGTCAGTCCCACTTCTGCGATACAAGCATGAGTCTGATTGGCAGAGACCCGATGAGGAAGCCCTACCGACTGGCTGTACACTCAGAGAATCTTGAGGGCAGTTTTGGGCAAAGCCGTCTAAGGAGTTGGCTTTGACAGGTGCATTTACTGTTAATCTGGCACATGGGGATCTGCTGTCCGGCATAGATGATTGTCTGTAGCACAGTGGCGATCGAGCAGAAGGCGACAGCAAGCCCGTGGTCCAGTCATGGCTACTTCGTCTGGAGGAGGTACCGTCTTTGCCTTCTTTGGCAATGTCCCTCAGCATGTACCTGTAGAACTCTTCTGTGATGCTCTCTGTGCTGGACTGCTTCGAGGGGCAGCTTGGCCTCACATTGAGGTGTTCGCTTTTCTGGCAAGCCTGCTGCATGGCGGAGCTCAGAATACTGCTGGCATTTTTACCAGCGTAGTAATCCAGCAGCAACTCAAATCCTCTCCCTTCATTTTCCATCTGTTTCACCATAAACCTGGAAAACTCATCGGTGATGCTCTCACAGCTGGACTGTTTGGAGACGGAGCTGGCCCTGCTAACCGGTTGGCTTAAGGTACTCATTAAACCCAGGCTGTTGACATAGACCCTGGCTTCAGAGTCCTCCTCTGGAATGCTTTCACAGCTGGAGGCCTTCAGCCGGTTCCACCTATCGCCACCCAGAAACCGGTTCCGGGAACAGTTCTGGGCTTGCCACACTCCATCCACCGTGGAGAACTCTGTTAGGTTCATGATCTTGGCTGCCACTTCATTTGCAAAAGTACTGACAGAATCGGGAGTGTCTTCAAGGTTCATAGACTCATCCATGACTCTGTTCATCAGCTTCTCTTTCAGCTCCGGATGCTCGTCTGTCTTTCTCTTGATTTCACTGAGGCGGGGTGGCTTATGTTTCCTCACAGTGCTTCCACTGCCTGAGTTTTCCTTCTTCCTCTTCAAGGATCGGCAGGACCCAGTAGGCGCCACCAGAAACTCGTTCCCTCTTTTCCAAGCACAAAACCAGGGCTGCTTTCCATTGGAGTTGTCAAGGCAGATTGCTGCGATTTCAGTTGCCATGGAGACAACAGTCTCGGCCAGTTCTTCAGCAAAGTCTGTGATGCAGTATACCTCAGACTGCTTTGCCTGTGGTGTAGTCTGAGCAGAAAACACCAGGTCATCCCCTAACAGGGACCGGTTAACTTGAATTTCAGTATTTATGGGTGTGGCACAGGTATATTTCTCTTGGGTGTTTGGAACAATGCTGTCTTCTATTTCCTGGGAGCTGCTGTAGCACTTGCCTGTTTTGGGCAACTTTCCTATTTCTGTAGAGGCTCTCTGTTCATTGCCATCATAACTGAGTGTGTGGTGAGGGTTCTTTGAGTCCTCTCCCATAATCTCTTTCAGGTAGATTTCCTTGGGGGATGTTTTAGCAGTTGAATCAAGCATTCTGTGACTGCATGAGAATTCAGATTGCAGCCTGGGGTTGTTGAACAGTCCCGGCCTTGCTCCACCCTTGTTTTGCTTAGCAGGTGCATCCTCTACCAGATCACCGATGACAAGGCCAGTGCCATGCGCGTTGCTAAGAGGGTGGCTGCCGGAGCATGCTGAAGCTTTTGCCCATGCTTGACCAGCAGCCTGATCAAATGGTTGGCAACCTAAGGGTTCTGACTCTGTCCACTGGATGGTCTCTTTGGAAAGGCCAGTGGGATGTTCACCGAGTGTTACAAGATGACTCATCTTCTTGAACGTGAAACAGATCACATTGTGAAGCAGCTGGTTCACACTTTCCATTAAGGTGTCCAGAGTTCCATAGGGATGCCTTTCATCGGTGGATTGAGCTGTTCTATTTTTCTGGTGCACTTCATCAATGGAATGCTTGAGGATGACATTGGACAGGCTCTGTGCCAGCTCATCCCTTCGAATGTTTTCTTTGCACAGGGTCTGGGTTTTGGAGGTGGTTTCTATGACTCTCCTGTTCACAGATTCCAAGAGCTCTCCAATGCTGCTGTATGCATCAGGCCGTGCTAACACCAGAGCAGCCTCCCTGAGCAGAGCCTCTGCAATGGCTTCCTTCCCCAGCGCTGTGCTCCTCCCCATCATTAAACTTCCAGTTGAGGATATTTCTTCAGAAGCCCCGGATGTGGGCAAGAGGTCACTTGGAGCTAGAGAACATGCCACCTCTTCTCTTTCACCCAGGCCACAGACAGCCACGGCACTCGCCACCTGGGTCACGCCACACAGAGCTGATGGGAAGGAATATTCAGTTACGGAAGGTTCTGTGAGTACTTGGGGCACTTGAGTTTGCTGTACCCCACTGCCTCTCTGGGCATAGCTGGAGATCAGGGATTCCTGCTCCATGGTGAGTCTTTCTGTGGCCTGTGGACTGGAGATGGTGCCAATAACAGTGGCTGCACAAGCTAGGGCAACTTCTAGGGCGCTCTGAGTGGGCCTGCCGGAGCTTTCTCCGGAAAAGATGCCTGAGGTTTCAACAGAAACTTCCATCTCAGGCCAGGAGGAGACACTTGGCTCTGGGGCAGCGTCACTGCCGTCTGGGCTCTGCACAATGACAATTTGGGGGAGCTCATTCCATGAACGCGGGACCACCATATCTTTCGTACAGCAGCCACTTGGAAGCAGAGCACTGCCCACAGAGAAACTGACTGAAGGTTCTCCAGGGAGTGTCGGTTGTGCCTGAGACAATCTGATGAAGGCGTCTTGCAGCACTGATTCGGCTAAGTTTGTAGCGTACTCCCCTGTGGTGGGTTCTCCGTTTTGGACAGGAGGAAGAGAGCTTTGCATACCACCATGGTCTCTGGGGTCGCTGCCCTGCTCAGTGACTGCATCACACGAAGAAAGCCCATCTTTCTTAACCATGGAGAGATAAGCGTCCCTAGGGATATACAGCATCTGAGATGCTTCTGTTTCTCCTTTGATGTTTTCGGGATGCGAGCGGTTTGGGGCAAGTTGCTTGTCCCCTGCCGCTTCGCTTTTCCAGCGGGATGACCTGGCTGAAGGACTGAGACTCTGCAAAGCCGTGTTCTCTGCTTCCTTTTCCTTTGATCCTTCTGTTTTCATCGAGGGTGAACGATATTTTCTAATGTGCTTTTCCTTGTGGAAATCCCATCCTTCCTGGGTAGCTTCCTTTGGTTTTTTACCTTCCAAAACATTAGCCGACACGTTTATAGTTTCAAAACCTAGTAAAGAGAAATTGAGGGCCGACCATCATCACTTTTTGGATAGCAGATTCTTTTTTATTTTATTTTATATTTTATAATTAAATTTAATTTTACATATTAGCCACGGATTCCCTTGCTCCCCCTCCTCCCTGCCTTCCCCCCAGCCCACCCCCTATTCCCATCTCCTCCAGGGCAAAGACTCCCCTGGGGATTGAGTTCAACCTAGTAGATTCAGTCTAGGCAGGTCCAGTCCCCTCCTCCCAGGCTGAGCCAAGTATCCCTGTATAAGCCCCAGCTCATGCACTGAGGACAGGACCCGGTTCCACTGCCTGGATGCCTCCCAAACAGATCAAGCTAATCAACTGTCTCACTTATCCAGAGGGCCTGATCCAGTTGGGGGCTCCTCAGCTATTGGTTCATAGTTCATGTGTTTCCATTTGTTTGGCTATTTGTCCCTGTGTTTTTTCCAACCTTGGTCTCAACAATTCTTGCTCATACAAACCCTCCTCTTTCTCGCCAATTGGACTCCTGGAGCTCCACCTGGGGCCTGGCCATGGATCTCTACATCCAGTTCCCTCAGTAGTTGGATGAGGTTTCTAGCACGACAATTAGGGTGTTTGGCCATCCCATTACCAGAGTAGGTTAGTTCGGACTGTCTCTCGACCATTGCTAGTAGTCTATTGTGGGGGTATCTTTGTGGATTTCTGTGGACCTCTCTAGCACTTTGCTTCTTCCTATTCTCATGTGGTCTTCATTCATCATGGTCTTTTATTCCTTGTTCTCCCTCTCTGTTCTTGATCCAGCTGGGATCTCCCGCTCCCCTAAGCTCTCTTTCCCTCAACCTTTGCCCTTCATTACTCCCACTCACGTCCATGTTGTCCATGTAGATCTCATCCATTTCTCTGTCATTGGGCGATCCCTGTGTCTTTCTTGGGGTCCTGTTTTCTAGGTAGCCTCCCTGGAGTTGTGAGTAGCAGTCTGGTCATCTTTGTTTTACATCTAATATCCTCCTATGAGTGAGTACATACCATATTTGTCTTTCTAAGTCTGGGTTACCTCACTCAGGATAATTTTTTTTCTAGATCCATCCATTTGCCTGCAAACCTCATGATGTCATTGCTTTTCTCTGTGGATAGCAGATTCTGATGGGCCTAAACTAACAATTACTTTCTAAATTTGCATTCAGTTTTCCCTTCTCCCCTTTAACACAGCACTGTGGCTGTTACCTCATGTAAAGTGAATGTGATACAGATGTTGAATTTTGTTATGCAGTGTTGTCTTATGAAACACCCTTAATATGGGACACAAATGCAGGGGTTCAGGGAGGAGAAGGTATTTGGGAATGATGGCGTTGTTGCAAAGATTTGCACTGAAGTTTGCATGGGACCTGCCTCATCAACAATGCAACACTTTATGCAATTTCCTTCTCTGTGGTCGAAGGTGGGATGAGGGACACACTGAGTTCTGTGAATGAGTCAGTAGACTTAAATGACTGCAGAGCACCTTCCTGGGTCATTCCCTTCTAAGCTCACAACCATCCCTAACCATAAGCACTTTTGGAAACCGAGGCTTAAAAGAGATTAGAGAGGAGTCTTAGGTCTCACAGACTCAAAGTGAGGTCCTGGGATTCAAAGCCAAGCCAGGCCAACTTGGCTCCTGTTGGTAACACTGGCTTTTCTGGAAGTTTTGGGGAAACTGACTTTCCTGTTAGGAAGACACTTTCTTTCTCTTGGTGGGTAGGAAGGTTTCCCCTTAGAGCACACAGATTTCCTTCAGCACCCCTCAGGCATCTTTTGAGAGCCAGTATCCATCCAACCACTAAATTGTCTTAAATACATTAGTCAGCATGTTCACCAGCATTTTCTTATTATCGCTGCCTCATCAGACCTGAGCAGGTAGAGATTGTGATGCATCAGCCAAATTGACGTGGCCTGAAACTTTTCCAGACTCTCCCACTGATAATGTTGTAGGGCAGGGTGACTCATCTCGGGGCACATACTGGTTTTACCGACAGACATGTCTTACCACTCCTGTAGTCCTCCACCTCAATTTCCTCCTCCAAGTGCTCAGAGGCCGTAAGGAAATCTTCCTCGATGGAAGACAGGGAACAGTTGGTATCATCCTCCAGCTTCAGAACATTGGTCTCCAGGTGGAGCTGACGCTCCTGCACCACCTCCAGACCAATTAAAAACTTGTTGATCTCAAAGATGATGCAGTTGGTACTGTTGGGTCTGTTCCCTCTTGCGCATTGGACCAAACAGATATCTGGCAGCCAAGGGCACTAAAAACAGAAAGAAAAGAAGGTACAGTCTCAGAAATGACAATAAAAGACAATCGTGGGTGACCATTTTCTTGTTCCCAGCCTCTCCTGTGAAAAGGAAAAGGGCTCTTAAAAATATTTGAAATATCTTCAGAGCTCCTCCTGGAAAACTGTTCGAGGAAACGTCATATGACATTTTGAAACACAAGGGCATCTAGAAGAAAGTTTTACTTAAAACAACTGGCTGTATCCTATATTTGAGATTTCCCTCATCAAAGCAAAAAACAAACTGTTCGAAGTTGAACAGGCAAGGACGATTTTATTCAACATTATTGAAATAAGCAGTGTGAGCCCAGAGCCCAGACCATCACTGAGATGGAACAAAAAGCAACGGGGATTTAAGGCCATTTGTGTTTGCTAATTGGCTTTACACAGGGAAAAAGTAAAATGCCATCTATCTGGGGGCCAGTGGCCTATAGATATCAGGACCCCATTCTCTCCTAGAATGGGAGGGGGGACACTGGATTTAAGACATGGTTCTCAGGTTCTTGGATAAAACACCACTTGGTTATAAAACCATATAGAGGCTTTGCAAAGAGAATTACATGTCAAATGGGAAAGAAATTATAGTAATGTGTTTCATAGGCTAAATGCTTAGGGGTAGGAGGAAGGCTAGGGCCTGGGGTCAGGAAGCAGTGTGGCTGAAGGCTTATAGAGGGGGTTCTCAGGCTTCTGGGCTGCCTCTCTTGATTAAATGGAGACCTTTTCTCAGAATGTTATCCTTTGCTATCTTGAGAGTAGTCAATAAGGCCTCTGTCAGAGTTTTGGATATGGAGTTAAGTGTTCTCTCAACTATATTCAGGCTTCCCATTGGTGTTGCTCTCTTGAAGAAGGAGCCAACACAAAATAGAAAGACACACACTGAAAGAGGTCCAATGATCTCTGCAGCACTAACACACAGGAAAGGCCAGTGACAAAGGAGCTTTGGAAAGTTTTAGAAAGAAAGTGTACTTTCTTAACAGTCTCTAAAAAAATAAAAATCTAAGAGTTGCAGCTAAGTAGTGAAAAAATAGCATATAACATAAAGACATATCACGTAATTTTATAATACTTTTCACAGTGGTTCTCAACCTTCCTAATGCTGTGACCCTTTAATACAGTTCTTCAGCTGTTGTGGTGACCCTCAACTATAAAATTATTTCACTGCTACTTCATAGCAGTAATTTTGTTACTGTTAAATAGTAAAATAGATATCTGATATGTGACTCCAAGGGGTTGTGACCCACAGACTGAGACTCACTACTTTGCAGGGTACTTTTCAAATCTTGTTATTTCCAATGTGATCAATATATTTATGAGGCTGATGATCTATGGCACTTTTACAGACAAGGAAGTCGAGTTAAAAAAGCTAACTCTTCCTTTCAAGGCTAGACAAGCACACAGTGCAAGAGCCAGCAATGCTATTCAGGGTTATGGTATCCTGGTGTGTTTTTTGTCCTCATGGTCCCTTGGTCCAAACAAGAAATACCCAGTAATCACAGAAGGTTTGTGTGAAGTTTAAAAAGAAGAGAGGCCTTTGCAAACTCATGCATGTATAGTTAATTACACCCTCATCTCATAGGAAGGGCAAGCACAGGAGTAAACCTGACCGTTACATATAATAATCTTCTCAATACATCTGCTTCTGTAGCTGAGTGTCCTGGTTAGTTCTTATTGTCAACTGGACACAAATTTGAGTCACCTGGGAATAGGGAATCCAAAGTGGACTGCCTCAATCAGATTGCCATGTGGCCATATTTGTGAGTGATTGTCTTGACTAACGACTGATGAGGGAGGATTTAGCCCATTATGGGTGGCACCATCCCTAAGCAGGTGGACATGGGCTGAATAAGAAATCTAAGGGTGTGAGACAGTGAGTAGCATTCCTGTGTGATTTTTCTTTAATTCCTGCTCTAATGTCCCTCAATAATCCATTATTACCTATATGTGTAAGCTAAAGCCTTAACCCTGTCTCCCATAAGTTGCTTTTGTTCATGGTGTTTATTGTAACAACAGAAATCAAGCAGGAACAGAAAATTAACTGATTTTTCTTAATATTTTATTTAACTATTGAGGTGGTCCTCCCACCTCAGCCTTCCAGATAGTGGGTACTATAGCAGCATGCAACCATGATTGGCATTGAACATTCTTTTTATTATGTGACATTTAATGAGTTATTGGTAACTCCACTCTCAAATACCTCATGGAACACCTTTGCTTCTTTGATGACCATAGTTTATCCCTTTTGCCCTCATACTCTGCGAGGCAGAATTTTCTGCTTCATTTATTGTTTGAGAAATTCACAGAAGGTTCATCTCTGAGTCCAGGGATGAATCTTGCCTGGGCAATCTGAACAGTACATCCCTCAAATGAGAGCGACTGGTTAAAAAAATGAATATGTGACCCATGACAACCAAAAGAACTCAGTGACACATTTGAGAACTACCTGAAATGTTAGTTTTAGTCAACTTGAACACAATAGGATAATGTCTCCTTGTGTCTGATAAATAGGACCTATAGAGAGAAAGCAGGAAAGAGACTATAAGAAAAATCCATGTCCCGCCAACATGGTTCAAGTCCTTTAATCTTTTCTACTCCCTGTGTTGACTTAGTTACATGAAACCATACATTCTCTGTATACTTGAGTCTCTTTTCAGTCATTTTTTTTCTCTCTCCGGCCCTTCCAGTCATGTTTAATTAAGAATTTTAACTAAGGTCAATCAAAGTCTACCAAGTTCAGTTCAAGGCCAGGTCCAATTAACGTCTGTATCAGCTTTCATGGATACATCAGAAGAAAATTGGGACCTCCCACTAATGCTCGACATTGCCAGTGTTAGCTACAGCTGAGCATATCAGTAAGAGATGATGTAGTGTTATAAAGTTTACAGGAATGACGTTTTCAATTGTTGCTATATTTAAAACCGTAGCAGATAATTTGTGGAGAATTCATGTAAAGTTTATAGTTAACAAGCCTTGTTATTAGCTTCAGAATCAAGAGTATATGATTACTAAGCAGTAAAGCTTTCCTATTCATTGATTGATTTACCACATTGTTTAAAAAGTCATTATTAAAGCATTGCAATTCTAATATAAAGTGACTCATATTTTAGAGGATATTTGAGAGAAAAATAGTTTCAATTTTTTTTGTAGGATGTTGGGTTTCTTATAATTTTGTTCCCTTTTTTAAAAACAGAACTAAAATTTGTTTTGAATAATGTGCTTTTTACAAATTTTATTTCTCAAGTTAATGTTTCAAGGTAGAAATGAATTTATTCTGCTTCATAGATGGGTAAATTCAGGCTGAGAAAGACCCAAATCCTTCAGGTTCAAATCCCAACTGCTGGCTGCTCAGGAATATTGTTTCTCTGGCTGACAAGATGTAAATTATTGTGTACTATGGGATTCTTGTTTTATTAGTAAAAACGATCACACTAGTGCACAGATACATGGTCAGGCCAAGGGTTGGTAAGTAGTGTTTCCTCTCTACTCAGGTTTTGGCTTCCAGAACTAGTTGGAGTTTACATTGTAATATTAAGGAACTTCTTCATAGATAAAGAAAGATGTTTAACTGGATAGCAGGTCATTCCTAGGCTTAAAGGCAGAGGAAATACAGATCTGTAAGTATTATAAAAATACTTACAAATTTCAGACTTGAACATTTTGTTCTGGTCATCATTGTTTTGCTGAATATAAAGGGGACTTAGAACTTAGAGCTATTTATCAATAACCTCCCAGAAACCCAGATTCTTCATTAATGAAAAATATTATTATACTGATGTCTCAATTAAAACATTCAAACAGACTAGGTAGAGATCCTCACTAAGTCTTCAGAGTCAAGACTGAATAAAGGTTGGCTTTCTGGGCTGATATTCTGGTGTATAACAAATGCTCACTACTTTAATTTGGAACTGGAGTATATATTATTACAGCATACCTTATGTGTACTTTTCTTGCAAATTGACTAAAAAGCTTTAAATGCATTCTTCAAAGTAGTGTTGTGATGGTTTATACAGCAGCAGCAAAGAATTGTCAGAATATATAATATTGCCATTCCTACTTTATTTTTAATGACATTCTTCAGGATTTTAGTCCTTAGGCCTAGCATACTTCCTTTCCATCTCAGAAGCCACATTCTTTACTTAAAATCTTGGCTAAGTCAGTATTTCTTAAGGAGCAAATAAATCCCAGAAGAATGATACTATTGGATGGTGTGATAATCCAGTGATGCATACTAGAATTCTGGGCTTGTTCCTAAAAGGGGAGAAAATTCTTATTTTGAATATTTATCTAGGCCTTGTAGTAGAAAGTGGATAACCAACGATCAGTATATCTCCTCAAGCCCCAGTGAAATGACACTGTGGATCTGAGAATTGGTGCAGAGATAAAAATATATCAAGCTCTGAGTGATGCTATGTGGGAGAAATAGAAAGAAAGGCCAGTGTCCAATATAGCGACATTGCTGGTTCTTCCGCTGACACTCGTGCACAGCATCTGTTTTGGGTTCACGCCCATCTGATTACAGAAACATTATCACTAATGAATAGTTGATTGGGAACTATGTCACTTACCTGTGAAACATCAAAATCTGCCTGGAGGTTTCCAGAGGCTAACCCACTTAGGAGGACAATTTCATTTTCTTTTGGTTGCTGGACATTCATGGAATTGATGAGTTTTGGAAGGTCTGGTGAAACATTGACCAGTTTCTGTGGGATAAGACTTTGTTAGTTCGGAGGATTCCTTTACACTTCTAAAACAGTACTCCCAAACTGCTCCATCTACAAAAATGATTAATTATTTAGAATATAGATAGCTATATTAGCTGCTTAGTCTATAGTTCCTTACAACACAACTCCTGCACTAAGACTCAGGGATCATTCTAGAAGAGGCAGGCAGAAAGACTGTGGAAGGCAGAGGAACAAGAAGTTTTCTGTGAGATTATTTCTCCTAGAAATGTCAGAGAAGCTACCCATGAAGTGTCACCATCATGGCTGCCTAAACATGACCTGAATAAGGATGACACCAATATATGCGCTAACATGGAAGGGAGAAAGCTCAGGAGGCCTTAACCTTAGACAGAGGACTAGAGACAACTAAGGAATGCTGAGAACAGGAGAAATAGTCCTCCTTAGGGAAGAGCATGGCTATCTAATATCAAATGCTCATCCCTGAAAATATAACACACACACACACACACACACACACACACACACACCCCGCCACCACCACCACCACCACCACCACCACCACCAACAACAACAACAGCAACAACAACCATCAAAAAGAGATAATGAATTTGAATGAGAACAGGGGGTATGCATGGGTGGAAATGGAGGTGTGAGAGGAAGGTAGGAAATGATGTAATTATATTATAATCTCAAAATATAAATAATAACCCTTGGAATCTAGAAAAGAAACTGGTTCAAACTAGATAATAAGAATTAAGGTTGGAATAGAAACTTTAAGCTTAAAAAAACTATGGTTTTAAATTTTCTAAAGTAAACATTTGGCAATTACTATTACACAATAGGAATAAACACTAATTTGGAAATATTTTTTCTTCTTAAAAGTTTGAATAAAAGAATGACTTTACTAGTAATCTTCTGTTCCAATAAAGTCAATAATAAAAAAATCATGTGCAATATTGATTTTGCTTTGACTGTGTTCTAAACAGTTTGCTAAAGCCTGTATATTTGACATCCTATTCCATTTAATCCTTGACAGAACCCTATGTAAGTGACATGTCATAATTACTTTTATATATACACAAATAGCCTATGGCCTAGAAAATGGTAACTTGTACAAATCACATCGCCTATGTGAGCGAAGCCATAACTGGAAACTGTCCTAAATCATTCTACAAATTATGGAAACACAGTTATTATGATGAGAATTTGCTTCCACCCTCTCTTTCCTATTTCTGAATGACTCTACATAGTAACTCCATTGAATAAAGTTATATGCCCAATTTTCTTTGAACCCTCTAGTGCTACACCATGAACAATATTTGGAACCTGGTGTAAGTTTTATAGTGAGTAACCCCTGCGAGTAACTTGATTAAACTATACTAAGAAAAAAAATAGACGAGTACTGAGTAATCTCAGGTTCTGCATATACTGTGACTGGGTCCTGAATAACTGAGGACCTAATATCAACTAAGTGAAGCCTGCGGGCATTGTTGTGTGATAATCCAGCTGCAAATATGCCATTATAGCAAATGAGGTCAAAGCGCTCAGCTTTGGGTATGTAATGACAAACTGTGACATTACTTAATTGTTTTTGTTGTACCACAGACATACTAGGCTTCTAAAGAACTGACCAGACATTCAAGAGCTTAATGCACCCAGTGATTTACACTAGGGTTCAACCTTGAAGGAGCTGGGGAAAGTTGGGTGTTAGGTGCAAAATATTCAAGCTCGTGATGAGGGTAAGACAATGAAAACATGGTTGAGACAAGATTTGGTGAAAAGAATGGGGAAGAGTAATCCTGAGAACCAGAGGAAAGACTGGCTACCTTCACCCACATTATAAGATACCTAGGAAAAGGCATGCCAGACTGTGGTGTGAAAGTGAAGGAAGGTCAGAATAGTCACTTTAGGAAGCTGACGGGTAAGGGGAGTTGCCTCCCTGAACAGTGTTACAGGCAAGGATAAGTGAGACTCAAACACATAATGGGGCAGCCTGAAAAGCGTCAGGGCAAGGTCAGGGAAATGGGCGGTGATGAAATCATCTACACTTCTACAGAAGAGCATCATAGACCTTTGTCACAGGCTTCTGGAGGGGTCCAGGTCCAGCTCTTACCTGCTGCAGGTGCTCTGTGCTGCAGGCATCCTTGTTTACATCCAGGTTCACAAAGCAGACCTGATAAAGAAAGCAAAGTCGTCAATTATGTGAAGAATCTCTCCATCCTGTTACGAAAAAAAAAAAACCCTAAAAGACAGTTGTAAAAATTATTTTAAAATCTTAGGAATTTTATATAGTTCTACATAAAGACCATTGCTTCACTGTGGGTCTCTACAAAGATTTCCAACCCCCTTCTCACAGGTCCCAGTTGTCACGGCAAATGCCTTACTTTCATAGACCAACATAGTCAAACAGTTCCTGGTTTTGCTTTGATAGCAAAATCTTCAAGTTTATGTTATTATTGAATCTCACGAAATAGAAAAGAAAATGAAAGAAACCAAGTAAAGAGACTTGTAATGCTCTGAGCCCCTGCTTATAAATCATGAGTAATTTTCTACATTTCTCCCAGTACAATGTTTGATAATGGGTTCTGACTGCCTGGGTTTGTTTTAATTTATCTAGTTTTATAAAGTTTGCTCCTTAGTTGTTCATCTTAGATAAATGCTTAAATCAGTTTAAAATAATGGGTACATTATTAAATACAATTTTCAAACAACATTAAAGTAACTTGTTCTGATGAAATTTTCAAATTTCAAACATAGCATACAGATAGATAATTACGCTGAGCAATGGGATGGAGTTGGAAAGAAGATTAAGGAAAAATCTCAAGGAGATAAGTTGGGTTTATGATAGTTAGAAGGATTCTGTTCAGCAGGGAATGAGGAGGATGTCCATAGACAGCAGGAATAGTGCTTGGAGATAAATCATGTTGTCAGGTAACAGAGAAAGATCTGACTGTACTGCAGCCTGAGATAAAAGAGAGTGTTAGGAATAAAATCACAGAATGATTATATTAAATGAGATGGTAGGAATGAGGTTTTACAGTCATCAAAATTCTCAAAATGTTTTTATTCTTAAATACTTGATTTGAATACGTGAAACAGAGAACATCTTCAGAATTTTGGTAAGATGTGTGATCTTATTAGATACCTGCAGACCTGTGGAGCCCTCTGATTTCAATTGGTTTGTACAGAATCATGATTTTTCAGAATCCACCCTTTTCTTTTTGAGATTTAAAAAAAGTCCATAGGTGAAAGCCTTAGAAATTAGCGTGGTCTATACTCTGCTGGGGCATAAAACAGACCACTATTGCTCTGTTTCCAGATGAGAGGTTTCCCTAAGCTTCATGGGCTCAAATGATGCCTGCATTTCATCCTATGGTAAAGCAGGTACTTGTTGAGACAGCTTGTTGGGTATTAGGGAGAGAGATACCATGAGATGCTTCTTCATTTTCATTCAAACTCTGTTTTCTCAGGACACCCTGTGTGGAAAATTGGGAGTCATGAGGCATATGTCCCTGTGCAGATAATGCAATGTAAACACAGTCGATGGAAGTCAGAAGTGGTTCATAATATAGAACCATTTGAGGATTCACACAGTAATTGGAACTTTGACCTTGGAAAATTGGTTCACTATCCATTAGTGCTCAGAGGTTTTAATACCACACTATCAGCACTGCAGACATTGAATTAATTTGATGGTTCTCTACTCACCTTTAAAAAGGCCCATTACCTTTCCCCTGTACATCACAAAACTCTCATTATCGAGTATCACAGTGGGAAAAAGCAAAACAGAGACCAATGAAAGCCATCCAGGGTAGTGATTATCTGCACTCCAAAACAAGCTTCAGTTACAAGAGGACAATCTTGTTCATTCACTGTGGGCCATGATACGACATTATGACATTTTGCTGATATATGTCAACAACCTGCTTCTATCTGGCATGGAATATTTTTATTTCTGTATCTTGATGGTAGGATATTAAGTGCTGTGGGAATTCATTCCGCCAATAGCTTTGGGGTAGAAGACTTGGGGCGTGGCTTCTTGTCTGTGTATGTGACCACTTAAAAGAAGAGAGAAAGGGGGTTGCACTCTCTCTTGTGGTCAGGAGACCAGGTCAGGTGGTGGAGAGCGTCTTGCAGTTCGTCCCCATTGGCCTTGATGGGAACTGAAACTGGATCAGCAGCAGATCCTCAGCATGTCTACCTTGCTTTGTATTAGCGAGTCTGTTTCCCCATCATACCCCTTAATAAACTGATTTTTACATATATATATACCTCTGTGGGCCCTTGCCTCACAATTGAGTAAGGATTTTTAGGGCTTAGTATATATTATACAAACACACACATACACACACATACATATGTGTGTATATACACACACACACTGTCAAGAGATAATTTATTCAAGAAAAAGAATAATGAGATTTTTTTAGATATGAAAGCAAATATGCCTTTTGTAAACAAAATATCAATAAATCTGAAATGTAGGTACTGGGAAGATGGTTCAGTGGGTTTGTAGCTTCTGATACAAGCTTGAGTTCAAATCCTCAGAAACCAAGAAATAGCTGGACGCAGTAGTGCACATCTGCAGTCCCAGCACACTTAAGACAAGATTGCAGGCAGAGGCAGGAGAATTCCCAGAAGACCATGGTCCAGCTAGAGAGAAGAAACAACAGACCCTGTCTCAAAAGCGGAAGGTGAGGACCACCACCTGAGCTGTGCTCTGACTTACAAACACACACACACACACACACACACACACACACACACACACACACGCACATTGGGGGATGGGGGTGGGAAAGAACCCCTCAAATGTGAAAACTTTGAACATCTCCAGAAAGATGGTATTTTAACTACCTAATATAACCCCATAACACCTTTCCATTAATTTCTGATTGTATATTCTTATAGTCACCTTTTTTGGGGGCAGCAATTTTAGAATTGTGTCTTCTCCATGGAGAGTAAAGTCATAACCCACTCCTGTTTTTATATGGTCTCGTGAATATTTTTCAGCTTCTCAACCTCTTCTTTATAAAACCTTACAGTCTTTTTTAGTTTAATTTCCATTTTGGTGGGGAGCAGTCACACAATTCCTTCCATGTTTGAGTTATTACAGTTTTACTATAGATAGTGTTATTATGGTTTTGTGTTTTGTAAACACAAGAACTTGGAATGATAATTTTGTGAGATTCTGATGAATATGAGAAAAATGCATGGTTCATTTATAAACCATGTTGTAACAGTGGGTAAATTTCTTCCCAGAGAGGACTTTGGGTTGACTGAGCATCATTGAAAAACCAGTTTTGTAGTTATATTTTTCATGGTTGATGGCTGGGAAATTCTACATAAGCTAGCTCTGCTCACTCTTGTGTTTGCAGTGTTGAGAAGTGGAGTATGTATGAATATGATTATGACCTTTATCTGACTCCATCATGCCACAGTGTTTGGTTGAGTTGTCCCTTTCTATGGTAAGAATATCCATGGGAGACATTTCTTCCTGCAAGTGGCTAGCACTACTTTAAATGTATATAAAATGGCCCAAAACCACATAGAGTATATTTCATAAATATAACCCCATCCAATTTCTCTAGTGCCAGACCTCCTGACTGGGAAAAGTGTAGGGGTAAAACAAGATACATTAAAAATCTGAATAGAAATCGTGGCTAAAATATCTACCTTTCGAAAAATTTGCAACATAATCATTTGAGAATGTTTCTGGTCTCTAGTCCTGGGCCCTGAAGTAGAACCTCGGAATATTCAAAGAGCTGTGCAAGTGTACCTATGACAGTTTTACAGATATCCACTTCTTGTTCAAATGGCCCATGTGACTGGATTGCTGTTTACAAATCTAACTCCCTGTGACTTCAGGTTATTTCTTTGGGATTCAGTCATCCATTTCACGCTGACCCCCAAGTAAGAATACAGATCTCTATGTAGAAGAGTTGGGAAATGGTAGTTCTGGAGTAGGAAGTTTGGAGAGAGCGAGTACTCATCCTCTTTGAGGTATATGGTCTTTGGGCTGTGTGCTCAAAAGACAGACAACACAAGGTGCTCTTCCTGCTGTCCTGGAGTTAGGTATCTGGAAGAAGAACACATCCTAAAATGAGGAACAACATTATCAGATGAGTCTAAGGTGAACGGCTGTGTGGATTGGAGAAGGAGGCTGGAAGCGTTAGGCCAGTCACAAATGGTATTCCAGAGAAGATGGGTTTGAGGTGAACAGAAGGGGAAAGAAACTTCATATAGCAAATGAACGATCTTTCCATGATCTACATCGACTGAGCAATGATCTGTCAAGAGGCTCTCCATTAAGCTCGAGGGGAGGAGAAGGCAGCGCTGTGAAACCCAAAGAAATAGGACTTCTGAGCAGAAGTACTTTCTTCTGAAGTAGTGGAAACTCAGGGCATCTTTTAGTATTTTAAAGGGGTTGGATGAAAGAGGGAATCAGCATTTTATGCTACACTCACTGCATCATTAGTGCTGAGAGAGCATTGGATATTTCCCGACTTGACAGCTTGGAGTTTGTGATGGAAACTTTTGGTAAGGAGAAGGAAAAATCAAGCTCTGTGGAGGGTATTGTTAGACTAATTCTGTGTGACTAAGTTATGAAAGTCAAGGGATTTTTGTGCTCCAGTTCTGCAGGCTGGAGAACATTTTGTGGAGGTGATGGGGTTGAGTGGGGGAGCTGGGGCTGCAGGAGATACCAGCTAGTGGACATCAAGGCATAACTTCTGTGCTGGCTCATGTCCTTACCTGATCAGACGCTATTCTTAGTAAAATACCCGAGTGGGCAAATCCAAGTATGCCGCAGGAGCCCAGGAAGGAGCTGCCAAACGGTGGTCGTGTTCACAGAATTTCTGTTTCCTTGAGCATGGTCTATCTTCCTTTGTCCTTTATCAGGTGTGTGCAGAGCCAGGTACTGCTCCTCAGTCATGTTTTCAGTGCTTATCACAGTGCCCAGCACTTGGTAGCTCCTTAGTGAATTGTTTCTTTTTACATGATTTTTTTTTTATTTATGTGCATGTGCGTGTGGACAACTGAGAGTTTGGGTGTTCCTGGAGTAGGGTGTTGAATCACCTGCTCTTGGATTTTCAGGCCATTCTGAACTGTGCGTGGATGATGGAGACTAAACTCTGGTCCTCTGAAAGAGCAGCAATGTTAATGAATTAATGAATGAGGGGGAAGCACTGTCTCTGGTGGTAAGTATCCCACAGGAGGCAGATACCATGCCACAGTCAACTGTCCTGATTTAAGTGATGAACTAAAGTGGCCTCAGCAGAGTTGTTTTGTGACAAGGACAGAGGAAAATGGTAGAGATCTCTTAGATGAATTAACTGGAGGGACATTATTCTGGCAACTGGCAATGATGTAAAGTACTTAGACAGGCTTTTCCCTTCTACATGTGAAGATTTGCTAAAGACATGGCAAAACAAACAAAAAACAAGATGTTGAGAATAATAATTGGTAATGAAGAGACATGAAAAGTGGTAATGTTTTTCTTGGAACTCAAGCTCCTCTCTCTTCACATAAAATGCTTCGCTTGTGTCTGTGCAAGCTCTTTGTTATATCTGCAGCTTACAATTGGCTGAAGCAGATGGAAACACATCTTCCCCAGGGAGCTCAGACACTACTCACCCTGAGCATGCTCAGCAGTGCTGACTCTGTGGCTGGATTCTTAAGGTTATATTCACAAGCTGTTCCATTGGTTTTTAGCTTGTCCTTACATACTTGTCGGTGTTAGTACAATGGTAGGAATAAATGTCAGCAAGAAAACAATGCCATGCTATGATCTGATCTCTTTAATAATTTCAACTGAAATATTTTTCAAATATATATATATATACACATATATATAAATAAACAAACTACGAATATTCATGGACAATATGCTGTTTCCACTGTTTCATAGTGTGGATTATTTAGCCAAGCAATATCAATTGTATTGTGTGTGTGTGTGTGTATGTGTGTTTACGCAAGGTGAACATATCATTGATTTTCTTCCTGTTTTTCTATGCCTTTCCCATTGATGCAGGGTCTTTTAATGAACCTGGAACTTATCTTGTTTTTGTTTTGTTTTGTTTTTTTCAGTATTTTCGGCTATGATGGTGTTGAGTAAATACCTTGATCCTGACACTCCTGTCTCTTTCATCCCAGCTCTGTTCCAGCCTCAGAAATTGGGTTATAGACTCACACAGCCATGCCTGTGAAATTTCTTGTCTAGTACACAGTTTTGTGTGTGTGTGTGTGTGTGTGTGTGTGTGTGTGTGTGTGTGTGTAGTGGAAACCTGATGTGGGAAAGAAGTTGACATTAAGATCTACTCAAACAATGTAACATAAAATAAATTTAATCAGACTACAGATTACAGCAACTTTTGTGGGATAAATGTTTTTACACATGAAGTCAAGCAAAACTAGTAGTGTTGTATCAGATTAAAAATGAATCTGAACTTGGAATTTAATTGAAAACACACAAGAAGAACTAGCAATGACTGTGAGTATTAGATCTACATCGTGCATGAACAGTTTCAGGTTGCTTTGCAATAATTAACTTGCCCACATTTTAGACGATTCAGGTAGGTAAATGCAACGCTAAGGAGAAGCCACCCTGCTGTGTACCCACCATGACCAATCACTTGCAGAAGGCTAGATGACAACAGAGATTTTGGCCAAGAGATGTCATTTTTCACTTTCTCTGCTAGGAATGTTTCCATGTCTCTTGAAGTCAGCTAAAACTTTTATTCATATAGAGATGGTTCTATGAACAGTTCGTTAAAAGTAGGATGTCAAATTGCCTTAAAAGTTTAGACATTTGAATGTTGTTTAAGACCAAACATATACTTAGGGTTTATTTTTGAAGAAAGCCAGCTCCTTTCAGCTGCTTTGAACAATGCAGCCATCTGCCCATGGGAGCTATGACAAGATCCCTTAATTTGACAGTATCAAAACGCTGATCCCTACAATACTTTCAAAGGAAAAGGAAAACTGTCTGTCTTCTTCCTGCAAGCAAAAGATGTCTGCTAGATGCAGGACCCTGAACCCAATTTATCTTCTTAAAATGTCACATTTTCTCTGATTAGTAGTTTAGGCTTATGATACTGAAAGGAAAACTTTTCCATCAGTGTGGGCATGCTGTCATGTTGTCAGCCATTCTGGGACACACTTGACTCTTTGGGAAGATATTGCATTTGTATACAGTTATTGCTTCAAAATAATTGCAGCAATCATACAAAATGCAAGTTTTATTTACACTTAAGGCTGTCAAACTTCCCTGCTTCCTTTTATTGTCAAAATTTTAAAAATACATTTGAAATGTTTTTAGAAGAGGCATTTGAGCAGTTTGTGATGAGACACACCGTGGAAGCTATAGACAATTCAAAAAAAAAATAGATATTTTAACTAACCACACACAAAATCAATTTTACTGGTAGCCTAAAAATATTTTTTGAAAAGATATTCTAGGTGGTTATTTGGACTCAATCTGCTTGAAAATGTTCTCTGTGCATACAGAAATAAAGTGGTGAGAGAGAAGGGGGACATGGCTCAGTGGGTAAGAAAATTTGTTCTTCAGACATGAAGACCTGAGTTCAAATCCCCAGCATCCACCTACAAAAAGCCGGACATGACTATTTGTCTCTATAATCCCAGATTTAGAAGGAGGAAATGGACAGATTTGGAGAGCTTTCTGGTCTGCCGACCTAGCCAAAATGATGAGCTTGGTTCACTGAAGGAACCTGTCTTATGGCAGAGAGCAACAGAGGGAGACACAAGATACCTTTGTTGCCTTTGATATATTTTTTATCCTCAAATGAAAAGAAGTATCACTTGGAAGTCAAATGTCATTTTCACAATATTCCTTCTGCAGCCATAAGCAACCACACAACTATTTTATGTCTTTAATAAAGTTGTCTTTCCTAGACGGTTAACGTAAATGCAAATACACCATACGTGGCTTTATTATGATTGGCTAGCATAATGTTTTTAGTTAACTGTACCAAGTATTTTATCAATAGTTCATTAGATTTACTGCAGAATAATATTTCATCACAAGGAAATATCCATTTTTCATGTCCATTCTTAGACCTTTGGCTTCTTTTCAAGGGTGCGTTTATTTTTCAAAACTTTTTGAGTGAGAATTTGGGTAACATAAGATGATCTTTGACTGTACTGTGTCATTCTCATCTTGGCTGTGAGACTCTTGGTACCGCTTCCTACCTAAAGAGATGATCTTAACGAAGGATATCCAAGGATGATGTGGGAAGTGATGAAACACATCCTGTTAGGAACTGTGTGTACCTGGAAGTTTTACTTGTAAATGAAAGAAAAGAGTGTGGTAGACTTAGCTACCCTTTACTCATATTTTTCTTCCTGGAGGTTATTTAGGCCACTAATATGTGAGAAGTTTCTATAGGTTTTTTCAACTCTTGAGTCATGTGCTAGGCTCTTGTATATAAAGAGAAGTCAATCAACTATTAAGTAAATGATTAGTATGGACACCTGGATGATGCTGAGCTGCAGCAGCACCAGCAGCATCAGTAGCATCAGCAGCACCATCAGCACCAGCACCAGCACCAGCACCAAGAGCACCAGCACCAGCACCAGCACCAGCAGCATCAGCAGCACCAGCAGCACCAGCACCAGCACCAAGAGCACCAGTACCAGCACCACCACCTTCCAAAGGCCTTGGAATGTAGCTTAGCTTGCATAATGCTTACAAGGTAAATCCCCCAAACCATAGGTACACAAACTCACCTTGCCCACTGTGATAAAAACAAGCTGCAGAAAGCCACTGCAGTCACCAGCAAGTTTCACAGGAATAATCATCTCTGGTACGTGGGACCAGGGTATGTGGGGTGGGGTGGGGCAGAAGCACGTGGAGCTGTTTCTTCTTAGATGGCCAGGACCTCAGAATGTGGTGGTCCTGAAGGGTTTGTGACCAGAACATAAAATTCCTACCCAATGCCAGGTTAAATATGATAGTCCTAGACTTCTTGAAATCCTTCAAGTTATTTTATTTACTTATTGTTCAAATATTTCTTGGTACTCTTTCAGATGCCTTTAGTGCAAAGGTTCAACTCTACTTTATCTTAATTAGAATGCTCCAGAGAAAGAATAACAAGATGGTGTGCTGATTCACAGAAACCAGATATGACCTGTATCCCCACAGTCTCTGTTAGTGAACATCTACAACAAAGTAACAAAACATAATTGAGTAAGTAAGCTCTGTAGCAAAAAGTCACCTTCTCTTTCAAATCTTTAAAAAACAACCCCATGGGCTGGAGAGATGGCTCAGCCGTTAAAGGCTAGGCTCACAACCAAAAACAACCCCATGTTTTTCAAGCAGAAGGCTCATTGTTTATTTAGAATGTGAAAATTCTATGCTTCATCATGAACATTGGAGAGAAGCCCAGAGGCTGTGAGTGACTTGTAGGCCAATTGATTCTTGTGTATATCTCCAGGATTATAAACTGTCCTTAATAGTGGGAATGTTCTCTCCCCCTTTGAACCATACCAGGGCACAAGTGACAGAAGGACCCTTGGCTTTGTCTACGGACAGGCTTAAGCTTGTACGATAGCCCTGTCTTTTGCTCTGGTACTCTTAACAAACTAGAAAAAGTAGGGATAGTGAACACATTCTTTGCAGAATTCCTGTGCAGATTACATGAAATATGAAGTAGAGAATATGTGCTTGCTCTCTCCTTTTCATGCATATGTTGCTACACAGAAAATTAGATTACCTTTCATTGATCTCAGAATTATAGTCTATAAGAAAGAACTATTAAGTATTGCTACTTTTCAATTTCTCTCATGTCAAGTAAAATTTTGTAAGATTCAACCTATAAAGTGTGAAATGAAATATTTATAAGGAACAGCTACTTCTGAGAGTGGGAAACAATTACAATATGCCTCCTTGTCTGTAATTACCCTTTTTACATTATATATGTGAGTAAAAATGTTGTAATGGAACCCATTATCTATAATTAATATGTTCTAATAAATCAAATTACCATAAAACAGTGTGCCATGCACACCCACAGCAGCCCATGGGACTCCCTGTCATCCTGGCTCTAAGAGCAATAAGGTATTTTCTATATCTTACATATATTATATTATGATCTAAGTATACATTAGGTTATACAATCTACATTTTTAAAAGCATCCCCCATAATGTTTGTACAATGACAATATTGTCTGAATGTTCATTTCTGACATTTACTGTCATCAGGCAAATCATGACTATAATTGAAAGGCAATTTAAACACTTATCATCATTGGAAATAAATGAGAGTAAACCTACTTTTTGAAATAGAGTCCTATGGAGCACAGGCTGGCTTTGAACTTACTATATAGTTGAAGAGGACCTTGAATTTCTGATCCACTTGCCTCTACCTTCCTAATGCCGGGTTTATAGGTGTGCCAACGTGACCAGTGTAGGCAGTGCTGGGAATTGAACCCAGAACTTTGTTCATACTAGGCAAGCATTCTACTAACTGAACTACATCCCCAGCCCATGAAACTAAATCTAAGATATAAAGAATTTATTTAAACTGGATATCTAGCTTGCAGCTCTTATATTTTGGACAACCACACAACTTATAACTTCTCTGAAAAGTCTTGGGAATTATTAAGCAAAAAACTGTGCCTTTTTAGTATGTGAGTGAGGCTGACATTAAAATAACTAAAACATATGAGAAAGAAAACTAAACTTAAATGCAGTCACTAAATGTACATCTTGGGTTACTGTGAATGAGGACATGGAGATAGTTTCAGAAGACATACCCTGAATTTAACTATGAATGGAGAAAAGTATATGGATTGACAATTGATAAAAAAGCACCAGAAAGTAGATCTCCCTCCTATTTACTTGGCTGCTAAGAACAATTCTGTTTGGCTTCTCTAGTGTTACCAATGAAGCTTTTAATTCATGGAGGGTTTCCAAATTATTGTTCCCAAAGTGTGTATTCAAAGAATTGGTTAGAAAATTTTTTTAATACACTAATATACTAAGTGCTGGAAAGTAACTGCTTTTCCAATAAATGACCATTAAACTCTAAGCTTTTAAAAACTGGCACCTTGAAGTCCTTAATTTCCATGTGTATAATGAGTAAGCAGATAATGTAGCGATTACAGAAAGACAGAGCAAAACAATGAGAATGAGAATTACAATGAGAAATGTAATCAATAAAGGCTGCTTTAGGAGCATTGACGAATGTTCTTTTAAACCAATTACCAGGCAGTTTTGAAGCATGGGCGGGCAGATTTCTTTTACATTAGGAATGTCTAATATTGTAAAGGCCTCTTTTACCCCAAATGGATGTGTGTATACATATTCATGCTTATAGTTGAATTGAGTTGGTGTAAAAGAGTTTCAGAGAAACTCTTGGGTGCTGTCTGTGTTGGAAAAAGATTCACTTGTGATTAAAAAAAAAAAAGACACTGTGACTTGTTGAAAGGACTGAGAAAAGTGTATCAAATATTTGCATTTGCCAGCTCCAGGGTATAGTCTCAGTTTCTACTGTGTAGTTAAGGAGACATGGTTAAAAGTAGTAACTGAATTGGATTCATCTTACATTTTTCTTCTTTAAAGTTCTGGGCACAGGAGAAATGTTCTGAAGTGGTCAGAGTGTGGTTCGCTAGTCTAGCATTTACCTAACATAACTGAAGCTCTAAATCCTATCTATTGCTACCCTGTGGACCTTAGCACCCTCAGAATGTTCTAATATTCTGTAGAAGCACTTTAGAATATCTTAAGTGGGCACACTATGAAAACACACTTTAAGCCATGCTTTATAAAATTAATATCAAACAGTCCTTTGCCTACATAAACTATAGTTTATGTTTATTTCCAACAAAATAATGTGACATGAACTTACACTGTTGTTATTAAGGAGAGTAAGCAGCAAATCCTCAAAGGCTAGTCAAGAGTCAGGCAAGGGCCAACTCTTCAAACTCTAGCATGACTTTTGGAAATTTAAATTTTACACGTTGTTTATTTGTTTTCGTTGGGGGGATATGTGAATGCCTATGACAGCAGTAACTATGAAATCAATGACAAAGACAGATGTTTCCTTCAGGAGCATGGACTAGGGGACACTAGACTGAAAGTGGGGGCCAGAGGTGGGGGTTGAACAAAGACAGGCAGGTGTTGCAGGTGAGCTGTAAGGATGTGTGGAAAATCATCAAGGCAAGGAGAGATTTCAGGTAGGTTATAAATAGCATTTATTAAGCGTTATGGCAAGGGAGTAGAATAATGCTGTATTCATGAAATTGGAAGGAAGGGTAGCCAGGACACACAGAGGGCAAACAGTTAGATGTTCAGATAATGCTGGTTGTTATAACTCATTTTAAGGATCTTATCTTTACCCTGAATACAGAATGTTGTGTAATCCTAATTAAGGCTCATTTATTGCTGGGTCCTAGTGGCTCCCTCGGGGTAGGGAGTGAGAAGATGTGGAGTCAACAACACAGAGCCCAGGAGTCAGGTGAAAGGCAAGCAGCAGACTCTTTCATTTAGTAGTGGGGAAAGTCTTATATACCTTCCTCCCAGCACCCAGGCTGTGTCCTGGTCTGGTGACATCACAAGGTCATCTCTCATTGGCTAGGCACACTCACTGTCTTCAGTCAAGGCAGTCATTAATAGTGAACTGTTCTATGCTTGTCGGCTCTTGGAATTCCAAGCAAGTTTATACCAACCGTGGACCACAAACATGCTCAGCATCTTCTTTTCCCTGCATCATTATTGTTGCTGATGGGCCTGGTTACCTGTGCCTGTCCCATCAGTGAAGACTCTAAGCAACATGCTGACTCTTCAGTGCTTGCTCTTGTAGTTCCTCATGCTCTGTGCTCCTCTTATCATCATTTAAAGGGTATGTTACCATTTCAGACAGGGCCCTTTCAGCCAAGCGCACATTTGGTTTGATAATCTATTTACTCACTTATATAGTCATAGTTTAAGTTTTAAGTTTATATAGTCATAGTTTAAATGTTTTGTTTAAGCACAAACTTAAAGTTAAGTTGTTTGACTTAAGTATGTATTTGTTATCTTGCTAGGTTGTGTGATGCCTGCACATTTAACTAAAAACAAGATTGCAACTTTCCTCAGAGTGCCCATAACATGCTTCACTCCTGTTGCACTCATGTTAGGAATTGTGTGCTTGTAGATGTTTTCTGAGTTGATTTCTGCTAGCAACAGAGCTGAGCTGCAGTCATGATCTAAGGCAACAGGAACTAGAAGAAGCTGCATGTATTAGGAACTAATCTAGCCAGGAAAGGAAAAGGCTATCATAATGGAGCAAAAAGAGAGAGGGGCAGTGAGGAGCTTTCTTTTCTTTCCTTTTTTTTTCTATGAAAAATAGAATCTGAATGTAGACCTGAAAATAGGGGCTTATTATTCCCTCCTTACCTTACAATTCTTTTTAAAAAGGATGTATTTATTTATTTTGTGTGTGTGTGTGTGTGTGTGTGTGTGTGTGTGTGTGTTTCTTCCATGTGTGTTTGTGCACTTCATGCATGCAGTAGCCTAGAAGGCCAGAAAAGGTATTGGATGCCCCAGAACAGGAGGTACAGATGGTTGTAAGCTGCCACATGGGTGCTGAGGATGGAATGCCAGTCCTCTGGAAGAGCAGCCAGTGCTCTTAATTACTGATCCATCTCTCTAGTCTTCCTCCCCCAATCCTCCCCCGCCCAGTGACATGGAATTTAAAGTAGAGCAGAGACATTTATTTAGAGGCTGCTATAGAGACTCAATGATCAATTATGTCTAATTGATAGACTAATATTTAGCAGACATGCAAATAGAATTCTGTCATGTGTAGAGAGGGATACATAGATGTAGCATCATGGGATTCTCTGATAGGTCTGGCTCATCATTGTACTAGAACATCAGTAATGGTAGCAACAGTAGTGGTAAGCTTTTCTACCTACCAAGGCCTGAACCTAGTGCTTATGCCTAAGCTTACTCCACCCTCATAACAAACACAGCATCACAGGGATGTTGTACTTATGCACAGATGAGGATACGGAGGGAGGGGCAGCATTTTCAGCATCCAAGGAAGAACGGAACTAGAAATTTAAAGGCCATTCTGATGCTTCCGGGAGATGGTTCAGTGGGTAAGGTACTTACTACACAAACATGAGACATGAATTCCGATTCTCAGCACCCATGTAAAAACGAGGCATATATGGTGCTGGCCTGCAACTCAATAATAATAGCATATTACTGGCCAGCCAGCATAGCAAACTTCAGGTTCCGTGAGAGACCTTGTCTCAAAATAACACATTAATTCATTAATAATAATGGAAAAACAACTGAAGAAAGCCATCCTGACTTGTCTTTGTCCTTCCACAGGGGTGAGCATACCTGTACCCCCCCCCCACATACTCATGCATATACTACACATTTACAAATAAAATAAATTTAGAAAAATGGTATCTGAAAAGTAAATGCAATAGGCAGAATTGAAGAGATGTCTAAAGCTCTCTAAAGTTCAAACGATTTTAAGTATATAAGTACATTCTTTATTTGGAATGAATGGACCAAATAGAATTCTTTGGCTTGTTACTCAATACAGAACTCATGGCTCCACTCTGGAGGCTGTGTCATGGGAATAAACTGAGGCACTGATCTCCCTTTGTACTCACTCTGGATACACATTCAGACCTGGCTTGCTAAAGTTTCAGGTTGGGTGACAAAACGCCCTTGCTCCATTAGTTGGCCCTACATCCACACACATTTTTAACTCATTGAGGGCACAGTTTGACCTCAGTAGGTTAAAAATGGCTGGGGACAGGTTCCAGGTGGGGTTGGAGGGGAGGGAGTGAATGTGGATGTGACCAAAACACATCACATATATGTATAAAACTCTCAACAAATTAATAAAAAAAATTTTAAGATGTGAATTAAATTGAAGGAAGGGTTAAAATAATCCTGAGTTGACTTGTTCTAAATGCTTGCATTGAATGTTGAAGAATTATTATCTGGAGTACAAGGTTTTAGTAAGTATAAAATGAACATGAAATCCTGTGCCATTCTGGCTGGTGGCACTGGGATAGACCCGAGCAAATTCGAGATAGGTAATATGAACCAAAGGAGAGGAACAAAATAAGATAGATAGGAGGAGTGTGAGTATTCAGCTTTCAGGTCTACTGCATAGAATGATTTTTCTTTGAAGCATCTGCTTGATTTTAGAACACACTCCTTTTTCTTCATGAACACCTCCAAATCGCTTGAGGGTTTACACGGACCTTCTTCATTCAGTATCAGACTGTGTTACATCATCATTTTCAAACTGTGACTTTCACGCCCTGTTTTTTATTTGATCACCCTCCCCATTGACCAGAATGGAGAGATTTGCCTGTAGCCTAAACCATTTTCACCAACTACAAATGAGCCCCAGCAAAAACTTTAATTTTGAGCTAGCAATCATAATTGGTTTCTTTTTCTAACTATCTGATAGTTACAATTAGTTGTAAAGGATGTTACTCAGAGGTGCAAATGTTTTTTGCATTAGGAATATTGACATTCCCTTCCCTTTTATCTTTCTACCAGAAACACCAAAATACATACAATATGGAAGTTATTTTATATATACATGCATAATATATTTTTCATATTTTTTACTTTATAAATGACTTTTTGATGACTTAAGAGACTTTTAAAAAAGATAGTATACTAATATAATGCAAGAGAAAACTACTATAGATAATCAGGAATTAATAAACCCAGTTCCAGTAATTACTGAGCAAAAATGATAGAAACTCATGGATACGAAGCCAGGCCTGTGCATTTTTTTTTTTTGTCATTATTCCATTACTTGTCAGAATCATCTCACTATTCCCAAGAAATCAAGATACCACAATGTGAAACCCTATGGTCAGGGTTATGGGAGTGGGGACCATACATCCATGCCTCCTTTGAGGAGCCTGTAGACAAGGGGACATTGACACTGTAATGATGACATCTGGAAAGGGGGTTGCTCTGCTTTAGACCTGGCTTGGGTTGACCTCCCTCAGCCCAAGGATGCCATTCTGGGGATCTCTTTCACGGCTGGAGAATTGAGGTTCAATAAATAAACAAATAGTCCAAGTTCATCAAAGTCACACAGATACTATACATAAGAAAGACTACACTGCAGTGGACCCATGCTATTCTGTTGAACACAAAGTGTCTGTATCTATCTCAGTAAAGACCTCATCTCTGAGGTTAAGCCAAATGCAAGGAGAAAGAATCATCCTAACTGTCCATTAACAGATGAGTAGTTAATGATAATATGGTATATATAAACAGCAAACTTTATTCAGCAATGAAGGAAAATAAAATTACAAAATTTTCAGGAAAATGGATAGAATTGGAAAATATATTAAGTGATGTAACCCAGAGTAGGAAAGATAAATACCATGTTTGGTTTCACATGTGAATCCCAGATTCTACGTTTTTGTTTCAGTTTTTAAACATTTATTTTAATTTTTATTTATTTATATGTGTATCTCTGTGTGGGTATGTACATGTAAGTAAGGTACCCACAGAGGCTCAATGGCAGTATCAGATCTCCTAGAGCTGAAGTTTAGGCACTTATGAGCTGCCCCATGCACTGGTAACTGAGCTCAGATCCTCTGGAAGAGCAGCAAGTACCCTTAACTGTGAGTCATCTCTTCAGCCCCCTCCAGGGTCTAACTTTAATACACATGTATTTATACTAGGATGAGTGTCTGTAGAGGTCATGAAACTAAATGGGGCCAATAAGTGGGTGAAAAAAGAGGTCTTCATAAAGCGGGGTGGGGAGAGTAAGAGAATATACGTGATATGAAATTGGAAAGGAGACTCCTTGGAGCAGAAGAGAACAGTGGATAGAGCATGGTGAGAAGGGTATATTTTCCCCATGCTCTGGGAGTCAAAAGTTGATCCACAATGGACTTGTGAACTGAAGCTTTTTATTACCCAAAACAGTGTGTTCTCAGCATCACCCTGTGGATTTTACTTCATGTTCTTCTCACTGATGCTGGCATGTGGAATGAGGTTCCAGAGATGTTGGAGTGGAAGGGGTTTTATCATGTCTCCTCCAAGAAGAGGTTGTATTTTTTTGTATTTCTGATTAATAACTGCAGTTCTGCAGTGTGAGACTCATACTGCAAGGGACTGAACTGCCCCCATCTAAGGTGTCTATTTTCTCTTCCGATGATGAAGAATAGATGTTAGGAAAAGGTACATTAAATACAGATTCTCAATGATTTGATGGGCAAATTTGATTAGAAACAGGCAATGTATACAGGTGAAGAGCTGAGAACTGAGGACTAATATTAGCCATGGTAACCAACCCTGCCATATTACTTTCTCTGGATCAGATGTTTGGTTCTCTCAAAAATTCTACAAAGGGGGTGCCATTTATTGCTATCTCTGAAATGCACAGGAAACGATACAGGTACAGGAAATCAAAGCCATGGTGTGCTGAGAAGACACTTTCTGGGTAGTAGTCAGCATCCATTCCCAATGATCTGTTCATATGTTCATATATATTTATATATGTTCATGTATATATTCACACATATAAAGCTGATTTTATATATGTGTGCTTTATGTCAACTTTATATATGTCAGCTTTAAAATAACTGCACCAGAACTGCACCCGAGAGCTGAGAACCCAGTGGTCATTTGGTCCTTGAGGCTGGGTACTTGGGCACTCAGAGTAATCCCGCAATTACTGTCTCTCACTAGGGGAGGAGGGCTGACAACCACTCATTGCTCAGTCACCCCAAGACTGGTACCTCAATAGTCTCAATATGGCGCTAGAAGCCTGAAAGTTTCCTGGAGCTGCTGCCCCTTAGTCCACAACCAAAGCTAATCAAAATTCAGAAATGCTGGTTCAGATACCAGAGGAGGAATCAGCATCATCATTAGGGCAAATTAACTTAGAGCAAGACTGAAGACCAAGTGAGCACAAGGAGAGATGATCTACCTGGGATGCCATTTGTGTCTGGGCTGCTACCAAAAGGTGCTGCCCACAATCTGGGTGGCTCTTCAATCCAGGTAGTCAGGACACTTCCTCAGTTGAAGCTCCCTACTCAAGACTTTCTAGTTTATGGCAAGTTAACATTAAAATCAATCATGACATGCCACACACAAGTATATTGTAGTAACATACCAGAAGTTACAAGTGTCCAAAGAAAAGCATTCCCACACAGTGACCTTAAAGATATAATTTAATTGATGTCAATGTGCAAGGGAACTTGACTAACATTGCTCATCTTCTGTGACTGAACCTGGGAAGGAAGAGTTAACCAAAAAGAATGCTGAAAAACAGAATCACAAGAACTAGAATACAGAGAGAATGCTGGGATATCAGAAATCTAGAACTTTCTCAGGTGTTGCTATCCTAAAGAAAAGTAACAGAGGTATACCCAGCCTGGCAGCTTCTGTGCCTCTGAGCAGTTTCCATCAGGGAAAGAAAGACAAAGTAATATTTCTTCCTATCAGTGGGATCATGGCTGAGGTTGGTACTGCACACTGTAGATAGTGTAGTCAACTTGCCATGAGGACTGGGGGTGGATGAGACAGTTGGAAAATTCTAGTTTACAGTCAAATATTAATAACTGAGGACTAAATATATGATTTTTTATTTCTTATTCCTGATAGTTTTAAATACTTCAAAATGGTTTTTTAAGTACCATAGATGTTTGTGTTACATGAAATATTTTCTTCATTTAGTATCTTGAATGACATGGGGTCACATTAACAGCAGATGCTCGCTTTGTTTACTGCTGGTTGTCTGCTGCTTCAATGCAAACTTCCTTGTTAAGCATTTGAGTTTGAATTTCCTGGAATGGATATTAATTAAAGTATGAGATAGTGAAAGAAGGTAGAGAGGAAAGGACAGAACCCTAAATCATGGACAGACAAAGGTAGACAGAAATGGATAGGTTATAAAGCAGTGAGCATCCTTGTACACTACTGGTTAAAAACAGAAGTGCAGGGCCCCTTACTGCTCCTTACAGGCCTGGCTCATAGCAGTGTCTCTAGCTAGTAGCCTTGAAGGATGAAGCACCTTCTCTTCCAATCCCTTTTGCAAAGTGCAGGTCCTCTGCAAAACCAGCAAATTTTTAAAAACTGAGTATTCTTTGGCTATGACGCTAACTTACTATATGGATGGCATAGGGACCAACTGTAGCACCCCTATGGTTCTTGGGAAGGACAGGAAATCAATACAACCATGCTGATTCTCTGGCTACGCTGCACCAAGACTCATAAAGTCCTTTTCTCTCTGACTCAGCAGTCTTCCATCCTTTCAACATATCTCCCCAGGATAATAGCTTATTGAAAGGAAGGTAACAGCTCAGATCTGCCCTAGCACTCAACAGGCTTCATTTAAGGAGAGACACCCCAGCACCCCCTTAAGGTCAAGTGTGACACTGACTGAGAAGAGTGAGATGATCCCAGGTAAACTTGACAAAGAACAGCCCCTGGGATTGCAGAGGATGAAGCTTGATGGCAGTAGGTGTAGTTGCTACAGTGAACAGAGCAAGTTAAGTATTTCAAAAGCTTTCTCATTAATGGGGTGCACAGGATGATTGGTAAAAGAAAGGGGTTCAACGGAAAATCCTATTTAAAGGGTTTTTTATTATATTTACGTGTGTGTGCGCGCGTGTGCGTGTGTGTGTGTGTGTGTGTGTGTGTGTGTGTGTGTGAAACACCAGGGGACGCCATTGAGAGGGTGTGTGGGGAATGGCTTGCAGCAAGGCAGCCTCAGGAGACTCGAGGGTCTACCACTGAGAAGAACAGCCCCTTCCTTGAATTTCACAAACTTACCACAGTCAGCTCTACCCTAGAATTAGCACCAGGTGATGTTGCATGAGTGTACAGGACACACTGCCGGTCCCGAGAATCCCAGAAGCTTCTCAGAGAAATGTGACAGTTCGCTAAGCTGGAACATGCGAAGGAGGAGGAATTTGCCACCAAAACAGGACATGGGGGGAGGGGGAGTGGGATGGAGCTATGAACGCTTCCTGTGTTCAGGAGGCTCCTGGGGCTCCGGTTTGATGTGCGTGATTCAAAGGGGCACAGAACGATGACCTTAGTGTCTTTCTACAAAGGAAAATCCTGTGGAATAACCAGAAAGCTGTCGGGGACAGTTGACTTTCTCTGATAACTAGACAATTGAAGAAGAGCCATTCATTTTCTCTCTCCCTCTCTCCCTGCCTCCCTCTTTTCCGACCTCCCTCCTCCTCTCTCCCTTTCCCTTCCTCTCTTCGTTCCCCTCCCTTCCTCCATCTTTCTCTCTTTTTGCTCATTTCTTGCATAGAACAGGGTTTTCAATAGAACATAGCTCATTCCATTGAAATACGCCTGGGTTTGGGACGTGTCTATGGACTGCTATCCCAGCGCCCGTGGTTATCTCGCCTCATCATTAGCCACAGGTCACATCCTTTACGCCCCAGCAGCGCCCTTGGTCCTCACCTTTGTCTCTGCGTCTCTCTCACCTTGGCACACAGTAATTCAGTTTGTATAAAATGGTAATTTGTGCCTCTTTGAGGGTTATCTCTTTTTAAAACGTGATCCCATTACCTTCTGTCACACCGCTTGGATCCACAGGTGCAAAGCCATGCCAGCACGCCAGAGAAAACCAAGATCAGAGTCTCCCAGGGCCAGGTGTGAGGGGCAGTGGCGCCGGAAACCAGGGCTGTAATTACTGCGCCATTGCTTCCTCGCACCTAGCTTTGACAGTGACAAATCACACTCATTTCTGTCTCCATGTAAAGGGGGACTTATTTCTCAGGTAGTGGGACTGTTTGGAGCAAAAGGAACATTTATTCATCCACAATAAACTCTCATTAGAGTGTAAATTTGTCAGTATAGTTAATCTCTTCAAAAATTGCCCTTTTTTTTAAAAGCATGCATATAAGTATTAGACTGAGGGATATGCTTTAGTGACCATGAATGGGTGTGTTTCTTGTGTCTTGATCTGCGGGTTAAACAACTCCTCATTTTCTTATCACTTGTCCTGCTCCGTAGTGCAAAACACACCCAGGACTGTCTGTCTTCCTGTAATTTGGACGCTCAGCTCTGTAGATATGGTGTTAAATGTGTAAGCCACAGGCTCTGCTGAGAGTCCACGACTGTCTCTTTCTTCTGGTACTATGATGCAGCCTAGAAGGGCGTTCTGTTTTCTGTTCCAGCATGGTTGTAAAAAGGACTAGGCTGGCCTGGCATGGTGGGACAAACTTTTAACCCCGATACTCAGAATCAAAGACAGGTGGAGCTCAGTGATTTGGAGGCCAGTCTGGTCAACATAGGTGAAGGCAGGGCTACTAAGTGAGAATCTGCCAAAAAATAAAAATATTAAAAAAAAAAAAAAAGGCTTGCCCTAAGAGTGGCGGCTAGTTTTTATGTCAACTTAACACAAGTTGGCATCATTTTGGAGTTGGTGATCTTAATTGAGAAAATGTCCTCACCAGATTGGCCTGCGGTGGTTTTCTTGATTAATAATTGAGGTGGGAGGGCCCTGCTCGCTGTGGTCAGTGCTGCTCCTGGGAAGGTGCTCCTGGGTTCTATAGGAAAGCAAAATGAGCAAGCCAGGGGGAGCAAGGCAGGAAGCAGCACTCTTCCATGGCCCCTGCACGCCTCCAGGTTCCTGCCCTGAGTTCCTGCCCTGACTTCCCTACATACCAGAGCGGGACTTCAAGTTGTAAGCAGAAATAAATCCTTTCCTCCCCAAGCTGCTCATGAACATGGCATTTTATCACAGCAACCCGAAGGCAGTAAGGAGGTCAGAGTCTCGTCTTTGCTCGAGTACCGAAGGCTCAGTTAGCTGAATCCCACCAGATTAACTACTAGAAACCCTGACAGGTTCTCCCGGTTCCAGTAAAAGTGGATTTGTGTGATATTCTTAGATGAAAGAAAAGTGATTTAGGAAATCATAAGTTATGCTTACAAAACATAAAATTATTAACTGCATAAGCCAAGCAAGGAATTTGAAGGGCAGTACTTTCTTTCATATGTTTCGTTAAAGTCACCTTGGCTTGAAAATGGACAGGGTCTCCTGGGGTCTGAGCTGGGCAGCCATCAGACTGTGGATCAGACAGACAAGCCCTTATCCAGTTATTTATTATCTAACCAAGGGCCTCAGGTTTAGAATGGTGAGTGATCGATCTTCATCATCTAGAAGCCCTTTGGAACATGTTTGTTTTCCCTGATTTGTATGACAGTGTCAGAGTTCACTTGGAAAATAGGTTCTGCTGTGTGTTCAGAACTGTATATGAATTCACAAATTATGCGCAAATACACACTCAGGGTCACTAGAATGGAAGAGTGAGCTGTTAATTACACACAAGCAGCTGGAACTCTATTTCTGTTGCCATCCAACAGTTAAGAGTAAACAAATATTAGTATTACAACCGTTTGAAAAATTTAAACTCAGAGTTTCCTTCATTATCTTCGAAGGTCTTTGTATTTCCAATTTCAAAGTTTTTCTCAGTTCAGATATTTTATGTTTTACTCATTTAGATTTTAATATTTCTGTGTGTTTCAAATTAAAGAAAATCATTTGGATTCTGGCTATAAAACCATGGAACAGTCAGCAATTTCTTTTAAAAATAGATTTGAATT
Source organism: Peromyscus eremicus (assembly GCF_949786415.1). Taxonomy (NCBI): domain Eukaryota; kingdom Metazoa; phylum Chordata; class Mammalia; order Rodentia; family Cricetidae; genus Peromyscus; species Peromyscus eremicus. The sequence continues at coordinate 28,812,868 of NC_081429.1, read as the reverse complement.
TCTCCTTAATGCAGATATTAAAGTAACTTTAGGATTATATGTACTTGCCTTTGGCTATCTCCATATCTACCTAGAATTTTCTGCCTTTTCTTTTTTGTCCAATTAATTCCCCCAGCCCACTCCCCATCCCCTCTTCCAAATGGTAAGGCCTCCTGTAATGTGGAATGTGTAAGCAAAGCCCTACACATTCAGCTGAGGCAGGTCCAAGTTTCTCCCCCTGCATCAAGGCTGCGCAAGGTCTCCCACCATAGGCAATTTTCTTTTTAAGATTTATTTGCTTATGTTTTATGTGTATGTTTGTGCACCATGTGTTTTCAGTGCTCATGCAGGCCAGAAGAGGGCATCAGAGTCTCTGGAACTGGAGTTACAGATGGTTGTGAGCTGTCAAGTGGGTGCTGGGAACTCAAGGTAGGTTCTATACAAAAGCAGCCAGTACTTATAACCTCTGAGTCATCTTGCCAGCCCCATGTGTGGGTTTCCTGAGGAAAGGGAGGATGAAAAGTGCACTTTTTTAAAAATTCAGTTTTACCTGCTCTTTTCCTCACTATTTCCATGAAACTTCTCCTCCTCCCATATCTCCTTCTGGAAACATATCATATGTATATTATGTGTCTTTGTTTATATTCACATATGGGAGATCTGACCATTGTTTGCTTCATAAAACAATATATGCTATGTATCATTAATACATCTTAGATATTTCCTAGGCTAGTAACCTGGTACCAGAATGCTTTTCACAATGACTGCTACCTGTGTTGTAGGCTGAGGTTACATGAGTTCTCCAGGCCAGGGGCCATTTTGCTTCCTGAATTGTCAGTCTGTTTATTCCTATTATTATTATTATTCCTGTTATTGTTATGACTATTACTATCCACAGTTTCTGACTTTCCATTTTAATGGGTTCCATTCCCAAAGTAGGATTTCTGGTTTAGGAGAAGACATGAGTGACTTGAGTTTAACAGCTATTTCTTTTTTCTATTTAACAGGACAGAACAATTTAAACCACATCAGCCATATGTCAGAATTACATTCCTTTAAATCCACACAAGTAACTGTGACGGTTGGAGTAAGCATGGTCCCCATAAGCCCATATATTTGAATATGTAGGGAATGGTGCTGTTGGAAAGGATTGAGAGGTGTGGCCTTGTTGAAGTATGTCATTGGGGGTGGGCTTTGAGATTTCACAAGCCTAAGCCAGGCCCAGTCTTTCTATCCTCCTACTGCCTGTGGACCTGGATGTAGAACTCTTAGCTACTCTCTAGCCCCATGTCGGCCTTCGTGCCGCCATGTTTCCTGCTATGACGATAATGTACTAACCCTCTGAGCCTGTAAGCTAGCTCCAATTAAATGTTTTCTTTTTTGAGTTGCTGTGGCAATGTTGTCTCTTCACAGCGATAGAACACTGACTTAGACAGGAACAAACCCATGTGGCTGCTTTAAATGTCTGCTGTCATCACAGAGCAGCACAACTCGGAGGTTGCTTCCCCAGGGAGGTCTCCTGCCTTCACGTTTGGTCCAGCCTGTTTGTCAATGGACACATTGACGCCATAGACAACTTGCCATTGCACAGTTCATCAATATTTTCTGTAACTTGATGAACCACCATGAACTGTAGCTTTAGCTCTTCTTTTATATAAAGCAAAAATAGTTTATAAGTGTTTAATTATTGTTTTCCCAACCACTGTTTCATTTTTTTTTCTTCTTGAAGCATCTGTCATGTTTGTGTCACACTTTTTTTAAGTTTCTCTTCCAGTTTTGCATGCTTTTATTTTCTACAATGAGAAGTTTGAGATTTTTCCTTTTTCATTATCTCTAAGTATAAAAATTTGGCTTTCCAGTGTCAGTCAACCTATCTCTTGAAACAATGAGTTTTAAAATGATGATGATGAGTTTAAAGGATTTGATTTTACATTAAGAATCTATCTTGCACAAAATCTGTCTTGCACAAAAAAGGAATGCATTGCATGGCTATTGCATAATGCATCTGGAACTGGAGGGAAGATAGATGGCTGATGAAAACTTTTTTTTTTCTGTTTTTTTTGAGACAGGGTTTCTTTGTGTAGCTTTGTGCCTTTTCCTGGAACTCACTCGGTAGCCCAGGCTGGCCTCGAACTCACAGAGATCCGCCTGGCTCTGCCTCCCAAGTACTGGGATTAAAGGTGTGCGCCACCACTGTTCGGCTGGCTGATGAAAACTTAAAACACAGACAAGAGCCTCAGAAGCTGTTTCTGGCTATAGAAGGTTCGCTTAGGCCCGATTGCTGCTGTCACATTGGCAACTGTGACTTGGATTGTAGCCACAGACTGATAGTACTTTCTATATAGGTTCGATTCTGTACTGGCCCTCCCACTTAGTGCTTTTGTTGTGAACAGGAGGATGTGATTGGCTAAGTTCAGGCCAAATACATAGGTCCATGAAAAGAGTACCTACTTGCCTGCACTTTTTAGCAATGAAGAAAATAAAAGCCAATTGATTCCCTAAACCTAGGAAGGGGTTTCATAAGCTCAGCAGCCAAAGACCTTCCTTGGATCACATGCCTAAGCCCTTCCAGCAGCAGTGTGATGGTTAATTTTGTGGATAAAATTAACTGGGCAACTGCATGCCTGACTAGCTAGAGCTGCCTGCAAGGTGCTTCTGCAAGATACTAACATCTAAATTAGTGAAGAGAGTAAAGCTTCTGGTCCTCCTCAGTGTGGGTGAGCATCATCTAATCTACTGAGGACTCTAGTAGAACAAAAAGGCAGAGGAGGAGAACACTTCTCTCTGCTGACTGATCTTCCTCCCTGGTTCTTACATTGGAATCTACACTGTCAGCTCTCAGGTCATTGAACCACACTATGGTTTCCCTGTGTCTCCATCTTATGGATAACTGAACTTCTCAGCCCACAAAAAATGAACTGGTACATATCACTAATACACAAATCTACAGCTATCTACTACAACTGTTATTTATGTTTTAATGAAGCATTGTTAATTGTTTTTAATACTAGACATTCAAAAAGATGAGAACCATAGCAGATTAATTCTGTCCACATTAAACTACACATACTGAGAAGCTGCTTCTGAAGGTTGTATTGCATTTTCCTTAGGTCCAGACACCAATATGTACCATCACATGTACCTCTTGCAGTGTATTAGTGGTGGTCCTCATCAAGATGTAGGGTCAGTGTTCTCTTGTTCTTTGTTTAGATGGGCTGCGTCTATAGAAGAAATAACTTCTGAAGGTAGGCCTAATGTAGTGTAGCTTCTCTTTGGATCTTGGGCCATATTCCTTGGAAACGCTGAGCTACCATGTAAGAAGTCTAGATCATTTCAAGACCCTTTGTCTCAGAGACCATTTGGATAGGCCACATAGGACAGAGGAGGCCCAGATATTGGAGGTCTCAGAAATCAGATACATGAATGAGCAAGCATTCAGATGACTCCCCCATCAGTGTTCTCTGTAGCCAATCTGATGCCTGTGGAGTCAGCCTTGGAGTCTTTCAGCTGCATCTTAGACAGTATGGGGCAGGAACAAGCACTTATTTGCTTGTCCCATGTCTGAACTCCTGATCCTAGAATTTGAAGACAGTGGGAGGTTGATTACACTACTAAATTCTGGGATAATTCCAAGTGCTGTGTTAATGACTAGAACAGATAATCAGAGAATTATAGACTTCCAGTCATGGAAAAGAAATTTAAGAGCATCTAGTCAAAATTAATTATCTGAAAGGGGAAGAAATCACCTCAAATGGACAGAATATCTTACCTAGCATCTAACAGCTCATCAATTAAAGAGTAAGGAATCTTTTCCTCCTTGTAATGTAAGGAGAGTCCTGTCTTCCTGGAATACCCCCATGGGAATGACTGTTCCAGAACAAAGACAGCAATTCATACTACTCTATATTCCCATGGTGGATGGAGTCAGGACTAAAGAGCTTTGAGGTCACACATGGGCATGGTGTACCTTGTATGCTGGAAAGAGCCAGTCTAAAAGGTGATAATTATAAGTGTGAGTATGTAAGCATTAAGTTGGAAGTGGAAGAAAGTCTACACGGCTCAGCCTCTCTGTGAGCAATTTCAGTAAATGTCATATCATCACATACTCTTAATATCATTTAAAGTTTTCAATAGCAAAAAAACCCAATAGACTTGGACCGGAAGTTCGCTGTAGAAAAGCACTGGTCTCAATGACCTGTGGTTAATGTAGAAGAGAGACAGTTGATCAAACACCAAAAGAGGCTCATGCTCACTGTGCAAAAATATCACCCTGTAGGCAGATAAGTATGAATGGCTTCAGGTTTATCCTCAAAGTTTCTTTAATGAACCCCGGCACCTGCAGTCAAGCATGATTTTGCTCAAGTTGCATTTTTGGTAATTTAAAAATAAACATAATGAAAACTTTCTATAAAATGCATAAATAATATATATATATATCAGTGCAAAATAACTATAATGTATATAATGTAGTTTGATTTCATATCCATGGTTTATGTTCTATATTACCATCCATAATAAAATTAAGAAGAATTATATGAGGTTTTCAGAAGTAATTCCCTTGACACAATTTGATATTATAATATAAGTCTATCTTCCTTTCCTGCCTCTGCCCTCTCCTCTCCTCCCCTTCCTGTTCTCCTCCTTTTTCTATTAATGACTACATATTCTTGCCAATCAAGTTTATGTTCAGCATGGGATAATCAATGTTATCAGGGAAAAATGAGATCATCCTATTCTAAAGCCAAGATTTTTTTTTCCATGCTGAGAGGGTAGAGGCTACGGGTATCACAATTGCAACTGTAGCTCCTGGGGAATAATTAATGCCTTTTAAACTAGGGAGAAGTCCATTATGAAGTAAATAGATATTATATTGCAGCACCACAAAATGGGTATCAAAGATGAGATTTTTATATTATTTCTCTTCTGCCGCAAACGTGGTGACGTTTTACCACTGTGTCTTTTGGTAGATGTAAATGTGTCTGTTTTTCAAAATGAGTGACAACTTAGAGTGTGTAGGTACTTTTCTCTCGTGAAGTGTTTCTTCAAGTCTGAGTCCCACCACTGGGGAATGCACCTTGCACAAGTCTTTGAATTAGTGAGGTCCTGATTTCTTCTCCTGACAGGGTTACTCGTGTTTGAACCCCTTCCTGCACTGCAAGACACATATGAAATCTTTCTCACCAGGGCCTTTGTGATTTCTGGAAGTTTGTGATTCACAGGCTATAGTAAAGTGGGATGGCAAATTAGAGTTTACGTGACTAAAAATACCACCAGTAATTACAGCCTTGAGAAAAGAAAAAGAGTGAGAAACACACAGGAACCAGTATCTTTCTTGCAAAAGATGCCGCATTATTCTTCCCAGGGGAAAGGGGCAACAGTGTACCTGTCTAGTTGTCAGACAGAAGTCACAGAAGATGCTGTGGAGCCCATGATTCTATAGGGCACTGGTGTGATGCCTGGCTAAACTAGGAGGGGAGGCTCATAGCATGAGAAAACAATAATTTTCATTTAAGTGAAACAATAGGTGAATATGTGGGAACTTATTATGACAAGGTCATTTTGAAAAAAAAATTCAGTATAATCAATAAGTACATCCATTGCCTCTTCAGCGTACTCTGTCTCCTGCTTGTGGTTTGAAATGTGAGTTCTTGGCTGTTCTTGCTGCCACGCCTTTATTCTGCAAGCATGGCCTCTAACCTAGAACCATGAGAACAATTAAATATTTTTTTTATAAGTTGCCCTGGTCATGGTGTTTTGTCACATCAATAGAAAAGTAACTGACATAGTAGTTGACATAGCCAAGAAGGGATTTCTTGTCCTTTGTAACTAACTCATAGATCTGAGTTAAGCCACAAATGCTGTCACCGTGTGACCTCATAGAAACTTTTAACTTTCGATGCTGCACATTTCTCTACTTACGATACCTATTCCAGTTACTCCATCAAGTTTTTGTAAGAATTCGGTGAGACCGTCCTGGTAAAAACACTTCATAGAGGGAGGTAATTCTCAAGCAGTTACAGCTGGTAATAGCAGACAGTGGCAACAGAAAGGCTCTCAGAAAGGCACTTGAAAGAAATGAAGAGAATACAGATTTGAAATCACTCAACAGCCACTTATGTAGCTAAGGGAGGGGTGTCCTCTGAGACGTAGCCCTGCCTTCCATTCCTATTCCAGTAATTCATTTGCTGGGAAGTCTATAACTACACAAGGCTACTTGGTCTAGGAAACCAGTTCAGTACTGCTGTTATTATTATTGATAAATCTTTTGTTCATTGGAAAAGAAACAGACCAGTAGCTGTGCTCTACCGTGTCCAGTCAATCATCTCACGTATTTTTAAGGCATAGAAAAACCATAGGCAGTCTGGAAACCTTAGTAAATGATGTCCACTGAGTAGAGTTTTCAAATGCAGCAGCATCCAGGAAGCCACCCCTCCATCTGCCGCTAAAAGTCTATGTCTGTTGCAGGCAGTGCATAATAATTGCTTCACTGCATTGAGAAACTCTAAATATTAATACAGCTAATAGTGATTGTGCCATTCATGACACTATGCTTTAGAAAGAAAGAGACAAGTGAATAGGGTTGATTGTGGTGATGTACACTTAAAATCCAGAACTGGAGATGGGGAGGCAGGGGGGATTGATTTCCAGGTCAGCTTGGGTGGCATTGTGAGATCTGATATCATAAAACCAAAATGACACTATGAAAACAGTCAATGAGAAGTCACTCCACAGTTAATTTCAAGTGAGCTTTCAGCCTGAGTATATTTTTCCATAATTATCAAACTGTCGTCAGACTCTGAAAACACCTTCTGTTGGATGACCTAAGAGGAAAACTGTGTCAGGATATATTTTGGTTTACTTAACAAAAATTGTCAGATCAATTCATTTCATATTTTTAATGTATAAGAAACAAATACTGTTATGAATCAATTTTATTGCCTTGCTTTGTTTTCAAACAAATGACGTGATTTAAATTTTTCTGCGCTGCAGGAATCCATTATTTTGGCCTCATCTGGTATGTTCTGCGTACTTTCCTTTCAGCAGTATCTTAAATGCTCACCATTGCTTAATTTTGAAAAGTGCTTTCTTAACCTAAAAACACAGATGAACTTTCTCTCAGGATGCTAAGCTCTGTGTTGGTATCCTGGTGCATGAACAAGGCTCACTTCTTTTCTTTATATTTGCTTTAAATCAAAGTGATCTTTGCTGCATGGAGAGTGAGAAGTTTGGACTAGACAGGAGAGAGCCATCTTCTCAGACAAACCGACTGACAGAAGAAAAACAGGGAATCAGGTTGAGTAGCTAAGAGCCTGTGACATTGATTGATGACTTTTCCTTGACATTGCCAAGGTAAACCAAAAATATATCCTGATACAGTTTCCTCTTAGGTCATCCAACAGAATGTGTTTTCACAGATTCACTCAATCTGCTGAGTTAACAGAACCCATACTGAAGGCCAGGGTAAAAAAAAAAAAATGAATCAATACATGTGTATAGATGCAGGAGAAATATGCTGTTCTTACTAATTAAGCATCGCCTCACTCTCCTTCAATACTACACTGCCAAGAACAATGAATAAGCTTTTGTAAGGAGTCTTAAAATTGGAAAGATACTCTGAGCTCATATATTGCCAGCCACTTCGGAATTTGTGAGAGATGAATTATGATTCTTAATCATTATGTGTGGGGTGGGGGGGCAGCCTCTACCTTCAATTATGTATCAGTGTTATTAGACAGAAACTGCAGTGACATTTCCGTAGTAGATAGCTACCAATCCATCATTTTCTGGTTCAAAATACACAAAAGTTCTGGTTGTTCAAAGAATACAAGCCTCAGTGTTCTTGTAGGTCAAGGCACACGATTATGTTGAAATAAAGGAGTGGCAAACATAGACAGTGTGACCTCCTGTACAATTAGTGAGATGAAGAATGAGTCAGTTTTAGGTACTCAACACCCACCATTCCCTAGTATGCCTTTAACCTCTAAGTATCTTCAACTGAGCACTACATTGCAAGCCAATGCACACAGTACTAAAGAGAACATTTTATGGTTCATTTTGTGGGCTGATTTTGAAGCTACATCTTTTACAGTTAAGCAACCAGCAGTATACAGTAACTTTTAGTGGATGCTTTGGACACTGCATGGTACCTGCTAAATGTTTTCAGAATACTATTAACAGAATGTTCTGAAGTTGAACTCCATATTTTAGAAACCCCCGACTTTAAAAAAAAAATTTTTTCCTGCAAAAATTGCAGTTCCATTCACAATTGCTAAATTTAGACAAAAATGAGATGCTATTTCTCAGGTACACTAAATGCTTTATTCATGATATAATCTCAGCAGAACCCTCAACACAGTTGAATGTTGGAGGTTATTAAGGTGCTATTAATTAAAGGCATGCAATGGCTGAATACTAATTATAAGCCCTTCTGAGTCACAATGTAAACCTGCAAGGGCCATGCAGGTGACATAGAGCAGAACAAGCTGAGCTGACAATATGGGAAAGGACTGATTTCTAGGTCTGTTAGGGGAGTATGTAAAGCTTTAAGGACCAGATCTCCAGTTACATAAGAAAAGTTAACAAAAATGATCAAAACACCATTTTAATTCTCAAGGAATTATCACACAGAGTACAGACAAATATTTATTCAACAGACTCTACTAACACAGAGACTGTACCCTTGTATCCCTGACTCTGTGGCCTCTTACTCACTCTGATGGGAGCGATATATGGGCATCTGTGTTTAGGAAGGGGTGCTTCATTTATTCTAGGTTTCCCAATGATAGTTCCTATATGTCACTGGGAGCCAGAGGTCACCAGTTCACCATACCGCCAAACACTAAACAAAAGATGCTGTAGTCATTATTCATGAAGGCCAGAAATGGATAGTGACATGTTTCTATGCATGCCCTACCTATAGGTCTGAGGTTCTACCCTAGGCATGAGAGAAGGCAATAGCAGGATGCTGATGGCATTCCTTCCAGCTCACTTGAAGAAAGAGTTTCCACACCACAATAGGCCAGCTGAGCAGCAGTGGATAATACCCTCATGTCCTACCAGCCAATGTCTACAAGGTTACTTGGAGAACCTTAAACTGTAATGTTTCTCCAGTTAAGTTAATTTTAGTACTTAGATGAAGTTAATAGACACATTGAAGAAACTGACAAAAGGTCAAGGTCATGGGATAGATGGAAAATCTGATGAAAGACACTTCTCTGCACACACACGTGCGTGTGTATACACACACACACACACACACACACACACACACACACACACTCCATATTTCCACGTTCTCATGGGGGCTAGTGAACCTCAAAGTGAGCATTCTTAGTTGAGATGCAATGGATCTTCCTGGCTTAAGCTGGCACAGAGATGGTTTGCATGTGGACCATAGGGTTTGGAGGCTGCACAGAGCTACTCCCATTCGTTCAGCTTTGGAATTCAGCCATCAGTCAATGTTAGGGACATTCTGAAAAATGTTGTGGGGCAGATATTGGTGTAATATTAAGAATATTATCATGTTTCTCCGAGGATTCATAGAGAAAAGTATCAAAGATATGAGAACTAGTAAGCATGGAGCTTTTAAAGAGCAATAGACAAATCCTGTAACCCCGTTCATTCCCTTTCTGAGTTGTCTGCTGACCAATATGGAGCAAAGCACACTGTTTCAGGCTGAACTTTTGAATACCAACTACTCAACAGTGTAAAAGACAATAACTCTGTTGGCTAAGCAAGTTGTGTTTGACTTTGCTACAAAGATCCTCATCTTATCCAGCCAGCACTTCTGGTTGTAAGTGTGTTGGGTGGGAGGGTATGACGGAGAACGTGGTGGAGTCATTTGTGCCCATTGTTATGTGGAGGAAGGTGTCATTACCAGATGATCTCAGCCTTCCTTTCCAACAGTGTTTCCTACTAGTCATTCCTATTCATACCACCTACCCTCCATGATTGCTGCACGCCCATCATTCCTGTTTCAGACTTCACTCAAAATATTCCCACTGCTTGGCATTGTCTCTGCTCTACATGTCCCTGTCTCTAAATCCTATACATTTTACAAAATGTGCCTCAAGTAAAGTCTACTCCATGATCCTCCCCACAAATTCTCTAAAACTAATCAGGTTAGATGGAATCACTTTTTGTTATTTATGTATTTAATGTTATTTTCAGATGATCTTTTTTTTTATCAGAATTAGATATTTTCATACAATATATTCTAATTATGGTTTTTCCTCCTCCAGCTCCTCCCAAATCCTTCCCACCTTCTAACGAACCCATATCTACACCCTTTCTTGTTTTCTCTTATTAAATAACAAACAGGCATCTAGGAAAACAAAACAAAAGAAAAGAAGATGAAATCAGAATAAGACAAAACAAACAGGAAAAAAAGAGCCAAAGAAAAAGCACAAAAACACCTATAGATGCAGAGACACATATATTCACACACAGAAATGCTGTAAGAACACAAAACCAGAAAACACAATATATAAGCAAAAGTAACTACATTATTTTCTCCTCTAATCCCTCTCATGCTTCTTATTCTCTCTCAAATCCATACCTCCTTTCTTTGATTATTATTGTTACACACACACACACACACACACACACACACACACACACACACACGTATATGTATAAGCAAGGCTCACCACTCAGAATAGAATGGCAAATTGTGGGGGGGGGGCTCATCCCTTGGAAAAGCTCCTCCTTTTCTCAGGATTTCTTAGTTGCTTGTGGTTCTTTGTCTAAGGATGAGGTACATGAGATTATTCCCTTCCATGTTAGCATGTCTGTTGGTGTTGTTATTGTTTGGATCTTGTTTAGGCAGCCGTGTTGCTGAGATATCAAAGCATCAATCTTTACCCCCAACTCCCAGCTTTTGTTTTTCAGCCTTCGTCTATCCCATATACTCTTCTACACCATGCTAAAGTACTTAAAACGTAACCGTGAGTTTTTTTAAGATGTAGAGATCTGGTATGTGTATATTTCATATCTCGCCCAGATTCTGGGGCAATAGTTTATATATCATCATGTTTCAATCCATGTCAGCTGGATATGTTCAGGTATGGGTCCTGAGATGACTGAGGGCAATGTGTTTTTGGATAGATGGCAGAGGCATACAAAATTTCAATTGCAGTTTCCTGCTGTGGACATGATCTGGGAGTTTGCCTACCCCCATCTCAGGCTGTCTCTCTTGCACTTGCCTCAAGCATGCCAGGCTGGCTTCTAACTAGCTAGGTAGTCACAGATGAACTTGAACTTGTACCTCCAACCCTCTCCCTTCCGTATCTCAAGTGATGGTGTCCCTGTGTCCACTTGAAGTGTTGAGGCAAATCAAACCTAAGGCTTCTGAGAACCATTCTACTAATTGAGTCACATTCACAGCTCCATCTGGGAGTAATTTCTATAAGAATTTTGACATTCTTAAATTTATAGAAAATAATCCAAAAGCTAAATATCTAGAAACTTCTGATTCTCCCCCGACTCCTGTGTGTGTGTGTGTATGTGTGTGTGTGTGTGTGTATGTGTGTGTGTGTGCGCAGAGTTGTGTTTTTGCATACATAGGTATATTATTTGTGGATCTACATATGATTTTTTGTGTGTATGAATGTGGAGGCCACAGGACAACCTCAGGCATTAGGAATGTTGACTTATCTTCTTGTTAAGATAAGGTTTCTCAGTGGCCCAGAGCTTGCCCATTAGGCTAGGCTAGGCTGGCTAGCCAGTGAGCCTCAGAGATCACCTCTCTGCATCCTCAGTGCTGGTATCACAGTGTCTGCTACCAGGTTGGGTAGAAGGCTCAGCCTAGAAATGTACCTACTACCAAGCCTGATGACCTGAGCTCAATCCCTGGGATGCATATGGTGGAAGGAGAGAACAAATTCATACAAGTTATCCTCTAACCTTCTCCTGTGAGCCATGGCATGTATGTTTATACACAGATAAACACCCCTGTGCCAAGCTTGCCTTTCCTTTAATTTATTTTTATTTCATGTGTATGAGTGTTGGTTTGCATGTATGTATGTGCATCATGTGTGTGCCTGGTGCCCACAGAGGCATCAAATACCCAGATACTGGGGATGTAGATGGTTGTGAGGCACCCTGTGGGTGCTAGGAACTGAACTGGAGTCCTCAGCATTAATAGCCAGTGCTCTTAATTGCTGAGCTATCTCTCCATCCTCATTCCTGACTTCTTAACACCGATTCTTGTCATCGAACTCACCTACCATCGGCCTCTGGGAAATTACCATTGTGCATTTCCCAGTGTGCCACTGTCAATGTGTTTTATCATTACCCTGGATCTCTGCGTGGCAAAAATTGGGATAAGGATGATAAGTCAATTCCTTTAGAATTAACAACCAGTTCAGTTGAAAATCCAGGGCTCTGGTCCTGAGTTAGGTGCTAAACTAACTCATCAGCCTCTAGAGGAATTAAATGATGAGGAGCTGGCAGAGGGGAACTGAGGATAAAATTATTTGTAACAAAGAAAAATTAAATCTAGGAATTAGCTGCTGTAGCATATCTCAAGAGGAAAAGATATCTGGGCCTGGTTGGTATCTTGTTGCTTTTCCCCCATTTGCTTTTAGTTCCTGCATATTATAGTTGGGTTGAAAGACCATTAACAGAATTTAAAAGTCAAAATGGCTTTCATAACCAATTTAGGTCGAAGAGAAACAGAGCAAGAGAAGAGTAATGTGACTCTTTGGATTATGACTTGAGAAATGAGTAGATTATAAAGCTATCAGAAATGAAAAACTTTTGGATATTAATCTGAGAAAGAGGCCCATGCAAGCCACAGTGCACATTCATTTGGATATTACTCTTCAGTTGTGTTAAATTTGGGGTGTTTGTGTGGGTGTATCTAATGGGTATTTGGAACTATTCCTGCAGTCTACAGATTTTGGTCATCAGTGCACAGACTGGGCTGAAGCCATGAGGTGTGGATAAAATAGGCTCAAAGAAAACATCAAACGGGAAGGGATCAAGCTTCCAGACAGATACTGAGGAAACACTAAACCAAGAGCTGGGTCGTGGGATAGGTGGGGGCAAAAATTCAAGATGAAGTTTACAAAGTAATAATTCTGGAAGCAAGAGAGCTGTTTGACTGAGAGAATGCTGTTTTTGAAGCCACGGAGAGGCTGAAGTGTGGGTATGGATGAAATTTCAGTTACCTCTGTCAAGAGTGGGATCAGGAAGGCAATGGCAAGATGTTATGCCATTGGACTTAGTGACACACATCAGAATCACTTCAACAAAACGGCGAGGAAGATGAGTCAGTACAGTGAGGAATATGCTTCTACAGGATGGATGGTCTGACAGGAAAATGAGTTCAAAGAAAGTGGTTTTATTTTGTTATTTTCCTTTCAAAAAGTTGGAGAAACATGAGTATTTAGACGTGTGTGTGTGTGTGTGTGTGTGTGTGTATGTATGTGTGTGTGTGTGTGTGTGTGTGTGTGTGTGTGTGTGTTAAATAAGGAATGATGTCCAAAATTGCTTTGAAAGAAATTAGTAATTTTGAAGGAGTAAGATATTCAAGTACTTGAGTAATCCACTGTCAGTTCCAAGTAAAAGGAGTAGTTCGGGAAATTGCAGTTGGTTTTTCAGGGATTACTCTGAAGACATGATTGTGAAATGTCTCTCCCTACCTGACTGAGTAAGCCTTAAAAGTTGAAATGACTATTTTGTATGAATGCAGCAAATGTACTGGACTCAAAAGAATCAGTGGCAGTTTATATGGTAGCAAGTAGGTACCAAGATAGTCCAGGCTGTAGAAAAAAGATATTTGAGTGACAGTAGGAATTCTAATGAAACTGGCATCAGGGAAGTAAATGGGGATAGAGCTACCTACAAGGTAAAATGTGATAGGGAGATGCAGAGGGTCTTCAATCAGATACACTTGGGTATAAATACATCTAGTTGACACATTTTTACTTTTTAGATTATTCCTCTTATTTGAGTCTTCATGAAGGGTGCTATTCACTTACCATAACCATGGCTTCAATAGGGAGATATATATATATATTACATATGTATATGTAATACAAATACTAATGTATAAATGATGTAAATTGGGATAATTGATGTCCACTGCCATCTATTGTCCAGGTGAGGTGAGATTTTTTTTTTCCACAGCATCCTCTGGAAGTGAGGGTACTTAGAAGAGGTGGTCTGGATGAAGAAAGGTACCGATTTGGATAAGCCAAATGAAGTGATAGGAAAGGGAATCTTGATAATGTAATTGGTCCCAGACGTAGCATTTATTTTTGAGCTGGAAAACGTTTGTAGGATTGTGTAGTAGCACATGGTGAAATGACATGTTAGACACCGGAGTCCCACTAGCTGATCCCAACCCAATGGCTGGATTCTGTCTTGGTTATACAATGTTACATGAAAATTATTGGCCTGGAAAATACAGGAACAAAACATGAACAATATTTCTGACTCCCTTTGAAAAGCTGAAGGTCTCATATCGCTCCTTTGAGACATGATGCATCATCATGGTTGCTCACAGTCGCTCCTACAGGAAAGTGGGGCAGGAAGTAGTCTGGTTGCCGATAGTAGTGGGTCCATTAGATAGGAAGATTCGGGTACTTTATTTCTTATGGCTTTCAGAATACTATTGTATAAATGTATTGCTTCTGGTAAATGACAGCAGGTAAGTAATAAAATATCTCATATCAGCATCTAGAAATGTATAGCAATGGCCATGTCCTGGTGGTACTGGATCCTATACATGGAAAAGGCAACAGCAATGAATTAATCTTTACTTCCCACTGGTCTTGACAGTCTTATGACCCTTCCCTTTCACTTCATCCCCTGGGTGCAGATACCTTTTGATTACCATGATAGGTGGGCTAGAGTCATTGGAAATGAGTGGTCTGTGTTTTCCTTCCATGCTTATGGTATTTTGGTGTACAATGTGGAGTTAAAACATGAATTTAGATGAATCAGCTAGCAGGTGATTTAAAGACCAAAGCTTCAGGAAATTTGGACAAATGCTTCCCAACTAGATATAATTTGGGGTGTCCTCCAGACGGAACCCCTTCCCATTTTTTTCACTACATCTGGAGGATACTTTAAGGTCCAGGGTTACTTTTGTTTGTCACAACTTGGAAATGTGTACTGCTGGGACCTAATGAAGATACTAAATATGCTGCCATGCACAGGATAGCCCCTTGTAACAAAGAATTACCCAGACCAATGTTTAAACAGTACCAGAAGTAAAGAATCTTAGTTTAATAAGCCATTATCCATAGATGTCCAGTAAACTTGCTCTAGGAAGTTGGCTGACTTAGACGCTCTGCTTAATGATTATATTAATACCAAACATAAGATGTAGCTTGATAGGGAGTCTCTCTCTCTCACCCCATTCAGGTACTGCAAATGCTTGGAGAAAGTATATAAAATGCTTCCAGATGGTCCAATTAAACCCAGTGGGTATCACATACACCATGGACGAATGTGTAGAGGGCTGTCTCTGGTCTATTAGAAAGTACAGTAACTGATATTGAAGGACAGAAATTCTGCTTCTATATTTAGTATGTCCTCATTTCTTCATTAACCTCTACAGCAAACCTGTGTCATTGTCATAAAAGAGGTAACTAATACTCCCAGGAATACAGATCACAAACCAGATACCTGTCAGTGCTCATTAGCCAGATCACCTCCTTATATTTGTGTTTTTCAACCTTGAGTATACAAGATTAGAAAGTCACCTATTCATTTTCACCTTTCCCACAAGGATATCAGAATAATTGAATAGAAAAGACAGGTTGATACAAATAAGCAATTCTAAAAAGAACTAGAAAATTATGTAGTCGCACCCTTCAGGTGTTAGAGGTATTTTAATGAGAATAATTATTTATTGTTGCTGGCTTTTCTTGATTGATAGGCCTTTTCCTCAGAGGAAAATTGCCGTAATGGAAGGAGGTGTTGAACATTTGAAACAAGTCTCTATTTTGAGCTATTTTAATAACGTGTTCTGTCAAAATGAATTAAAAATAGCTGATAAATGATGTAAACACTTAGGCTTTATAAGCACACCCAGATCTGCTCCTCCAACCACAGTTTTAGTGGCAAAATGTGGAGATTTGTAAAATATTTTATGCATTCAAAATTCAGGCTTGCAGACTAAAGTAATATTCCTTTGCTACATCTAGGACCCTACGGCACGCAGGTCATCAGCTATGCATGAATTCTGAGTGTCCCAGACTTCTTGCAAATTGCTCCTTTCTCTCTATACTGTCCCCTCGCTGCATGGATCTCTGTTCTCTAAGATCCTTTGATGACATTTAAATCTTGACCTCTATCCCTGACCTTGCTAAGAGCTCCAGTCTGTAAACACAGATGCCTGCCTATCATCTCTACGTGAATGAACATATAATAGTCAACTATGCTCCACCTTTCAATGTCTACTCTCACTTTCTCCCTATCTCATTACTCCCTCCCTATTCTCTCTTGTATCACTGGCCCAGAAGCTCAAGCCAAAAACTATCAGTATAATGATTCTTGATTTCTGTCCTTCAACCATATTATTTAATATATCCATACAATTTTATAGCTTTGGTTTTTTTTACTCTTGTGTTTTCTTTCCATTAATTTGTTGTATTTAATTTATTGCTTTTGTATCAATTTATTTAAGGCATACAGCACACTTTAGGAAACACATGTGCTGTGGGATGTCTTTCTGTATGCTGGGAATATGTGTTGCTCTGACTGGTTGATAAATGAAGATGCATTGGCCTATGGCAAGGCAGCTCAGAGTCAGGTGGGAAATCCAAGCAGATATTCAGAGAGAAGAAAGGAGTCTGAGGAGATGTGAGCCGCTGCAGTAGGAGCAGCAAGATGCCAGCAGACCGGTAATGCCACAGCCACATGGCAACTTATAGATTGATAGAAATGGGGTAAGTTGGCCGGGCGGTGGTGGCACACGCCTTTAATCCCAGCACTCGGGAGGCAGAGCCAGGTGGATCTCTATGAGTTCGAGGCCAGCCTGGGCTACCAAGTGAGTTCCAGGAAAGGCGCAAAGCTACACAGAGAAACCCTGTCTCGAAAAACAAAAAACAACAACAACAAAAAAAACAAAACAAACAAAAAACAAAACAAAAAAAGAAATGGGGTAAGTTATAAGAGGTAGCCAGCAAGAAGCCTGCAATAAGCCATGCAATTGGTAATTAATATTAAGCCTCTGAATGATTATTTTATAAGCAGCTGAGGGACTGTGTGGCTAGGTGGGACCAGAGAAAACTCACTGCTGCATACATGCATGTTAAGATCATTAGGATAATAGAATAAGTGAACATTTCTCTCATCTCAACTAGTTATCTACCTACCTTCTCCATGGCTAGAGCAGCTACAATCTACACAGCTAGTGAAAATCTAAAGTAAAATACAATATTATTAACTATGCACCTCCTGTTGTACACTGGATAATTTTTACTTATTTGTCCAATGCAGTTTACAATCAACTTTTAATATGCAATCACATAGGGAGTTCTTATTCCCAAGTGCTTAGTTTTTAAAGACTGGTTTATAAAGATATATAAGCCTTCATGATTATGTTCACAATAAAGTGGTTTCCTAACTCATTGGCTTCTGGCAGCTTAGTCATGTTTAGTGGGAATTTGGTTTCTCTAAGAGTCAAAATGCTTCTGGGAATTTTGAGCTTTTTGAGGGGGCAGATTGATAGGGTGAGGCCAGGCCACACAAATAGATCCTAAGATTTGTGCTCCACTTCAACAAGGGTCATCTCATTTTATCTATTTGGGGAGCTGGGCTGAGAAGCAAGCCTTCCAGGAGGGTCCTTTCTCTGAACTCATTGAAGGGCTTGAGTGTTAAACCCCCTGGAAATTCGTTAGATGGAAGGAAGGAAGAAGAATGTGGCTAGAAAACAACAAACCCCTATGGGTGAGGACTGAGAGCTGGCTCACATTCTCTCCCTTGCAAGAGGCTGCCAACTGAAGCAACCCTCCAGCCTGAATAAGATTCTCTACTTCAACATGGGGGTTTTGTTTTACTCTGTCATCCTTCACTGACATTTGATGGTTTTTGCTTTTCTGCAGGTGGCATTGTTTAGTTTTTCTTTAAAATTCTTTAGTGATAAAGGAATGCTGTTGTGCAGAGGAACTGAACCAGGCTGTGCCAGTCAGCTTTTCCTCCCTGTGTCTAAGTACATGATCAAATAGCTTTAAGGGTCAGAAAGATTGATTTTGTCTGAGAGTTTCAGCAGAAGTGGCCTTTTGGATCACGGGACTTTGACATCATTGTTTCTAGATGAAGGCCCAGTAGGCAGGGTAAATAAGGACAGTGTGTGGGGAGGGGGTGAGGAGAAAGAGAGGAAGGAGGGAAGGAAGGAGGAGAGGAATAGGGAGAAAAGAAGAAAGGAAAAGGAGGGGAGAGAAGAATGGGAAGGGGGAAGAGGAAGAGGGAGTGAAGGAAAAACGAAGAGGAAGGAAGAGGAGAGGAGAAAGGGAGGGGAGGAGATGGAGAAGGAGAGGGAGAGGAGACAGTGAGGAAAGAATAAATATGTCCCTCCAGGCTATGGCCCAGTGATCTTCCAAACAAGCCCCATCCCCTAACATTTCTACCACCTGCTAAGAGCACCACCCTTGAGAACTCTATCTGAGCCTATGGGGGACTTTCTACATCCCAAGTGTAGGGGAACTATTACAAGGTTTTTCTACAGAGCCAAGTTCAATCCTAAGTTTTAAATCTTCATGCTCCACATGAAAGAAGAGAGCAATAAAGGACCTCACGTTTGTAACTCATCCTAAAGCACTCTGTAACTCACCTGCTATTAGTCACATAAAAACACATCACAGAGCAGATGGCTAACCACAAAGTTAGTAATACTTGAGGAAATGGGGGACTGCTGTCTCCTTTCTTTCCTTGTGCCTGTCAGTCTAAAATTAATGAAAAATCGTGAGTTTCTAACTTGTCTTTTAAAGAAGAAAGCAAAAACCTGCTTTAGAATTTGTCACATATCTGGACAAGATGCTTACAAATATCCCTCCCAGTTCTGTAGTTACATATTTCCTTGAGTATCCTAGTCTAGATCTTTCAAAGAAAAGCTTTTCACGTGAAGTATTTATCTCTCAACTTTTTTCAAGTCTCATATATTTAAAGAAATGATATAAAGTAAAGTAAAGGCCAGCCATTAGAGGTTTTGTTATTTTTTTTGCCATTCCAACAGAAGGCAGATCTATAGGACAGCAGTCAAATATCAACTTTTCAATAGCATCCCTTCATGGAACCCTGAAGGCCATTGCAAAGCTCCATCCACTAATTTACATAGTTCAGAAAAATACATTTTTAAATACTATAATTTGTTAATAAAAAAACGTATACAATAAAGAGAACATAATTTGAAGAACTGTAGCTGTGTATCTTAAAATAATCATTAGGAAAAAAAATTCTGATAGTAACCCTGTGCTGGCTACTTTTGTGTCAACTTGACACAAGCTAGAGTCATTGGAGAGGAAGGAGCCTTAGTTGAGAAAATGCATCCATAAGATCTGGCTGTAGGCAAGCCTTCAGGGCACTTTAAACTAGTGATTGATGGTGAAGGGCCCAGCCAATTGTGGGTGGAGGCACTCCTGGGCAGGTGGTCCTGGGTTCTATAAGAAAGCAGGCTGAGCAAGTCATGAACGACCATGCCAATAAGCATCATGGCTCCATGGCCTCTGCATCAGTTCCTGTCTCCAGGTTCCTGCCCTGTTTGAGTTCCTGTCCTGATTTCTCTCAGTGATGAACACATGGAAGAGTAAGCCAAATAAAACTCTTTCCTCCCCAAGTTGTTTTGGTCATGGTGTTTCATCACAGCACTAGAAACCCTAACTAAGAAAAACCAGGAATAGTAACAACACAAATGGCCAAGATAATGTTGTCAATGCATTAAGGTGACTCTTTAAAAATTAAAAATAAAATTCTAGTATGTAGCAAAATTCAATAAAGACTTACCTAGCTTTGAATTAAAAATATCAATAATATGAAATGTCTAGTTCCTATCAATAGTTTTAAAGATCTCTGCTATGATTGATAGTGTCATGGCTGCTGAGTTTTGGTGGTGGGCTTCCAATTCCATTGTCCTCCACATTTCCTTTCTTTTAAATAATCAGGTTACTGAAACAAACCAAAAATAAAAAATAAAAATAACATCTTGAAAGTTAGTACATGAGTTATTTTTGTTTTTTATTTTTCGAATGTCAATTTGGAAAGAGAATGAAATGACATTGCATGATATATGAAGCTCTGTTTAGGAAACAGGATTTTTTTTCATACTTGATACCTTTGGAAAACTTGAAGGTCACCTCAAGAGACTTTCCAGCCTGTGTCTCTTGTTTGGGAGGAGAGTGACTATCGTGCTTCTGATCACTTCACCCTGTTCTTCACCAGGACTCTATGCTGGTTAACCTAAATCATCAACTTGATACAACCTAAAGTCATCCCAATTAAGGACTTGCCTAGACCAGGCTGGTCTGCAGGCACATCTGTGAGGGGATTGTTTTGATTGTTAATTGGATGCAGGAGGGCCCAGCCTAGGGTAGGTGGTATCATTCTTAGGCAGGTGGTTCTGGGCTGTATTAGCTAGTGAGCAGCATTCCTCCCTGGTTCCTGTCTCCAATTTCCTATCTTGACTTCCTGCCATGCTTTCCCTCAAGAATGGACTATGACCTCAGTGGGTGAGCTGAAATGCATGCTTTCCCTGCTTAGGCGTTTTTTGGTCATGATGTTTGTCACAGCAACAGAAAGGGAACGGGAACAGAGTCTTCATGTCAGCTGTGGAACATATGAATTGCCTCCTGAAGAAAAAAAAAAACCCTCATGCTTTGCTTTTTGGAAACAAAATCTGTACTGATACATGGACACAGCACCCCGATAATTTTTAAGCCTGAGGCCCTTCCTCAAAAGAAAAACAAAAACAAAAAGCAAAACAATCAAGTGACATGAAACCAATCTACTTTAGATATAAAATTAGCTACTAATTGGAGCACAGAAGCAATCGCCAATGGAGCAGTTCACTTAGTGTTGGTTCGGCCAGAATAACAAACAGAAGACAAAACAATGAACAGCAACCCTACAGGTTCCTTGGGGGGTTTGCTGTGATTATCTGTAAATACTTTAAGGCTGGGATAATTTCATAATGCTGATTTTTTAAAATTAAACTTTAATAAAGGGATTATTTTCAAACATACGATTTTTATCTTCCTTTAAATTACACTCCCACTGCCCCCAGTAGGGAGGCATCTGAGACAGGATATTACTCTGTAGTACTGGCTGCTTGGGAACTTACTATCTAGCCCAGATTGGCTACCAGTACTTGATAATCCTCCCGTATTAGCCACCTGAGTTCTGGGATTACAGGCATTAGTACTGTCCTAGCTTGCATTTATACTGCACTTTCATGGAGTTGTGAGAAAATGCATTTTTATCCTTTGTTTGATAAGGTTTTTGTTATATAGTCCAGACAACCCTGCAGTCTACATCAGCGCCCCCAGTAGCTGGGAGTAGAGGTATATTCCACCTGCCACACTGAGAAATGGTTTTGAAAAAAAGAATTGAATGATTTTTCTTGACTATATGGTTCCATCACTTTTTTTTGGTCAGAATTCCCTTCTTCTGGCCCAGTATGTCCACAGTTTACCCTTGTTCATCTTTAGATCAGGTTCTTTCAGAAATATGGAACCCTGGTCTCTCATGATTCTTCTCCTGCCCTAGAAACCTCACCAAGCTAAAAGGGAAAAATTTGGAAATTAATAAAAAGTGACTATAGGATACATTAGCTAGAGACTGATTTTCTATATGGATCTTAACATTTATTTTTGATTCATAGACATGGATAATTTATATCAGTTTGTATCAGTTTCAGTCATTACAAATGACTGGGCAGGATTAGCAACAAATACTCTAATGTATCTTTTACTTCTGTTTAGTTTCTTTCCCCATTTAGAAAGAACATGATAGCAGGATGAACCAATTAAACCATGTATATTGGTGTTATCTAACACCAGAAAAGAACAAAGAAGAAAGGAAGTGCTATATTCTAAGTGCAGTTTGATGTGGATAGAAGTGTTTGTACACAGGAAGATGCCTTGGCTATGAAAGTTAGTGTTCCAAATTGTACACCTGCAATTCCAATCCTAAATAGAGAGTGTAGAGAAGACCTCTGCCCTTCAGTCACATTTTTTTGGTAGTCCAACTTTCATGTTCTCTCCAAGTAGACTACAACAGTATAGAAATTATTCGGATGATAACTTTGGCCAGAGAATAGCTACTGATAACAGGTTCTCTTTTGCTACTTACAGTGCTATGATTGGTTATCCACATCACAAATGCCTGGATTTTCTACCTCCAGAATTGTATTTGTAAAGAAGGCGTTACTACAGAATTATTTGTTACTTACTCCTCCTTATTTTTTGGAAAAGAAAATTAGGCCAGTAACTACTTTTCTGGACAGAGATGAAAAAATACTAAATGTTTGGGGCTAGTCAGTAAAATGCCTGCCTTGGAATCCTGCAGACCTGAGTTTGGATCCCTGATGCTAACATAAAAGTGGGCGTGTTTGTACATATCTGTGACACAGCACTGGGGGGAAGGGGGAGCTGCAGAGGGATGAGGCAGGTGGACTCCCAGAAGCTCACTGGCCAGTGTAGCCAACCAGTGAGTGCTGGGCCCGGGGAGAGGCTCTGTCTCAAAAGATAGCATGGAGAGCGATAGTGGAAAGCATGGGAAGTCTGATGCTGCACATCCATAGATCTACAACACACACACACATACACACACACACACACACACACACACACACACACTCTATGCACATACATACCACAGACACAGATACACACACCATACACACTCTATGACACACATACCACACATACACACACCACACAAATACACACACCACACACACTCTATGCATACACATACCACACATACACAAACACTCTATGCACATACATACCACATGCACAGATACACACACCATACACACTTTATGCACACACATACTATACACACACACTATGCACATACGTACCACACATACAGATACACACACCATACACACTTTATGCACACACATACCACACACACACCACAAATACATACACTACACACATTCTATGCACATGCATACTACACACACAAATACACACACCATACACACTCTATGCACATACATAACTCACATACACACACACACAGATATACACAATACACCCTATGCACATATATAACACACACACAGATACACACACCACATAACCCTATACACATACATACCACACACACACACACACACACCACAACACATAGATACATGCACACATACACCACTTGGGAGGCAGAGGCAGGCGGATCTCTGTGAGTTCAAGGCCACCCTGATGTACAGAGCAAGTTCCAGGACAGGCACCAAATCTACACAAAGAAACCCTGTCTCGAAAAAACAAAAACAAAAAAAAAAAACATACAATACACACAGACACACATAGACAGATACCCACCACACACACCTTATGGCACAACACACGCAGATACACAACACACACACACACACACACACACACACACACACACACACACACACACACCATTCCCCATACACATCACCTACCCATCCACACACACCACACACAGATACTAAAAGGTGAATACTGAAGTTTTGACTCAAAACAGAGTTACTCTTTTTAAAAACATTTTTCTTTCCTTATTCATTTTCTCATACAATGTATTTTTATCATTTCCCTTCTACTCCAATTCCTCCCTGATTCTCCATATCCCCACCACTCAACTCATGTTCTCCCCCACTCTCTTTCTCCCTCTGTCTCTGTCTTTCTCAGGCACAACCAAAAAATGAGAATCAAAACAAACAAACGATGAATAAGGCAAAAAATAACAAAACAATAGGCACCCCCTCCCGTGGAGTCCATTTTGAGTTGGCCAGCTACTGGTGGGAACGGGGCCTGCTGAGGAGTGAGATTGGTATATATTGGAGAAAACTGGTTTTCTCTGTTCCAGCAGGTATCTATTCAGAATAACTTCTTGGTTAGGGGTGGGACTTGGTGTCCTGCTCCCCTTTCCAAAACAGAGAGTAACTGAAGCATGTTGGGCGGTCTCTGTTCGGAGCGCCACAAGACCTCACTATGTGATGCTTCCCCCTCTGTCTGCCAGGTCTGCTCTGCTCAGTACATATCAAAGCACATCCCATGCCATTCTCATCCTTCTGTGTGTGATTTTTTTCTTTTGAAACAGATATTCCGGCACAGAACATACCTCCAGGAATAGCTCAGAGGTGGTGCTCTCAATTCAGTCTAGAGAAGAAATACATTACATTTTTGGCTCCTTTGCAAAAGCTCCTCAGTCTGTGTACTCATGACCCTGTAAGAGCTAGGTTATTTCAATCACGATGCAGGATACAATGCTTAGAAAGGATCAGTCCAAACACCCACAATGTGTACCCACACTCTAAGCCCTAAGAATTATACAGTTTATCTATAACAACCAGTCTCGCCTCACAGAGGCTTTTCATGTAATACAGTACAGCTCAGTACATTAAAATTCATGTCTTTTTTATTTCTTAGGTTGAGGGGAATTTCAAATTATAGCTGTAACTCAAAGAATGCTAGAAAATTCTTGCCCAGTTTTCATATCAGAAAACACCTAACAGGAATTATAAAAGATATTGGAAAAAATCCAAGAGAGCTGTTCAGATTTTCAATTTTTCTTCCTCTACTACAATTCTATTTCTGGATCTGTGCCTGGGTCATTTTTTTCAAAACGCGTTTTTCCCCCCTTTCCATGGGAGTGATTGCATTAGTTCTTCTATTTAAATGAAGCATCGATGTGGACACACTAGCTGTGTGTCCTCCTGAGCTACTCACATATTTTCGAAAGGATCCTTTCCCGACCTTGTATTTAAGAAGTTATTGCATACTGTGAAGTTTCTGTCTTAGGTGCTTGCCCCAATTTCCCGCGTTATCAGACTGTATCCCTGCAGAGTGCCGCACACTTACCGAAGCACAGTTTTCAGATTCCTCGTCCACAAACCCAATCTGGCAAGGAGTCCTCTGGTTCTGCAACCAGTAGTCCGTGGACTCCAGCAGGCTGTTGCTGCGAAGAACCTGGGGGAACACAGAGAAGCCTTTCAGTGTTGATCAGCCAGGCTTTCCAGCTAGACAAGCAGCTTTCTACTGACAAACCTGTAGGTGTTTTTTCTTCCCCCCCTTTCCTCCCAGCAGCTGGGTAAGAAGAAGAGGGAGAAACGTGCTGGATTACCGCAGCATTAGAAAGTATAAAGCATTCTGCCGTGTGCTAGCTTGCTGTTGATATTGATGCTCCTTTTTGTTCATCAAATCTAACACCCTAAACACTAATGTGTGCTTGACTTTTACATAACTTGTAACGTAGTGATTGTTTTGGGGTGATGACTAGGTGTCCGTGTGCACAGAAGTTTCATCTATAGTTAATGTTCTCATGCAAATTTGGATACTTTTGATTTAAAAAAAATCATATTTTCACTTTTGGTGCATTGCCTATTCTTCATTCCTTTGATTTTGCTAACATAGGTATGAAAAACAGCTCAATTCTTTTAGAATACCTAAGGTACTGTTAAAACGTGTTAGGAATGATACAGTTCCATTAGTAAAACCATTTTTCCATATAGCAATAGTTGACAAAATAAAAAGAAATTGAACACACATATCGGCAAAGCCAGATATCATTTATAAACGCAGTTTGGGGCCTTAGGTTTCAAATCAAAGACAAAAAGAATCTTTCAAGGACAAATATTTTGAAGATATAATTTCTTAAGTAACTAAATGATTAGATTTTGAATATGACTTCCAATGTTATTATGGTTCTCTTTTAAGGTGAATATCTGTTAATTTGTGATTACAACCTTCCCTTAAGCAATGTAATAGATTTGACTAATTCAGTTAATGCCTCTAAAATAGAATTTGAATTTAATCACAACAAAATATTGTCTCTTTTATCCTATAAAAGCAGAAATATGGTAATTTTGTTTTAGAATAGAGCGAACACAAATTCAGAAACTTTTTTTAATAGCATTTTTTGCCTCAGATGTGTGACCTGTCTTGGGCACATCTTCCTTTTCAATACTGTTACCTAAGGATGACAAGCCTCCATCTTTCTTTTGAGATAACACAAACAATTTGTATGTGAACAGGTGACTGAACGGTCAACTTGATGCTATTTCTGCCAACTAAACTTGGCGGTGGGGCTGGCTTCTCACTCCTCTTAGAGAGATCTTCCTAATAGCGCTAACATAGCATTGGCTGTTTTAATGCCCATTATCTCTGAGTATTCAGTTACATTTCTAGAAACAGTGTGACCTGTGGTGGCCCAGAAGATTGAATGCAGAAGCACTAAGAAGAGACCAGTTGACTCTTATGTCAGAAGTTGGAGAGATTTGCAAACAGTCGCAATAAACTCATATTCTCCTTGGCTCAAAGTTTATTATGTTTTGGAAACCACCTGTATTTCATTAATGAATATGTTAGCAAGTGTTTAACATTTTATAAATAGTCATGTTAGACATAAGGAAGAAGGTGCTAGAAAAACAGCTGTCGGGAAAGTGCTTGCTATACAAGCATGGGGATCCAAATTTCATCCCCAGAACTCATAGAAAAGCAAGGCTGTCTCAAGGGTGGCACCTGAGGAATGGACACGTGGAGTTATCTTCTGGCCTCCATGCATATGTGTGCATGGGGACCTGCATACACACATGCCCACACATGTGCAACACACACACACACACACACACACACACACACACACACACCCCAAGGAAACAAAACAAAGTAAGATGAAAACTCTGA
Source organism: Peromyscus eremicus (assembly GCF_949786415.1). Classification (NCBI taxonomy): domain Eukaryota; kingdom Metazoa; phylum Chordata; class Mammalia; order Rodentia; family Cricetidae; genus Peromyscus; species Peromyscus eremicus. The sequence goes on along the minus strand of NC_081429.1, from coordinate 28,786,052 downwards.
CATAAATAGATAAAGTAAACCTAAACTATTGTAGATACCGAAAGAACTTGAAGTTCTTTTGATCATATTTTTTTTATTTATTTAAAAAAGTCAAGAACATAGATTAACTTCACATAAAGCAGAAAGGGCCTCTAAATCTCCGAACCTATCCCTTTGCATAAAACTGGAATTCATTTCTATTTTTCTGATAGAACAGAGTTTGCAAACCTTGTTTAGAATGTGAGTTTAGCCATCAATAGCAGGACAAATTGGGCTAAGTGATGTAAACTATGATTTTCAGTTTCTGCATCTATGAGAAGGGATCAAAAAAGCACGTGGTGGAAGCATGGAGGGGGTCCACTGAGGAGCTGTGGTGGGAACAGGGAGGGGTCCACTAAGGAGCTGTGGGGGGAACAGGGAGGGGTCCACTGGGGAGCTGAGGGGGGATCAGGGAGGGGTCTACTGAGGAGCTGTGGGGGGAGCAGGGAGGGGTCCACTGAGGAGCTGTGGGGGGAGCAGGGAGGGGTCCACTGAGGAGCTGTGGGGGGAGCAGGGAGGGGTCCACTGAGGAGCTGTGGGGGGAGCAGGGAGGGGTCCACTGAGGAGCTGTGGGGGGAGCAGGGAGGGGTCCACTGAGGAGCTGTGTGTGAGCCACTCAAGAGGTGAGTTATTCTCTTAGAACATGGTTTGGTTATGATTTGAAGGGAACTATAAACAGTGATAGAAATTTGGAATACTTTTACCTAAAATCAAGAAAAGGAAATGGCTTCAGATATATGAAGGCAAAATTTCTTTCATAAATATTCTGGACTGAGATGCAATTTGTCTTGTGAATTTTGTAGTATTCATCGTGACAGCCAGTATTGTCCTCAGGGTTAGAAAATTTACAAATCAAGCTATTAAAACTCACCTAATAACTGTTGCAATGTTACTACTTCATAGACAAAGGTCTTTACAGAATTTATGATTTTGATGATAAAGACCTAGAAGCTCAGATGGCTTGGGGGTGTGGGGTTTTGGCTCCCCATGGTTCAGACTTGACCTTGGATTTAGTCTTGAGGGCACCAAGGTCTATTCTATTTGTCAATTCCCTGAACATAGCTGTCTTCCATGCTTCCCAAATAGCCTGATCTAGAGTGCTTCTGAAACATCTCTAATTGTCCAATTTTTCTAAGTAAAAGTGCATTTTATGTACTTTCATTTAAGATCAGATTTTCCTCATTAAAATTCCTGGATAACATTTTTCTTTAAGAAGGAGAAACTTTCGTAGTGTAAGTGATTTAACTGAATTAATCCACTTAGTGATGATATGATATTGTAATATCTCATAGGCGGCGTGGTTTGAAGCCTACTTGAGTTATCATTAGACAACTGGTGCCATGTGCTTGTCCCTGGCCTTTCTTTGATCTTCAGGATTCGGAAGGCCATCACTGAAACAAAAAACTCATTAATTCTGCATCCGAGGAACATCAGAGCTTAAGCTACAGGCACCAGATGAACACACTGGCTAATCCTATTTTACCATGCGGCCCAACAATCCTTCTAACCGGAATCAGCTCTTCATTGTTTCAGAGCTCATTCCTTTAGACTGTGGACTGACTCACAAAAGGCATATACTGTTGTGGTCCCAACAAAATGTTTCGGCCGTCACATCAGCCTTTGACTGATCTCTCAATTAGGTCAGTCTGCGGAGAAGGGAGTAGCTGGATTGCAGTTCCCTTGGCCCTTCCAGGGTGGGCAAAGTTGCCACACTTCCTTGATGGTGGACGGGAAGTGACAAAAGTCAGCCTGCCACTTGGCCATCTCCCACCTTGGAATTCCTACAACTGAGGAAGGGGTTGTCTGACCTGAAGCTAGACAGTCAGTTACTTGTGCTTAGTAATCGATTCTTTCTTCCTTCCTTTTTTCTTTTTCTTCCTTTATTTCCTTTCTTCATTTTTTATGTTTATTTATGTATACATTTTTTACATGTGTGTTGGCATGTCTGTGTGTGTACCTGTGCACATGGTTGCATATAAATATGGAGGCCCAAGATTGATGTCGGGGATCATTCGTGATTGTCCTTCCACTCTTCATTGAGGCATGGTCTCTCAGTCAAACCCAGAGATCATGACTATGGCTAGTCTCACTAGTCAGCTTTCCCTAGGGACATTCTGTTTCTGTCTGTGAAGCTGGAATTACAGGCTGTCCCACACCATTACCATTTACACAGGTGCTGGGGATCTGAACTTGAGTACTTAGGATTGTGTGCCAAGCTTTTTAATCACTGAGCCATTTGCCTATCCTGATTAGAATTACTTATATTAATATTAATAATTAACAAAATGATACTACATTGGGAACTCTGAGCTAAAGCGTGTCGTATTATTTGAGTTAAACCTCTAGACTTAGGATACAATGTGAAAGCTGACCTATGTACATGGCATGAAACAGTTCCTGGCATATAAGTACACAGCCAGCAGTAGCCATCCTTTCAAAGTTATTATTCTCTTTGCCCTTGACCACAGGAGCCAAATAATTTGTTTATTTAGCATAGAAGCAGCATTACAGCCAGTCCCTCAGATATCAAGGCCTTGACTCAAGCCATAATCTTTGTGTGTTAGTGATATCTCATGCATCTTACGTTTGGGTCATATGTCCTAATTTGAGGACTTGACTCTGGGTGATTGCCAAGTCGTGTTCCAGTTCTGACTCTCTGTCAGCTAACTCTTGTGCCCTCCTAGCTTCTGGCCCCCGTTTCCCTGGGTAAAACCATTGTACCAGGCTATCTGAGTGAGGTAAACACCACGCTTGGACAAATCGTGTAATCATCCCTTTCACACTCCTAACTCTTTTCCCACATATTTTAGTAGTCCAACATGATGGTGGTGATGCACAACTTTAATCCCAGCAGAGGAGGGTGAATCTCTGAGTTAAAGGCTAGCCTGGTCTACAGAATGAGTTCCAACACAGCCAGGGCTACACAAAGAAACCTTGTCTCAACAAAGAAAAAAGAAAAAAAAAGAGGGAGATGAAGAGGTGGGTTTGAGGCTAAGAACACTTGCTGCTCTTTCAGAGGACCTGGGTTCATTTCCCAGGACCCATATTGATTGGCTCACAATGGCCTGTAACTACAGTTCTAGGGAACCCAGCACCCTCTTCTGACCTCTACAGGAACCCACACATACATGGTGCACCATACACACAGTCAGGTACACACCCACATACATAAATATGGGATTTTTTTTCCTTAAAATGAGTCCGATAAGAGAACAAGGAAAGAAAATAAAGATACTAGCTTCAGTGAGCTATCTAGCCTAGTGTGTTAAGCAATTTTAACCTGCTTTTTTGTCTAATGGTTGGACAAAGGACTAGAAGGAGCGCTTGAAGAAAAATAAAGTATGTGCTTGAGCATTTAATGTTTTTGAAGCTTTATGAATATAGCTTCCTGCTGAGGGAGTCATTTTTGAGTGGGAAAAGAGAGATGCTCACCAGGTTCTCCACGGCTCATTTAGTTATCTGCTATTTTTAGTTCCAGCCTTGCTTATTTCAGATGGAGTGCTAATAATGAACGTGCTGTGTGCTGTGCATTCCCGAGTTTGAAGCGGTAATGGTGCAATTCGCCTGGAAATTTTGAGAGTGTCCTGAATAAGGAGGAAAGATCCCTCTGCTCCATGGTGCAGCCACTTTCATTTCAACAGACAGCCCCAGGACACCACAGTTTTGGTACAAGACAGAGAGGAAAGAATTGGCTCTTACAAGTTAAACCCAGTCCTATTGTTGCAGAACAATGCTGGCCCTTTTGGTTGGTGTCTTAGATTGGAGAAGAGACTTACTTCTAGCTTCTAAGATCTGGAGGAAGGACGGAAAACTCTACCACCTCATCTCACACACTTAATATATTTAGACAATTTAATGGACTTCTGTGGTTTAGTTCTTGCATCAGTCACTCCAGGATAAAAATGCCACTTGAGAAAGTTGTTCTGGGACCAAATAAGATGTTTACAAAAACATGATCACCTAACAAAATAGGCAATTGATTGATGCATGCTTTCTATTAGTAGAGGAAGGCCATGGAATTTAGAGGGTATGTGTTCCATCTTAGCGGTTTCTTTATATTTCCAGTGCCTGACAAGCTCTCTTCCTTCGTTTGTGACATGCCATTCTTATTTTTATCTTCTTTCTCTACTCTCTCCAGCCAGCAGTTGGTTAGCAAATGTTCATTGAGTTCATTGGGGAAATAATGATGAACAAGCCTGATATGGAGTCATACACTGCATTCTCAGCACTAGGGAGAGGGGGGCAGGATGATCAGAATTGCAAGGCAAGCCTAGTCAAGGTAAGACTGTGTGACAAAATAAAATAAAAGAATAGGCACAAAACACCAACTAGATCTTTGGAAAGTACTCCCAGGGATGTGATGAAGGAAAGGAGGTACTTTGACTAATGGTAATCCCAGGCAAATGTTCCAAGAACAAAGTGGTTAGCTTTGCCTGGGGTCAAGAGGCAACAAAAGCTCTAGCACTTGATGAGTGTGTTGGAAGGCGAATTTGAATTGTCCAGAGATGCTGGGGAGGATTGCTTCTTCAGATCGGCTTTCCCTGCTTTGTTCATAAGTACTTCTTTCAGGAATACTGCTCTTTCCTCTCCCATCAATCATTCTTCTTGCAGAGCCCAGGGCCTCACAGAGCTTTAATTTTCACCTGGAGGAATGACAAGCTCCTGTCTCTTGCTTCAGCTTTGGCCTTTTCTAGGAGCCTGCTTTTCACATTTCTAATGGGTAGTTGTTACACTTGGATCTGCTGTGGTCATCTTGGACTCTTTGGGTCTAAATACAAACTCCCTCCTTTCCCAGTTGAAACTCTAAAGGAAATTCAACTTCTGATCCTCTCCCAGTTATGTTGGCTTGCTCGTTCTGTGCCAACTGAAACACCTCTTTGCCTATTTCTGTTCTCACAGTCTTCTCACCAAAGTTTATTTTTCTTTCATATATTAAATATTAGCAAAGCCTCTAATGTGCATGTTATGGTTTGCTTTCTGGGTAACATATTGTGCACAGTATGGAATTGATCTTCATATTTACAGAGGTAAAATAATAAACAAAAGAGTATTGGAATACATAATTGCAAAGAATGGTTCATAAGATGGAGAAATCCACACAATGCTGTGATAGGGAACAAAAGGGATATGTGTTGCTGTGATCTGAATGTTTGCATCTCTCTAAATCAGTGGTTCTCAATCTTCCTAATGTGAGACCTTTTAATACAGTTCCTCACATTGTGGTGACCCACAACCATAAAATTATTTTGTGGCTACTTCGTAACTATAATTTTGCTACTGTTTTGAATAGTAATGTACATATCTGACATACAGAATATCTTATATGTGACCCTTCTGGGGTTGAGAACCACTCTAAACTCATATATTGGAACCCAATCCCTAATGTGTTGCCGTTAAGAGATGGGGCTTTAAGGAGTGATGGCTGAGCTGGGCTCCATCCTTACCAAGAGGATCAGTGTCTTTACTAAAGGAGCTCCATAATCCTTCCATCCTGCATAGTGTACAGATAGATCACTTTGTACTTAATAAGAAATAGGCTTCATAAGACCCTGAGCCAACTGCACCATGGACTTTCCAACACCCTGGACTTGAGTAACATTACTAATGTATATTAACACATCTGTGACACCTGAATGTTCTAAGACAGGTGTGTTACATGGCAGGGAAAGTCAGGAACCCATAGAATCCTAACAAGTCATGTTGTAATTGCTTTTTCTCCTTCTATCCACCTTACCTTTCAGATCTATGCTATTTACTGAAATCAGGATGGAAAAATGTGCTGTAAAGACACACCGAGCTTCAAATCCCAGTGCGTGTACCTATGCTCCAAATGCTGAAATCATACCCAGACTCTGCCTTTGGGGTTTCATCTTATTTCCACCTCTAGGATCTTGTCTATTCCAGAATGTCATGTGCGTCTTGTAGTTTAGAGACTTTGCTGAGACAAGTTGTCTTAACGTGGCACAATGAGTTTGAAGTTCATTTTGCTGTTATATGCATTGAGTGGTTTGCTTTATTGCCCAGTGGTATTTGTTTCTGGGTATACAGAGAATTTTTATTTTTATAATTAGAAAGATATTTGGTTTGTTTTTGTCCTTGGATGGGTAGAAATAAAGCTATTGTAGATATTTGCACAAGTTTTTGTTTGGTTTAAGATTTTGGGGGGAGCATTCTGGGTGAACACATAGAAATGAGCATTATTAAGTATTAAGGCAAATTTACATGGTTCTAATGAGCCTTTATATAAACTTACTGATTTCAATTTCCATTAGCAAAATGGCAAAATGCAAGTTGCTCCAAGTTTATGCTAGTACTTGGTATTATCAGGCTTTACTGTTAAACATATCAGTTACAACAGGTGCATAGTATTATTACATTATATTTCCTCTTAGTTTTAAGTGACTTGTTTCCTTATAAAGATTTTGTTTTGAAGATAATTTTTTAACTTGAGCTCCATAAAAGCTATGGGTGATTAAACAGAAATCTCAGTGCCAGGTGTGAGATATCACATTCTTCTGTAAGTTTTTCATTAAGGAGGATCCAGAGGTCCTCTAAAGTAATACAGGCTCCTGCCATTCTTCTTGAATGTCTACCAGAATTGGATGATAAGACCATATTGCTGAAGATAGCATGTACTCTGATCATAAGTTATAGAGAAGTTAAGATGGGTCTGAACTGGAAACTTCCTCCCTAGCTTTCAAGGTGCTGGAAATCACTATGCAAGCTTCTAAGGGAGAAAAGGCATCAGTGGTCTTACATAGCCATCTCTGAAACCTACAGATCCCAATACCAGTCCGCAGTGTAAGATGTGCACACTCGTGCAATAGTGGCACAATCATTATCGGAGTAAGCAACCATTCTGAGTGGCCTCAAGACCTTATGATACTGTCCACACCAGGTATAGTGGCCAAAGATCTGTTGTGTGGGAGGTCATAGGCCCTAGAAGGGAGAAGAATTTTCTTGAAATAATGTCAATCTGTCTTCTAAATAATTATTTTTTTAAAAGATTTATTTATTTATTATGTATACATGTATGACTGCAGGCCAGAAGAGGGCACCAGATCTCATTACAGATGGTTGTGAGCCACCATGTGGTTGCTGGGAATTGAACTCAGGACCTCTGGAAGAGCACTGGAAGAGCAGTCAGTGCTCTTATCCTCTGAGCCATCTCTCCAGCCCCTAAATAATTATTTTTTAACATTTATTTGTTTAATGTGTGTGTGCATGTACCCGTGCATAAGTATATTGTGTGTGTGGGGGTGGTGGGTTGTTATGGACAGAGGACAACTTGATTAAATTAGTTTTCTTCTTCCACCAGAGGGTTCCAGAGATGAAATTCAAGTCATCATGCTTAGCAATGACTTACCTACACATTGTGTACTCTCACTGGCCCAATATTTATGTTTTTACCCATAAATGCCACTCCCAGCCTCAATCAGAATAGTTTCTCTTTTCAGTGAATGGTGGTGAATGACTACTCAAGGTGCTGAGAACAAGAGAAAGTTAAGTGTCCAGCTCTAAACAAGACAGTTATACCATCCACCCTCATTTCAGGGTACCATCAAGAATATGTGACAGAAAGAATATTAAGAGCCAGCATATACAGAGATAGGCTGCAGAATGCCATTTTCTGGACATGACACACCCATTGTAATCATGAATTCACAGGAGCTGCTGTTGCTTGTACTGGATCTGCACAAGAATGGGTGTGTCAACAGTCAGGCATGAGTGAGTGAGAGACTCATGGGACCCTACTCCTCACCACTGAGGTATTGGCTACTGATAAGAGAGGAAATCATTTCCTTCACTTGTATACCCACTGGTGAAACCACCAGGCTTCAATAGATTTCCCTAAAGTTATGATTACACAGATGACTGTGATCAAGTAAGGCACAAAGCAAAAGGACAGGAATTTGGAGAAAGGACTTTTAAGGAGAGGGCGTGGTTAATAAGGCTGGAAGATGGATAAGAAATAGTGGGAGAGTAATCAATGTAGTATGTACACATATGTAAATATATGTATATACATATGAAAAGCTTTTCAATGCCATCATGAGAAGGATATGCCATTTATGTTAGTTTTCTTACTCACTTATACCTACTCAGCTACTTGTTATGCTCTTGCTGTTTTCCCACTAGGCATTGTTGACTGGGAAATCAGTGGGCAAAACAAGACTAGAAATACATGTAGAGTCTTGTTTTGTTCTATTGTGGCAGGACCACAATCAAAGGAGTAATTAATAAACATATATATCAGATAATGAAAACTATAGGAAAGATCTATGCCAGATGAAGGCTTAGAGAAGTAAGATGCTATTTTGGAAAGTGCATCTTGGCAGGCTTCTCTAACACTGTGATAAAAGAATTCTGAAGGCTGTAAAGATAATATGGAACTGCAATCTGAATAAAGCGAGGTATCAGTCACACTCCCATCCAAGGAAAGAGCAGGGGACCAGCCAGAGGCCAAGAGCATAAACAGAGGCTCAAAGCAGGAGTATACATTTGAAGGACAGAAAAGAGCCCATGATGGCCAGGGCAGAGAGTTGATGGAAATGAAATTTCCTAGAAGCAGGAAAAGAATCTTTTAGTAAGACATCTGTGGCTAAGATGGGACCATGAATTTTCAATGTATGGAAGCATGCTAAGATTTTTTTCTGAAATTCTTTTATTATAATTTTGGAATGTTTGGTCAATGGATTAACTGTTTATTGAATTAAGTTGATAATAGCTTAAAAGTCTAGCACACATATACACACATGCACACACACATACACACCACACACACACACACACACACACATACACACACACACACACACACACACACACAGGTCTAGAATACAGAGGATTTTGCTCAATTTCATACATTTAAGTTCTTGTTGATTTAATCTATGGCTTTGCCGACTTTCCTTTTGGAGTCTTCGGTATTCTACTCTTGGATAAAACACTTTTCCGCTGTTTCAAGGGGAATCTGCACAAAGTCTATTTAAAGCATACAAAACTACTGAGCAGAAACAATGACACCAATAAAAGTCTTGTGTAGAAGTAAAGGTGGCATCGAAAAACCTTTCACATTGCGTTTAACCAAATGTCAAGGTAGCATTTTCCTTTTAATGATAATTTAACTGGATCAGTGGGTTCTTGTGTGTAAGTCTCCTTTTACAAGAGAGAACTGAATACTAATATATGAGTAATGATTATTCATGGGATATACCTCGTAATTCTTTTTGGTTGGATGTAAAAGATTCTCGAATTGTGCTACTGATACCTACTAAGACTCAAAATGTTCTAATTGATTATTAGAAAGCGACAGCCAAATAAAGGGATTCTTTTAGTGTTCAGGATAAAACAGTTTCTCGTTATCAAGGAGGAATCACAGCCTAGCAAACACCAGGTGAAAGGTACCATTGGTGGGAAAGCCTGGGGAAGAAAGGGTTACGTGTGGGATTGCAAAGCATTCTGCCCCTTGCTGTAAATGGGGAATGGGAAGGGCTTTAGTAGCTTCAGATAATAGTGCAGCATGGTTAACAGACTGGAAGTTAGCCTTAGCTAAAATTTTTTTTATAGCAAGTGAGTCCTTACTTACAAAATGCTTTTAGCACCAGTACATGGTTTAATTAAGCTTGTTGCTGGTAAATAAGTATAATACTGACGTACAAAATGTATCTGAGTGTAAAATGGAAATGCTTCATGGGAAAAGGGGGTGGAACTATTACTCCATTGCTTAGCCACTTTGTATGCTAACCTGGGCCAGTATGCACCCTCAGGTGGCAAGCAATGAACAATGCATTTTCAGCATGCCTCACATGTCTTGATGTTTACTTGTAATCCTCAGTTACACACATCCCACAAGCTACAATGCATCTATCTCCCTGCAGTTCTGAGGACTGAATAAGAGGACAATGACAATCCAGAGCTTGAGCAATGTTTGGGACCAGTGAAGAAGTATCAGAAGTGTCTGATACAAAAGCATAGTATTGCTCAATTTTCACAATGGAGTAAGTCTTCCAGGGTGGGTCACTTCCATGAAAGGGAGGAAAGAAGTATCTACTTCTGTCACATCCCAGAGATGTCAGCTGCCCAGAAAAAAAAAAAAAATTCTTTCCAAGTTGATCAGAGCTTTTTCCATATGAGTGTAACCAGGCTTGAGTGTAGAGTATGAGGTGAGGGCACAACAGAAGCAGACATACTCAGGAAATGGAAATAGAGCCTAATTTATGAATCGTCAGCAATGGCTTGAACACAATCAAGTTAGATTTATAAATAGAAGAAAGTTGATTGATTGCTATTTAATGGCTGTGTGGAACCAATGTATCACTGTACATTTGTAAGATCAGTGAAAGGAAATATTATTTCAATGCTAAGCTATGCAAAATATATGAAAAATCACTTATGAAGAATGTATATCTATATTTATAAAATGCATCAAAGGCTACTATTGATTTTAGATTATTTTGTGTAGGTATGCAGTACAGAATTTACCACTGGACAAAAGGACATGACTTTAATAATGATGTATCACTTCATTATTAAATACTTTTTGGCCCCTGACAATTAAGAGAAAGTGGTAATTCTCTTTCCTCAAATACATTTCTCCTCCAGAAGGAACCATTGGAAACAAAAAGCTTGTTGCAAGCATTGAAGTAGACACATAGCTTTAAAAACGTATTTGCTCATGTAAGTTCTTTTTCTGGGAGTGCATGAGCCATGCAGTAAGTCTTCCAGGGTGGGTCACTTCCATGAAAGGGAGGAAAGAGCCTAGTCAGTGTGGAGACACTAATGAATAGGCTCTCTCAGAGAGATGTCTGAGCCAAAGGTGCACTCAGTACATCAATTATATCCTTCTTTCTTCTTTGTAATTTGCAGAATGGAAACCTAGGCATTATGAGCAAGAGAATAATCCTGGTAGGAAACGAGAAAAGATGTATGCTGCCAGGGTTTTCTGGGGAGCGAGGAGAGCCCACTGTAGATTTCTAAAGTGAAGGAGTTTTTACATACAGGACTGGGAGAAAGAAAACGGCCTCTGATACTGCTGACAGTGAGCAGGGTGGGAAGTCTTTCTCAAGTACCCCAAGAGAGAAAGAGAACTTCAAACTCCAGATTGTGTTTTCAAAACTCAAGACCCCTTCCATTCCTGGATAGCTATATTTAGTTTACAGTTTAAAGAAAGTTTATGGTAATTGCAAGTACTCTGAAGGAAAAGACTTAATTCCAAAAGCATAGTATTGCTCAATTTTCACAAAATATTCTAAGCTATTTTGGGCTTTCAGAGTCCTACTTTTTTTTGGTTTAAAAGAAAGAAAAAGTTCTGCAAGCTCCTTCTGGGCCTGTTCAAATATAGCAGACTGGCATGTTGACCTTCAGTCATTGGATAACAAAATTATTGGAGGAAAGGGGGGAGGGTTCATAAAAAAGTCCTCCATTATACCAACTTTTGGAATGCAGACAGAAATCATATTCATGTTGAAAATCAAGCTGCAATTAATAGCTTTAGATAAACTGTCCCACAAAAGGTCACAATGTTAACATTTTTCCAAAGTAGAAACTGTTGGTGGGGTGCAGGCAGCCTCTCTGGTTCAGGGTGAACTTGACTGCCCAATGACAAGAGAAGACATTTAGCACCCTGACCTGCTTTTACTGACAGCAGAGGAAATGAGTCCCTGCTGGAAGCCTTCACTATTTGCATTTTGTCCTCAGCACAACCCTGAAGGCTCCCCCATATGAAGTGGCTCAGGATGTGCAGAAGTTTCCTTAGTGGTCAGTGACATTGCTCTCGGAGGCAATCATGGTGTATGCTCTAGATTCTGGACTCATGGTTACCTTTTCCTTTTCCTCAGGGCTTTCCACGCCCCTCTGGAGGGTCTCAACTTGATCACCACTCCAGATGTTTTGGCCTAAATGCTCAGAGGTCGTCTTCTGTGTGACCTTCACTGCCATGCAGTTTTACCGACCTTGACTTTCATACATGTCTCATCCTGGTTCCTCCTTCTCTCTTTCTACTGTTCCTACATAGGCACTTCTCTTCCCATTTATTCTAGCCCATGAAATGGCCCTTCCTAGCACCCCAGAGTCTAGGCATGTTTGGATCCAAAAACTTACCTTTAGACTTTCTAGCTTAGCCCTCTTTAAACATCATTTTAATATAACTTCCTATTTTCTTTCTTTTAGAAAAAGTTTCCATTTATTATTTTTATTTTATTGTTTTTGTGTGTATTAGTGTTGTTTGCATGTGCATGTCTGTATACCATGTGCTTGCAATGCTGAAACAGACCAAAAGAGGGCATCGGGTCCTCTAGAACTGGAGTTACTGATGGTTTTTGAACCACCATGTAGGTGGTGGGAGTTGAACTCAGATCCTCTGGAAAAGCATACAGTACTCTTAGCTGCTGAGCCATATCTCCATCACCCTGGCCCCCATCCTGCAAGTTTCCTTTTTTTTTTTCTCTTTTCTGAAATTCTTTTTTTATTATTTTATTTTATAATTAATTTAATTTTACATATTAGCCATGGATTCCACTGTCCTCTCTCTTCCCACCCCCCAGCCTTCCCCCCTAATCCACCCCCCATTCCCACCTCCTCCAAGGCAAGATCTCCCCTGGGGATTCAGCTCAGCCTGGTAGATTCAGTTGAGGCAGGTCCAGTCCCCTCCTCCCTACACCAAGGCTGAGCAAAATGTCTCAGCATAAGCCCTAGGTTCCAAAAAACCAGCTCATGCACTAAGGACAGGTCCTGGTCCCACTGCCTGGGGGCCTCTTAAATAGTTCAAGCTAATCAACTGTCTCACTTATCCAGAGGGCCTGATCCAGTTCCATGGGGGCTCCTCAGCTAGAAGTTTGCTTTCTTAATTGCTGTAGAATGGATATACAAGAGAGCATCGAACCATTTCTCAAAAAGTGACAAGGCCATTCTTTTGTATCTGATCCTGAGCCTTGAGACTACTAGTGTGCTGCAGGATCACAGAGACCATGCAGGGACCCCCATGTGCTTTACAGAGCAGAGGGAGACACTTTCTTCTTTAGACTGCAGCCTTTTGTTTCTTGTTTTATATATCTTCGCATTCTCTAGGTCTTTCCTTTCTGAATGGAACGAGCCATTACTAGTACAGAACACCATAACCATTCTCCATGATGTTTCTATATAACTGTTCAACTCAGTAAAACCACTTAGCTTTTTGGATAAGTAATGATCAGGTTTTTGTTTCAAGCATTTCTCTCTTTAGAGATAGGGATTAGAATGTGTGAATGTCTTGCCTCCACATACTAATTGAATTCTCTTGTTAATTGCATATCCTCAAAAAGATCTGAGTTTATGTGACAGGGCATTTTACAGAATGAAATGAAACATCAAGAGGCATCTGGTCTGTCACTCCTCAAATATATCTGAGGCACATTGAAGCCACTTCAAGGGTCAGTCACAGGAAAGAATGCTTGAAACTTCAAAGAATGCAGTCAGATGTCACAGGAAGATCAGACTGTCTCTGGGCACCCGAGGATTCTCCGTCTGCTGCCTTTGATAAGTTCAAGTTTATGGAGAATTAATTAACATGACATGAAAAGAGATAGTTGGGGTGTTGATTTTCTCTAAAAATTCATTCTTCATGCCAATACCATTTAGAGACTTTGTTCCACTCTGTCTAAGATGGTAAATCTTTGGTCCATGAAATGAAGCAAGAGCTGAGAATGCTCCACTCTTGTGGGATTATAAGATGAAGTACAATGTGTCCAAGGGAGAAGAAAATGTAAGAGTATTCAACACAGAAGAATACTGCATGGAATGCCCACAGGCCTGACATCACACACTGAGAAGAAAAACATGGGATGCTGTTCCAGTGCTTGGGAAATGTAGTCCAAGCACGTGGGTAGATTCCACAAGCAGACAGTTGCCTGATTCCACTGCTTTGAGATAATAGACTTTGATCTTATAAGGATACAATAGAGACTTTGCACTTAAAGTTCAATGAATATAAAATTAAACCTTATAATAATTTATCTTACGTAGTCTAAAATCCTTACAAATCAGCTTAGCGAAGCTGACTCTACTTGTCATATTAGGAGTTCCAGCAAGGGAAGCATTAGGCGGGTGACTGTGAGTGAAGCTGTTCCAGGGTCGCTGGGAGAGAAGGACAGGTCCTTCTCCCACTCCAAACTCTTCCCAGGTTTCTGCAGCATTGTGTGATTCCAACTTTTAACATGCACAATTTTGAAAATCACATTTTCAGCATTTAAACATTCTAGATCTTCACAGTCACTACATTGGAGTGGCAAGCATATTATACACCATACACTCCAACTTGGATGGACTGACAGATCTGCTTAATGGGCTGTGCTGAGTAAGTCTCTAAGATCATATCCAGGCACCCAAGCTTCATTATCAATGTAAATTAATAGAAGGGGAGGTTGTAGCAGCAGCAGCAGCAGCAATTTTGTCACTACTATACTGGGCCATGCAGTAACTAGCACCTTATGTGACATTATCTGGTAATTTCCCTTGCTTTTAAAAGCAGAGGGACTTGGTGAGAGCTTACTCATTGAAATGCCTTCCTTGTAAGGATGGAGGTATGAGATCATTGCCTAGAACCTACATTTGAAAATGAAATCTAGGAGGAGTTGGGGGAGGTGGAAGATGATGATAAAAAATGTATTGTATGAACATCAAAAAAAAATTAAAAACCAAAACAAGTCAGGAATCTAATATTTCCTTGTAATACCAAAGCTGGGGCTAGGGAGGGGGAGATAAGCCAATTTCTGACGATCACTGGCAGGCCAGACTAGACTCCTTGATTATTTCCAGGCCAGTGAGAGACCCTGTCTCAAAATGAAGTTGGATGGAGTCTGAATAAGGACAAGTGAAACTGTCCACCCACAGACACACCTGTGCACACGTCAATATGCCTGCACATACAAATGTCCCTGAACACCAGTGAACACACAGATAAGAAAACAAGAGCAGGGACATCCTGCCTCTAGAGAGAGCTTGATCATGTACCTTATTTTGTACACCAGAGTGCTTCTAAGAGCAAGAAGGTCCTATCATGAAAGCTCCAGACAGTGTCTGAAGCCATGACTATGTGGTCATCTGAAAATTTGGAGAGGCAGCCTCCCAATGTAGAAAATGCAAATGGAAACATTCCTCATTTGAATATTCTGTCAGAGTGTATTTTTTTGATGCAGTGGCTTTTCCCCAGCCATGGCTTCCAGTGACCAGAGGAGCTGGGTCAGATTCCAAAGCCCTGAGAGATTCCTTGTGCAACACATGAAAGTAATCATCACTGCTTTTCAGTGGATGGTTATTGTGATTCTCCGATCCTTACCTTACTTCTTCCACTAGCTACCTTAGCAATATGTTGGTTCTGATAAGTGTGCTTGATGAAGAAAAAGTGGAGGCTATTACATTGGATGAACTTGGGAATTACCAGTAGATGCCAATTAACCACATTATTTTTACTTTTACTGGTGGGTGATTCAGCTGGACAGTAGGCCTTGCTCCTTCTAAGATATAATTAGTCTGTTCTTTTGACTTACTTTGGGATGAACTTCGTGTGTGTGTGTACCTTTGAAACAATGTCTCATTATGTAGTTCAGGATAGTAAGGTATATAATCAAAGCTGACCTTGAATACTTGCCTCGATCTCCCAAGTCCCAGGGCTACAGACCTGGGCCCCATTTAGCATAAATGTATATGCACATTTATGAACATGAGATGCTCACTTCCCCAGCCTCTTTATCTATGATTAACAAGATTTGAAAAATGATCAACGATCATTGAGATTAATTGGTAGTAATGGTAATAAAAGCATTAAACCATTCAATGTCTTCTTGCTAAGAGTCCATGTTCTGGGTACTCAGAGGAGTTAGACATTGTGAGTCACTTTGGTGTGTATGTTCACAGGTGAGAGTGCAGGTGTGCCAGAGTATGGTGTGTGGAGGTCAGAGGACAAGCTTGGGTGTAAGTCCTTGCCTTCATCATGTTTGAGACAGGCTCTCTTTGGTTGTTCACTGCTGTGTATGGTGCATGACAACTTCCGTCATCTGGAATTTCTGGTGTTTCTCCAAACTCAGGTCCTCCTACATTCACAGCAAGCTCTCTGTGGGAGACCAGCTCCCACATTTATGACCAGGCAACTCTTGAGTAGGGTAGAAGTGAGAAATATTTAGATAGAAGGATAGAGGGGAGAGAAACAGATAGAAACACATGATAGCCTCGGGAGGGCCTGGACTCTTATCCACCAACCCCTACTGTCTCTTCTAAAGGGCTGTTTATAGGAATTCCAAGGGGTGGATCAAAAGACCTTCCCCTAGCACAGCCAAGTGCAAAGCCTTCAAATCACCAAGTAACCACACAGGTGATCAAGCAATTAGAGGGAATGTAGCCCTGCTGGGTGAAGTAAGCTCAGTGTTCACTAGGAACCTTTGTGGACCTCCACAATTCCCCCTTCTTGATATAATAAAGCTCCACACACACACACACACACCGCCAGACCCCTCAGATAGACTGTGCCTCTCTTAGGTCATTGTCCTTGGTTAATCTTCCTTACCCATCATGGAGATATGCTTTCCATCAAGCATACTGACTTGGAAGCTATCAAGAAGAAAGTTACCCACCTTTGGCTACCAGCCTCTGGCAGGAGAGGGTACTGAGCATAACTCAGCTCTCTCCCTGGTCCCTACTGAGATTGCAAACACCCACAGCAATCTCCACAGCTGCCACAGTAATGGAGTAGAGGATAATAAAGATGAAATATCCTTTTTAGAATGGGTCTAAGGTGATTACAGCAGTCTCAGCCATACCAAGCCCTTTACCTGGATCAAAACCCTCCTACAGATGTTCAATAAAACTTTCAAGAGACTATTTTGATTCCCAGGAGAAAACAGTCATTTCAAAACACTTCAAAGTATCCACTCAAGTAATCAGAAACCCATGCTAATTATAAACACACTTTTATAAACTAACTCGATTATGGGAGGCTTATCCCTTTGTGGGAGGTCTACCCCTTTCTAGACAGAAACAGAAGGCATGGAAACATCTAGGAAGAAGACAGAAAAGCTCCCCTAATTATATTTGCCTAAATTTTACAGTTATACTTTAAACTATCATAAAAAAGTATTCAAATATATCTGAAGATAAGACATACTCCTTTAAAAATTAATGTTATCTAATTTGTCCAGACTAGACAGACATTGATGGATACAAACAATTCTAGTATGAACTTACATTTAACATTTGTACAATTTACAAACTTACAGTTAACATTTATACTTACATTCAACATTTACACCCTTCACAAACCCACATTCAACATATACTTATTTATAATTTTTACAAACTTACATTTAAAATGAAACTCTATAGAATTATTTTACAGACTTTATATTAAAAGGAAACTCTATAGAACTATTTTATAAACTATATTTAAAAAGAAACTCTATAAACTTTTAGCACATATCTAGAAGAGATTTCTTAGAAGATTTATTTACCAAACATATTCAAGAGGAAACTATTAGCAAACATCCATAGCAAACATCTAGAAATAATCTCTTAACAGAACTAACATATTCAAAAGCAAACTCTATAGGACTACTTTACAATCTTTAGCAAACATCTAGAAAAGATTTCTAACTTATATCCAAAAGCAAACTCTATTAGCAAGCAACTGGAAGAGGTTTCTTAACTGAACTATTAACAAGACAGAAAGTACACAAATTATTTCTCAAGTTCAGAGTTTATAGTCAGATTTGATACTATTCTGAAAGTTTTCTTAGAGTTTGAAGACAGAGCCTAATTTTAAACTTAACTGAGGATAACATAGGATAAAATTTCCTCTTCTTAATTTTTTAAAGCTGCTTTAAGATTACCATGAGTTCTTTCAATGATGCCAGTGTTTCCCTCTTGTATCTTAAGCACAATTCAAGTACATAAGTTTTTTTCACACCTGAAGCAATTTCCCAGTGAAAGGACCATTTTCCTTTGTTTTCTAGAAGATTTCAAAGTAGCTTATTGACAAATGGTATTAGAACTTTAATAATCTCTTTAGAGGCAAGCTGTTCACATGCTCTTAGTTCTCAGGAGGTAAGATTAAGCTTTCTAACATTGCTTTGAAAAGAAATTGCATTCTGAGCTGAAAAAAAAAAAAAACAGTTTCTGGTAAGTATCACCATTTTGAGCTGAAAAACTACATTTCCCGTAGTGCCTTTCTGTATAGTCATGCCGGTCCATTAGGTACTATGTTTCCCAGACTGCTTTTCAAACTACATTTCCCAGGTTGCCTTTTGGTTATGCCATGCTTCCCATTTTTGAATACACAGCTAAAGTCAAGTTTCTACTTTTAGCACAGGAGGTTTTTGAATCAAGCTTTTGCTTTTTCACCATGGAAGATGGGGAGATTTCTGTTCTCCCTGAGCTGATATTGATAGGTGTATTTCTCCAATTAGATCGGTTTACTTACTACTGTTCCCAAAGCCGTTAATGCCTGTCTGCATGCACTTCAAACAGGCATTTTGGTACCAGAAGCAAAAACCCTCAGGGGCTTGCTTTCCACCTTTACCAAGTCAGTGAAAATAAAAGTACTTGAAACAAAGCTTTCTCAGAAAGAGTTTTGGGAACTCAAGCCCTGCCTCCCTCATTGCAGGTAGGATTTTTAAAGTCCCCACTGCTTTCTCCATGCCAATAGACCCTCCCCAGGTCCTGCACCACCTCTGTTGAGGCTTCACCTTGAGGGAGGCTCTAACTGTAGGGAACTTCTGGCTGCTGTTTTTACTGGCTAGCAGAGAGGATTTGCCAAATTCCAAGAGGTTTGTATTTTCTAGAGCCATTACAGGTGATTCTCCTGTAATAATAAGTAACAGATGTTACTTCAAAGGTGAGTTAAATTTTTGTCCTTACAGAAAGAGAAAATATCTGAGAAAGAAAAGATCTGAAAACCTTCTTAGTGTTTTAGTGTTGCTAAGTTTTTTTCCAAGAAAGCTTTCAGTTTTTGAGAGAAAGATTATTAAGTTTTCCCAAGACTTCTGTTCTCTAAACTTTGGCTTTAATGGCCAAGAGGAAACTAATTCTGATAGTTTGATGTTTCCATACAGTGGCAGCATCAGCAGAGTGAAAAGTTTTATTTCACCTATATCCACCTCAGGGAAAATTCTTTCCCCTGCCACTTGGGACTTAAACTGTTCACAGGCCAAAAACTTCCCACAGGAATCTTTTTCTCTCTGTTTCTTTTCTCCTCTTTGATAGACTTTTTTTTCTCTAATTTTTCACCAGGATTTTGCACTCACAGTCCCATAGTTGGAAATTCAAGAACATAGTTTCTCTGTCTTGTTGCTTGTCTTATATGCTATATTCCTACATTCTACTTTTCTAAGTTTTTTCTTTTTATTCTAAGTTCTTTTCTACACTCTGTTCCTACATTTTGCCTTATATTTTTTTCCTTAATTTTAAAAATTAAGAGGTAAAAATAGAGAAAACTAGGCAGGAAGAAATCTACATTGCAGCCTTACTTTTCAACTTTGGCATTCCACTGTCTAACCTTCACGCCCAAGAATAAAATACCATCACCTTCATTTTTCAATTCGTTATCTCGGCATGCTTCACACCCGTGACACCCCCTTTCACCTATTGCCATGTCTCTGGGTTCCTATTCCTTGATGCCATTTGTGGGACACTGGCTCCTTCATTTATTTCTACCCCAGGGACTCTTGAGGAGAGAGGGACAAAGATTTAGATAGAAGGATAGAGGAGAGAGAACCAGATAGAAACACAGGATAGCCTCAGGTGGGCCAGGATCCTTATCCACTGGCCCCCACTATCTCTTCTAAAGGGTTATTTATAGGAATGCCAAGGGGTGGAGCAAAGACCTCCCCCTAGCACAGCCAAGTGCAAACCCTTCCAATCACCTTATAACCATGCACGTGGTCAAGCAATCTTTTAATGCAGCCCTGATGGGTGAAGCAAGCTCATATCTCACTAGGAACCTTTGTGGGCCTCCACAGCTCTCTAGCCAGTAAGATATCTCCACAGCCTCTGGAGTAATTTTTTAAGGTAACACAAACAATTCTACTCCAAAAGGTATGTGACTATGACTAAACAGTTACTATTAAAGAATCATGTAAATGTAAGTATAGAAAATACTTAAAATAAATAGGATACACTATGAAGATTTTTAAACTTAGAAGTACACGTAGGTCTTGGCTAATTAGCAGCATACCATTGGATATTCTGTTCCCCCATTCAGATGCTCATCATGCACAGGGCCTAAAGCAAATGCATTTCCCTGTAGCAACCGCTCCCTCCTGGGCTCTCTCTTATCTCTTGATTCTTCTGTTTCTTTTACTGAAATAGATTGTCTCTCACATAATATATCCTGATTATGGTTTCCCCTCCCTCTACTCCTCCCAGTTCCTCCCAACCTTCCCTCCTATCTGCATCCACCCCCTTCCTGTTTCTCCTTAGAAAACAAACAGGCTTGTTAGGAAGACTTGTTTCTCACCTACTCTAGACTGTCTTGAGATATGACTATAATTAACTTGTGAATTCTTGCTTTACTTTCCACAAGAGAAAACAGAATTATCTATTAAACTAGATCACAAATGTTTCTGTTAAAGGCAGTTTGTGATCCATCTTTGTATCTACCTTCCAGATTTAAGAGGCTTCTGAATATACCTAAGTTGAACTACATGAAATTACCTAAGTTTGATCCCTTTGGGTCTGTAACAAGAGGTAGTTTTATATGACTAAACCTATTAACGATTGTTCAGAAACAATGGTAGAATGAATGAAGCTATATTTAAAAATTTTAAATCTTATCTGTATATGCATGCATATTTATTCATATGGATATACAGAAATATTACATGTATATGATGATAAAATCTTAGAACTGAGTTTTGGGTTTAACTTGTTTTAACTGAGGCGTGATTTTGATACATAGTCAATTGCCCTAAAACTGCTGTATTACTCAGGCTTTCCTCATCACCCCTGACTGCTTTTAAGTTTTTGAGTACACACCCTGCTTCTACTAGGTGTCAGTTCAGTATCTTCCAGACATGAGTTTTTAAAACAAAAAGGAGCATGGCCACCTTCTCCGCCATAGAAACGGCTGTAACAGAGATAACATCATGAATTACCCTCTCATTATTAAGTTATTTTTCTGGGACTGTACACTCTTTGATAAAATTATTCTGTCTAATAATGTTAGTAGTAGGTAATCTTTCTTTGGGGATGTTTATGATATGGCAGACATGGTTCTTAGCACTTCGCATCTGTTGCCTTGTTCTGGTCTTGTCTCACTCTGTTGAGGTAGGTAATGTCATTATCTTCATTTTTCAGATAAGGAAATTGAGTCATCCAGAGCTAGTCATTTTCGGCCAATCATACAACTCACAATGAATGTGGAGCTGGCTGTCAGATCCAGGTATTGTGGCTTCAGTCCTTTCAAACACCAAACAGACTCTCACCAATAGGAATGTATGTGCTTTAGAAATGAGAATGCATAGAAAATCCACTGGCTTTGTGAAATACATAGCATCTAGCAAGTACTGCATGATTTGAAGTTATAGACTCAGAAATGTACCTAAGGTGTGAAGGTTTGCAGCTGACTTCTCTTATATAAAGTTCAAAATAATTTCAGTTGTAGAACCTTACCTCACTATCCTACACTAATTGGGACTTAAAGCACAAATTCCCTACAGATAATTTATGACAGGAAAAATCATAATACATCCTACTAAAAGGCTTAATTAGTTAGACAGGTTTATTCTTTATTACTATTATTTTTGGTTTTTTCGAGACAGGGTCTCTCTGTGTAGTTTTGGTGCCTGTCCTGGATCTCGCTCTGTAGACCAGGCTGGCCTTGAACTCACAGAGATCCTCCTGGCTCTGCCTCCCGAGTGCTGCGATTAAAGGCATGCACCACCACCGCCTGGCTAAACAGGTTTATTCTATATTTGATTTTAAATGAATAAGTGAGTTATATTTCATCGTAAGTGGCTCACAAAGGCTATGGTTAGACACTTGGTCCCAAGCCTGTGGTACCAGTGAAAAGAGACTAAATGTTTAGCTGGAGTATGGGAGGAAGTTTGATCATTAGGCATGCCCCTGATGGGGATAGAGGGACCTTGGCTTTCACTCTCATGCATTCCTACACCATTGTTCTAACTCATTACAAACACAAAAACAACCCAGTCAAGAAACCATAGACTTGAACCTTTGAAACTGTGAACGGAAGTAAATCTTTCTTATTTAAATTCATTTAATTAGTTGTTTTGTCTCAGCTAAGGAAAGCTGGTGTATATAGCATGAAAATACACCAGTAAAACTGTGCTTTCTGTTTCTTTTCTATAATATTCTGTTTTTCAGTACATATATTTGCTAATTTTTTTATACTTTAAAACTATCAATTTATAAAAAAGCTACATAGATAAGAGAATAAGTAAGCTATTTAAGTGGACATAGTACTCAACAACATGATATGTATGCAATATATAAACATACATGAATATATGTAATGTGTATTACATATATGCAGTATGTATGTATATATTTAGTAAAATGCTTTGTCTAAATTTACACATGTATGTGTTTGTATAATTAAAAGATACATAATGCAATAAGTGTAATAAGCCAGTGTGGTATTCTCTAAGTTTGAATGAGAAGCACTCCATTGCCCTCCATTAATCAGCATTAAATAGTGACAAAATATTAATTGGGAGGATCAAGATCTTAGACATTTTGCTTTAAGATCTGGGCCTTAGTTAGACAGACAGGAAAAAAAAAGGATGGTTAAACTGGATTATTTTATGTTGCACAGACAATTGTCTTCTGCAAGTATTATAAAGCAAGTCAGCTGTCTGGCCAAGATTTTAGGAAATGCAATTGGACTTCTAAGGTAAATCAAGCATACCCTACCCCTCGACTCATTGGGAAGCCATACTCTACCTTTTGGCAGTCATAAATTTTGCTTCAATATGACATGGCTCAAAAACAGTAGGTCAAGCCATTGAAAACTGGGAAGACTGTCCATGTTTAAGTGGCTCTTTTCTGTGGCTGTCTTTTGGCTTAGGTCCTGGAGAACAGGTGGGGTTGGGTTGGTTGAGCAATAGAGGCTTATCATTTTCAAGTGAGGGCTTTGGGAATTGTTCAGTTATTGCATCATTTCTATGAATTGCATTTTTAAAAAGTGTCATCAAGACACACTTGGGGAAGCAACATGCGGGTAATTTGGTCGTTTCCCTGGTTGTGGCTACACAAGGAAACATGCTGGAAAGACCAAGCTCAGCTGCTCTCCCACTGGCAGGAAGAAAGTATCATGAGGAAGGGTTACCTTCTTACAGGCCGTGATGGAGCCAGCCAGGCTGCCTGCTGCACTGCTACTGTTCTGCTGTGGTTCCAAAACTTCATGCATCAGTGGTGACTCCACGTTGCTGTGAGTGCCCCCAAATGCAAAAGAAAAGAGAGCGCAGTCCAGTGAGTCACCTCTCTATTTAGAAATGCAGAGCAAATCAAGCATTGCATGACAGCATACCCATCTTTTTTGATTGTGCTCAACACCACCAGTCTTCCTGCTCAAATTGGCCTCTCCGTGTTGGGTTCACATTGGGAATTGGAAATATGACGGACAATCATATTGTGAGCAGAAAACTGCAAGCCATTGCTCCCCAGTGCTTAAATGGACACAGTCCCATCTGTCTGACTTGTAACATGGCTAGCCACTTTTCTTAGAAAGTTTCTAGAACCAAATAAAGCCTTCTCACTTGTCACATTAATTCAGCTTTGCCAAACCAGCACATCATAAAATACTCATCTCATTTTTTTCAAAATGAAAGTTAAAAAAAAAAAAATTAGCCGGGCGGTGGTGGCACATGCCTTTAATCCCAGCACTCGGGAGGCAGAGTCAGGCGGATCTCTGTGAGTTCGAGGCCAGCCTGGGCTACCAAGTGAGTTCCAGGAAAAGGCGCAAAGCTACACAGAGAAACCCTGTCTCGAAAAACCAAAAAAAAAAAAAAAAAAAAAAAAAAAAAAAATAGCCAGGAGGATAGCATGACATGACACCAGAAAGAACATAAGCTCAGCAGGGCCAGTTACCTGCTTACCATCTCTATGGTGGCAGAATGTCCTTCAACTTGTCTGTTTCCAAAACTTGAAATGCTTCCCTATTCTGGACTTAAGAACAATTGGTAGAAGTGATCCACTAGCTTACCAAAGCTACTTGGGAGAACAAAAGCAACAGGACATGGAGGTATCTTCCTGAATCCCTGCCCAGAGAGCTTGAGTGACTCCAAAAAGGAATAAGGCATTATGTTCTGTATTCACAGACCAGGTGTGGTGGGCTAAGATTAGCTTAAGATGATCCTGTCTGTCACATGTTTTGTAACATGTCTATCAATAATTTCTAACCTATATTAGCCTAATATTCCTTCTTTGCATCTTTCTTCCATCTTTTACTCCAAAAGATGGAGCAAAACTTCGTTGGGTTTGACTATGTACAGAACTGCACAAATATTTTTTTAAAGACTTAGAATTATTGCTGCATTTTTAAAAGGGGATTAAAAACTGAAGGTTTTATTTATTTTCAAAATCTGCTTTTCATTACATAATTGACAGTTGAAAATTAGGCCTCCTTTAAGTGTCCCATGAATTTTTAAAGCATCGCTAAATATTGTTTTCCTTCTGAAAATATGACAATTTGGAATTTAAAGACATCCTCATATTTCAGACACTTGCTCTGCTGTGATTGTCACCACACAGATACACACAATTCATCAAAGAGTACCTTTTGAAATATTATTTAGTGGTTTCATATGAAATTTTTTGAGATGTAGATAGCTTTTCTTAAAAAAAAGTTTAAAAAAGTAAATCAATTCAAATAAACAGTATGTTCTTAACAGCATCCTAACTCTCATTTCAGGTTATAAATTAGTTTTATGAGATCAGGATATGAGTGCAGTCTGTTGGCATTTCCATTAATTATAGTAAATGATGGTGTTTTGTGACAAATCATAGGATCCAGCAAAGTTTCCATAGAGTTCAAACTTCTCATGTGTTACTTTCTGAGTAATTGATGCCTTAAGAACTACAATGAATTCAGTATAAAGGAAAGGGGCAATACCCACATTTTCCTTGCTTAAGGAAGAAAAAGTAAGAGGAAAAAGTAAATGAAAGGGAATAGTCATGGAAGATGTGGAGTCATAGAGTAAAAGAGGGAGGAAAGATGCAAAGAAAGAATAGGTTAATATACGTTAGGTTACAAATTATTGATAGACATGTTACAAAACATGTGACAGACAAGATCATAGCCGAGCTAATTTTAGCCCACCACACCTGGTCTGTGATTACAGAAAATAATCCCTTATTCCCTTTTGGAGTCACTCAAGCTCTATGGGCAGGGAAGGATTCAGGAAGGAGATACCCCCGTGTCCTGTTGCTATTGTTCCCCCAGGTAGCTTTGGTAAGCTAGTGGATCACTTCTACCAATCATTCTTAGGTCCAGAGTTAGGGCATATTTCACATCTTTTTTACAGGGTTAGGGAACTGAGGAATTGGAAGTAGAAGGGTCGAGAGGTAAAACTGAGAAAGGTTCCAGACTACTCGCTGCTGCTGAGAAACAGAGATAGCAAGTCAACAAGCTCCCACTGCCCTAGAAGGAGCTTCATCTGGTTTAAAGAATTGATTAGACCCCAAGTCAGCAAGAGGGTGATGTGGAAATGAAGAAGAGTGAAGCCTCTGTCGCTGCCCACCAAGCATCTGCTACTGGGCTTTAGAACTGTTCACTCATCCATTAAAAATGAAGAAATAGAAACTCTGTCCATAGATTTCCTGGTGATAGTCTGTCTCCTTTTATTGCTGGGGCACACTAGCTGGATGTAAAGATGCATACAGGAGTTTACATTGTGTTACCTGTCTACTAGGCTCATTCCATTTGCTCAAGTAAGACTTATAGAAGTAATAAATAAGTTAACTATGTATACACACATTTAATCACTGTTGTGAGAATTAAATTTAAAAAAAGAAATCGAGTAATATCATAGAGTCAGTGTAGTATATTTTACTTAATGGCAAGCATTATGTACCTTCACCATACCAACATTGGAAGCAGATATATGCCCCCCCCATCTCCCAAATCACTGAAGATGGGACTTTGGTGATATTTAATATCCACAACAAAAATGTAGGAATGTTTGCCTTTCAAAGTCATGTTATATAGTGTGAATTTCCAGTATGTGACTCTACAATTGTCTCCATCTGTCCTATGACATTTTGGGATAGAGATGGGGAGTTTGAATTTTTATAAAGATTTTGTCCTTAGTCTCCAGGGAGGTAAAACTTTGGATGCTGCAGGATGAGGCCAGATGGTGGTGACATGAAACTCATGTGTTTATTAATATGAATTCTACTTGACATGAAAATAATTGTTGTCAAGATACACGTTACAGTTCTATAACCAGCTCTAATAGGCAAGCCTATAAAGTCTTCCCTGGGACATTTTCCTTTGATTTGATAATATTCATGAAGGTCAGCTTTCCGGGCTGATTTTCATGTGGAAGCGTATAAAATCTATTTCAGTGAGAAGGAAGATAAAATGGGAAAGAAGATATAAAAGCAAAGTATGATGGAAAGCAGTGATTTTTAAGCTGGCCCCTTCATCAAGAAGCCTTCTTTACAGAAAAAAAAAGTCATTTGTGAACAAATGAGGTGTTCAGGGATCACTGCACTGCCTGTATCATTGACTCCTGTGGAATGAGGGAGTAGGCCAACATCCAGGGTCACATGATTTCCCCAGAGACAAGTTTTCTATGTATTCCTACTTAAAACTTGGTTCAGGAGCTAGCACCAATTATAAGAATCTGTGGCTTGTTAGAAACCTGGGAATTTGGGTCCTTCCTTATAACTACTGAATTAGATACAAAAAAAATTTGACATTGAAGTCAGGTGACTTCCATGCCCACTAATGTCTGAAAAGTACTTTCTGTCATGCTAAGTGATGTGCACTCTAATTTGCCATGCTCCTTTGTACATGGTGTTTTTCCCCTAGGAACGTTCTTTCTAATGTGCCTCCCTCTTTTATTAATAATCCCTCCTCTATCAATTGTGTCTCAGCTTATAAATTGCTTCAGGTTTCTCCTTCCTACCCCACCCCCGACGACCAACCATGGAGAGCACAATTCCTCTCTGACATCCTCCCAAATTCCCATGAACACACAAACACATTGACACTCCTTACTACTCCCATTACAATCTACGAAGTGAGATACTCACTGTCCTCTGTATCCCAGGAGCATCCTGAGCCTCATTCGCTATAGCACTCATCAAGAAGGCCGATCTGTGGATAGTATTTCTCTGCCTCTCCCTTTAGGATGTGAGTTTTAAAAGGGTAGCAACTACAGAGGACCCAGGACAATGCTAGGCAGCAAGCAATTGCTGAGGCTATTTGTTCCCCTCTTTCTGGGAAATCAGTTAACCTCAAAAGATTAGACACAAGCATGTGTTCGCATTCATTGTTTAATTTTCAGCAGCAGTGACAGATGGTAGGATAAGCTGTATCTGAGAAGATAATTTAAAGTATTTCCCAGGATAGTTTTAATGAAAAAAAAAAAAACAACCTGCTGTTATTGTTGCTAAACACAGTGTAAAGTCAAACACTTTTAGTAGATTATAAGAAATAAGGTTTGTTCTCGATTTCTCTCCACTTCAAGGGAGCTTTTGGTAAAAAGGAGTGATTATCATTTGCTGTTTGATTGTGTCAGCCCTTGTCAAGGATGTGTACTCTTGAGCTCTCTACTAAATCCTTTCATCTCAACACTGGAAGAAAAGACCCAGATCCATCTGACGAGGTCTTGAATGAAAAATTGAGATACGCTCATTATTACCAATTTAAGAAAGTACTGCAATCGTGAATTATTTAGAAGAATTCAAAATATGTGTTTGCACAGCTTAAAATGAAAGGTTGCTCTACTGAATGTCCTTAGTTTATCCTCATCCAAAGAGATTTACCTGCTATGTGCAGGTCAGGCATTTAGGTCAATCTTTCAAAAACCAGTTTGTAGTACAAATCCCATGATGTGCTAGTCTCTTGCGTTTCTCTTCTGAGCCACCTCTTGACTGAGACTTGGTTGTTGTCTTTCACTAAGCTTTTAGTTTGACTTCTGTGAGTGCCCTTTTCAGCTACGCCTGGACCTTGGTCTACTGAGCCTTATATTAATACACTTCCTACCACATTTTAGCAAGAAGCCTCTGACATTGAGTGTCTGCGCAACTTTCTCATCTCCCCACCCTTGATACAGTCCTTGGCCTGCCTTTAAGAAATACACTTAGCTCAGTTTCACACACTCTCCCTACCTTGATATGCCTTCTTAATACTTCCCTGTTTGGTGATCCTTTCATCTTGCCTCTTGTCTATAAATTTCTCCTTAGTATATTCAGAGTTAAGTCCGGATCTGAATTAATGTTACTTGTACCCATTGTAACAGCTTACATAAACTCTACCCTGCCAACTTTGACACCTGGTACAAAAACAAATTTGTTTTACACTGTGTTCTCTAGTTGCATCAAGTAGGCAAGATTCTATGTTCTTTTTATTTCAATTTTGTGCCCATATGTATGCCCTACCCCCCACCAGTTTGGAGATATCCATGCAAATGAATTCTTGTCCAATTTAACTGTGGCCGAAAGGCCCATTAAGTCCTCATAAGCACTAAGCATTTAGAAAATTTATCAGAGGAACCAATAAGTCAACCTTGAACATATTTGGAGATCATCTTATATTTATCATGTTCCAATATTGCAAGGTTTTCAAATAACTGAGGAATGGAGTGTAGACCTCTGATATTATACACCAGCAGAATAATGATAACAATGCTATCAAGTGACCATCCTTTGATGTTCCTACATGAAGACATTTTAGAAGCGAGTGAAAAACAAACACCTCACTACCTGTTGTCACTATTATACTTCAAAGCAAGTATAGACAATATAACAACACTGTGGTGCATTATCAAGAATGAAAGACATTACCTTGGGAATAAAAAAAATAGTTGATGACCCTTCCCTACCATTTTTTTGTCCTTGGATCACACAGACTGTCCTTGCATACCCAAGCTTGGGTACCATCTTTGTGCAGTGCTTAGTGAAGACAATAAAAGACTACAAGAGGTCTTTCATTATTAATCATAAAACAAGTGGGTTGTTCTTGGCAGAGATAATGGCCACAAATTAGCTATGCTCTAATTCAATCTTGATGATTAAGTAGCAGACAAAGAACAAAGGCCTGATTATAGTCTTGTTACTTTCTCTGAAATATAATTGGCAAAGCCAAAAGCCAGTAATTTCTCTGTTTTTGGTACTACTTGTATTGAAGTCTTTTATACTAAGAATTGTGTTGAATATTGTATAATTAAAGCTCTTTATTTGGAGATCTCAAAAATCTAGCAGCTATGTCCATAAATAATCTGGAAACACATTTTAATTAGATACTAGGCAAAATGACTGAATTAGATAGGAAATACAACCAACAGTGATTGTTCATATATGAAAAGGATTGTGGTGTCTCATACTGTTATGGACGGTCCATAGTGGTGCAAAGAACTATATCGGCATGTATGTTTGCAGAGCAGTGTCTGTGTGTCAGATACTGGGCTTTGTAAATGGCAGGCAATATACACACGGCTTTAATCACTACTATGTAGATTTTTAGACTTCATTTTTCTTTTAAATGTTGCTTCACAGTCTTGGGCCTCACCAAGATCCTAATTTGGAAACTGTACCACCTTGCTCGGGAAACAGATCCAGCCAGCAAACACAAAGACTTGTGTGTCTTTCTGTACTAAGTAAGACTATGGGGGGAAATTCCTTCAGAACATACAGGCTACCAATCACATGTACAAAAACATGAACTAGTAACATTAAAACAATACATTCACATCACTATTGGTAAGTTAATTTTTCATGAATAAGTATTCATATAGTAATGTCACTTTTGATTGTTTATTATATGAATAGTTATACCAAAAGAACATTACCTTTAAAAAATAAAATAAAAGGTGTTTCAGCTGCAAAGATAAACTATATTGTGTATGTTGCTTCATTCAGCTACATCAGACCTTAGTCCAGGTGAACTTAGGAAACGTGTTACGGGTGTTGTCTCAGCTCCCTCCTGCTCAGTACTTCCATCAAACTACCTAGGCAAGAGCCTCTCTGGATTATACAATTCTTCACCACACCATCCATTTTTCCCAAGGTTGCTATGGTTTAATGTCTCAGTATTTGCACTCAGTAGTATGTTTTACTTAGTTACTAAGTTATGCCTACACTGTAGAGAAGAAGTTGAGTGTTAATATATAACCTAACATTATGTCGCTGTCAAATATCAGCCCTAGATTTGTTCTGCCAATCCTGACACAGCAGTATCCTTCTCCACTGTGCTTGCTACCAATCCCTCTCAGTTTTTGTTTCTATGACAAAGCCAAGTGACACCAAATGTAGCCAGCTCACAAAGCCCCATCAAGAAATGTAGCTGTAAGAGTGACTCAAACCTCTCTAATGTTGTTTTTCTGCTCACCTATGGAATGTAGACACCATGGGCTACTATGGTGGTTTTATAAGATTATTTCCTATAAAATGGCAACATCATACATGGTGTGAAAAGTGCTCAATATGAAGCTGAGAAATGATGCCACCATAAGTCCTAAAGATTTGTTTATTCCAAAAAGACTCCTTGTTAGGCTTGCACACATTTGGAAAATATAATATAGGCAGAATTCTAAAATAAATACACACATATTTAGTTTTGTTTTTAGACATGAGGTTTCAAGATATTCAGAACAGACGTTTCTGTATTTAGGGAGATTTGTGAGCATTATCATGATGTCACAAAATGAAGACTCACAAAGTTCTTTGGAAGTTCAAAGACCACAAGAGAATTTAATTAGTCTATGAAGACCATAAAAAGACCACAAAGTAAGTGTCCTGTTCAGGCACACGATGTTTTTTCTATCATATGGAAAATATTACACTAAACTTCAAAGATACCAAAAAATATTATATGGCAAAAACCTGAATTAAAGATGTTTCTAGAGTAAACAGGTTGTTTTACAAAAAAAAGACTGCTACTTCAACTTGCAAAAAAAAAAAAATAACAATAAGATTATTTCAATGAATATGTAACAATTATTTTTCTAAGGTAGCTTGTGCTTTTTTATCATGTGTTCCTGTTTGCTCTATATATTTGCTTGGCAGAATCTTTCTCCCAGAGATTCCAGAAGAAAAGATTCTTCATTTAGCATGAGCATCTTGTCTCACAACTGAAAGGGAGTCATGTGACTGGAGAGAAGGTACAGGATGGGCTGAGCCATGCAGGGAGCAAAAGAGGAATGACAGGAAGTGTGTTGGTGGAGAATACAGATACGGGTTACTCCAATGTGTCTAGTGATTTTAGATCTGGAGTATAGATTTTGACAAATGTTTCTTGGTAACTAAGGAAAGAAATACATCTTTTGATCATCCAGATTATGAAAACTATTACTCTATTCCATTGCCAAGAACAATATGCATTGGCATGTTGTTTCTGGGAGTAAACATTCATGGCTTTTCTGGAAAGCAACCTGATCAAGCTTTCCCCTAATTTCACCCATTCTTGATTATTACCTATGTATGGTGGTTTGAATGAGATATCCCCTGTATGCCTTGGGCATTTCAATACAGTGAAAATGGGCTGAGTGATGTGACTGGAAGAAACAGGAAAGCCAACAAAGCCAGCAAGCCCTGCCTTAGGCCAAAAGTCGTGCCCCACAGCAAAAGCATCTGGGTTGCTGGGGAGAAATCTGTTATGCTAGGTCAGTGTCTGTGAATCTGCATCTTGCCTCTCCTGTACCTCCCTCCTGAGACTTCCGGATTAAATCATAGTTGTCTCTGTCAATGAATAATGGAATAAAGTTAAACCCAGAGAATCCCATGGACTGCAATGAGACAGGAGCAGCTCTCAGAGTCTGCTGGGTGGCATTGCTAGTACTGTGTAAAATAATACCATGTCACAAATACAGGTTTTTTTAAGATGTGTATCATAATACATAAGGTTACCAATCCTAATGGCTTCATTTTTCCTTCATCATCTTTATGAGCTCAGGACTTGAGATGAACTCTTTATTGGACACATGAGAATGTTTTATAAAAAAAAACCAAAGCATGTGGGAAGGTTATCAGAAAGCACTAGAATGGCACTTTGGAATGATTTAGAACAGACCTTAAGAAAAGGCTGGGGGGCTGGAGAGATGGCTCAGAGGTTAAGAGCACTGACTGCTTTTCCAGAGGTCCTGAGTTCAATTCCCAGCAACCACATGGTGGCTCACAACCATCTGTAAAGAGATCTGGTGCCCTCTTCTGGCCTGCAGTCATACATGCTGTATACATAATAAATAAATAAATCTTAAAAAAAAAAAGAAAGAAAGAAAGAAAAAGAAAAGACCGGGGAATAACCTTGGGCAGGTGGTTATTTGGCATGCATATTAGCATTTAATGATTTTCTTTGAAAAATGTACCTGTTATTACAGTTATGGTTTACTCCTTAAAGCTCAAGTAATTCACTCCCTCCTTATAAATGCACTTTCGTTTAATGTCTTTAAAAAGCACTATTTGTTAAATCTCAAAAAAAAAGGTACAAATAGGAAAAAAACCTTATAACAGAGGAGGGATATATCAAAAATAGCAAAAGTATAAACAGAACCCACAGATTAGGAGCCATATTTCTCTGCAGAGTTGAATTAGTTTCCAGTACTTGAAAACAGGAAGAGTATACCTATAAAAATACTGGGAGGGGGGTAAATTGACCTATACCAGACAGTAATTCTTGAATGTAATATTTTAGTAGTATCAGCTGTTACATTCATTTTATTGTAAGTACTGATGTAAAGTATTTGATTATTTTACTGCAGATAACAAGTATCCCAGACATATTATTCATCTTACATTTTCTTCCCTCGAACTTTTTTTTTTATTTATGCTTTTTGAACCAGAAAAGCTTTTGGTTTACATTTTTCTCAAAATAATTTATTTATCTAAAGTGCTTCAGGTTCCAGCATGTTTAAGAGTAAGTTACAAAGGTTTCAATAGGCCCCCTACCTCCTCCACACATAGTCACCAACATGCTCTACCAGGTTGGTCTGCTTATTACAACTGGCAAACCTACCTCCAAAGGTATGTCATTATCACCCCAAGTTCACAGTCGGCGTTAGGGTTTACATTTGTGCTGTAAATTCTGTGGATTTGGAAGAACGACATGCATCCACTATTATGGTGTTACATGGGGCGCTTTCAAAGCTCTGAAATTCCCTTGTGTTATTTCTATTCAACTCTATACTACCTAGCCAAAGATTTTCAGTTTATAAAGCCATATGTTCCCGGATTACGTCTTACTTTGCTCTGAGTTTTGGAATCAAGAACTTTGAAACACTGTTGGAATGCAGATGGGGTCTTTTCGTCATCTTAACAGAAGGCTTTGTAACTTATCATAGCTAGAATAATTGATCATTTTCCCATCTCCAGGACAAAACTATCCATAAAGAAATCATGATTCAGTAAATATATCTTTACCTCTCAACCTTAATACATGTCAACTTCTCCTTAAGATATAGCATTTGTACCTAAGAGAGGTTTACAACCTCAATGGGAGTAAGTTAGAACTGCCTTGTTTCATCTTTTAATGTATTATTTAGTTCTTGATATGGAAAGGGTACCTGACTCACAATGAGATTCCACAAAAGATAACAGTGCCCCTAACTAGGCATCCTTCTATAAATGTGACAGATTCAACTATGAAATTGCTTTAAGGATCTTTTGATTAATCTTCAAGTAAGTCGAATATTAAGAACAAAGTCTTAATTTCTGTTTTGGTTTTTTTTTTGTATGTGAGAGCTGATACTACTAAAATGTGTCAGTGAATGTATCAGATACATAGGAATAATCCTCATGTACCTCAAATGAAACATTTACATTTTTAAAATTCAATAGTTTATTTATTTTAGACCATATAAAATTTCTGTAAGTCCTAACAACAGTTTTTGAAGCTTTTAGGAGTGAAGGAATAAAATATAAAATTATCCACATGTCTTATACAGGAGAAGATTCACAGTTCATTTCAATGAATCAGATTTAAACATTGCTTCTTTGTAGAGTGTAGAGCCTTGCTGCATAGTGGTTTAAAAACCTGAATTGGGTTCCCAACTGGCTTTCATTGTTTTGACCTTGGGAATGACATTTAATCTTGTTGAGCTCTCCTCTGCTAAATGGGGCTGATGTCATTCACTTTATTATAGCCATTGTGAATGAAAGGAAGGCATCCTCAATGAAAAATAAACACACTTCATTGAGTACCCGTTTTACTCACTGCAATAGAACTTTTACAGTTGTCCTGGTATTACTGCAGAGTGCTTGCTACTGGCCTACGATAGTCTTAAAGATACAGAGTCACAGACTCAGTGTTTCCTCACTTCATTACTCAAGGAGCTGAGTCTAGAAGAACCTGCTCCCCCCAGTCTATGGTCTTGCCTAGACTCCCATCTGTGTCTGTCCTTGCATGATTTCCAGCTATGTAGGAACTATTTTTAATGGGATCCTCTTACTGTATTGAACTTTTGGGTCTAGAGAACAGCAGTGCAGACTGGGAATAAGGATTGGCTTGAGAAGTTACCTTGGTGGTTGGAATCAGGTTGGATGCTAGGCATACTGATCAATGGGTCACATCAATGGGTCTGGACTTGCATAAAAATGCAGTAGAAACCAAGCCTGATTTTAAGATTTGCAACACAAAGTTCTGCCTAAGTAAAGTTTTTACCACCTGTCTAATGATATTGAAATAGCTCCAAATACCTGGGAGCCCAATCTGCAAGAAGACAGGAGGACACTGACAGGATGGAACATAGAAGTTCATGATATTGAAATATCTCTTAATGCCTTAGAGCCTTTTAAGCTGGAAGAGGGCAGGGCACCGAAGGGGTAGAACATAAGAGTTAAATGTGACAATAAATAAGAGGCCAGGTGCATGCCACGTTTTGCATTTCCACAACTGCGCCATCAAGCAGTAAGTCTACAACATCAGGGTCAAAACATTCAACCATGTATCCCAGGGGCTAACGGATACTGGAATGTAGAAGACCTTGATCATGATTTGGCATTGCAATCCCCTGGGCCCCAAGCCCCACAACCAACCTGGATTCCTGGGAGTGTCTCTTGGCAGGCAGGGCAGCAGAGAGGCAGGTAGGAGAGTTTGGTTCAACTACCCACATGGCTGATGGAGAGGACCACACCCACCATAAAGGGGTTAGAAACACCAGCAGATTTGGAGAGGAAGCCAGAGAAGAAGTGATGGGGGAAAAAAAGAAAGAAGTTTTAGTATCGCTTAAGGGGAAAGACAAATTCACAGAATGCCAGTCTTTGTACAACAGTGGCTACATGACAAGTTCCAGCAAATACTTTAAAATTCAGCAAAGGGTCTAAGGATTCCAGAAATTTGCTTGTATGCCATCTGACTTGAGTTGACTTGGGTCAAAATGGATTTATATTTGTGACTGATTATCACACCACTTGTGCATCAAAAAATAGCTTTCATTTTGCAGATAAGAGTTTCAGGCCTTCTCAATTCATTTTACATACATTTTTTTTTCCTGACAATATTTTAAGAGAAAAATAAGGCAATATATCATTTTAGATATTTGTTCTTTGAAAGATTTGTAGCTAAGGTTTCTGTATAATGTATGTGTGTAATCCCTAGCCCCTTTTGGAATGCAAATTAATAGTATATTATTTTAAATCTCAGTTATCATGGCGTTACCATAACTATGAAGGGATAATACATATAGCTAGGAGTAGCTATCCAGCTAAGCTGAGGGGGGAAAGAAAACTGTTAGTAAAATAATGTTTATCTTATCTCATAGCCACTGGTAACTCACTAAAATACAAAGCAATTTTGCTCTGTGAATGAAGCTATCAGAGAAATATGAGAGACCTCCCAGCAGGAAAACCCTGGTGTGGGGCAGAGAGGGAAAAGTACACGTGAGTGACCATCTTTGGCCACATGAAAATATCTTCATTTATTCTTGCAAGGTATTTTCAGAGAGCACAAAATTCTAAACTAGCAATTGGTCTTTTGGACATATTGAAAATATCACCCGTTTGCTTTGGTGAAATTGGCCACTAGTCTAACTGTTGGTTTTGAAGTTTTAAGGTCACAGATCTTTTTTTTGGAAAGATCTTTCAAATATGTTTTTAGTCTGATGATACTTGATAGTAAACTCTTTTATATTGTCTGTTCTTCTGTTCTTTTGGTAAGTGTGGAATATTTATTAACAGAGACTGGGGAACCTCATTAGTTAAGACCACTTGTTTCTCTTGCGGAGGACCTGGGTTTGGTTCTTATCAACCCTAGGGTGCCTTACAAACATCTGTAACTCCAGTTTATGAGAATCAACACCCTTTTATGATCTGCAAGTAGCAGGCATGCATATTGGTGCCCATACATACAAGCAGAAAATATTCATACATTTAAAATAAAACAAGTAAATCTAAAAAAATAGAAGTATTAGTAATCTTAGTTATTTTCAGGGAAATGATTCATAAATGACTTATTTATGTATAATACTAGAGCTAAAATTCTAGGGGATTTAACCTGTTACCTGGTCATGTCAGGACCAATGTACCTAGAAGGAACAAAAATGCCAATGGGCTGTAAGGTTAAGAAAAAATGTTGGTAAGATAAGGGAGACTAAGGAGTATTTGTTAACAGAGAAGACCAAAGAAGGAAGAGCTAGCTTGTTGCTGGGAAAGTTTTCCAAGATAACAGTGGTG
Source organism: Peromyscus eremicus (assembly GCF_949786415.1). Lineage (NCBI taxonomy): Eukaryota > Metazoa > Chordata > Mammalia > Rodentia > Cricetidae > Peromyscus > Peromyscus eremicus. The sequence continues at coordinate 28,749,221 of NC_081429.1, read as the reverse complement.
GGATAGAGGAGGCAATAGTCATCATCCAGCCTAAAGACACACAGACTTCACACCATAGCAATAAGCTATACCAAAAACAGTCTATCAATACCAAGGTCAGTTATTATGCAGTTTAAGTATCCTCTATCAGAAATGCATAGGATCAGAAAGTTTTGGCATTTAGATATTTTGTGGGTTTGGAATATTTGCATACAGCTAACGACTTATTCTGGAGATAGGTTCCCAATCTAAACCAGGGTTTGATTACTTTCTGCAGGACTAAAGATGGTGTTATATGATATTTTCAGTGTGCCTGAATATCAACTGCAATTGGAACATGAATGTGGTGATATTTTATTTGTGCTGAAATGTGGTGATATTTTATTTGTATGTTAATAAATAAAGCTGGACTGGAGATCAGGGGGAAAAGGCCAGTCATTTTAAGTAAAAAGAAGTCAGGCAGCACATGCTCTTAATCCCTTAGCAGGCAGGATCTCTGTGTGTTCAAGGCCACACTAGGAGACAGAGCCAAGCGTGGTGACACATGCCTTTAATCCCAGTGCCAACCATAGAGGCCTGGAGCTCTGTACAGACAAATAGAAGGTGATGGAGCTGTGAAGGAAGAGGAAGTGAGGTAGCTGGGCTAAGAGAGCCAATGAGAGGGCAGAATAGCAAGGCAACAAAGGCATGGGTAGACTGGAAGTAATTCGCATTTGAATGCTGCAGAGTTGGTGAGGTAAGGTTGGCTGGTCACTTTCCCTATTTCCCTGATCTAAGGCTTTTACCTCTATATTTGGCTCCCTGTTTTTTTATTTAATAAGATCGTTTAGAAATTCGTCTACACTTGAGGTCAGGAGTAGGATATCCCTTGGTGGTAGTTTTTCAGTTTTTCAAAAATTTTGGGCCCTGGCGTATTTTAGATTTCAGAGTTTGTAATTTGGGCACACTCAACTTGCCTGCCACTTTTGAGAAGTCAGCCAGTTGGTTCCCATTTTACATGAAGATTGTTGGTAAAAATAACCCCATGATTTAGATTTTTTAAATGTGGGCCTTTTTCAAATCATTTTCTGAATTGTGTGTCTTTAAAACAAACAACTGGTGGAGTGTGCATCCCGATTTTAGTTTTGAAAGTATACCTTGCTTACGTATGTAATACACAGTTTAGTTCTTGCAAAATAAAGCAGGTATACTTAAGAGAAAATTTGTCCCTTAAATATATGACAATATCCAGACAAAAGAAATTCAGCATGTGCATTTATTAATAATCTTATTAATCTTAATTCTTTTATTAAAAATTCAATATGCCGGCACTCTATCACTGAGTTCATAGGTTTGATTTTCTGGAGTACAGTAATATGTCTTGGACTCAGAATGCAGAGGGTGTTGCTCTACGCTGGACCTAAATAGCTTTCAGCACAAAGCATTTTTATACTCATAGAAGTTGAATAGCAGAATCCTGTGCTGGAGAGGGAAGCTGAATGGTTGATCTTTTTATGACCCTACTCTCACATTTGGTCTAAGAAAGCAACTTAAAACCATCAGATTCTACCATGAGGTACAAAAATGCTAGGAAAGAATAAAAGAGCTCCTTTCTTTATTCTCACATGAGTTCAATTACTTAAAAACAAACAAACGAATTTGTTGATAAAGGGACAAATTATAAATTCTCATTTTTGTACTAAGGTCTAATGTTTAAATGCATTGAGCTGACACAGGGAAAAGTATATCTACATTTGCACCTTGTAAAAAAAGTGTGTGATCAAAATCATCAGTTAAAGTATTCTCAAGTTGTAAAGAATGTTAAGTGTTTTAGTACCTAATTAGTCTTCTAATTGCGTATCTGAAAGGAAAAAAAACTTAAATATAATAATAAAACTTTATATTGGGTTATCACTTTGGGGGATTAAAATATTACTAACTAAATTATATTTTTACACGTGTGGATAAGCCATTTTAAAGCTGATTTACAAGGTTAACTATTTAACCCATCTGTGAAGAGCTGTCTATAACAAGAATCTAATGACATTCCTTCTTTTGTAGCACATTTATTCCCCGAGTACGACCAGCCATTATCACGATATTCAAGTGTAGTTCTCCATGCCAGTTATTGTCAAATATTGTGGGCTCCCTGGCATTGTTTTCTTATTGTGTCTGTAACACTATCATGCTTTCTTTCAGAAGAGGAAGTCAAGGCCGTGAGACAGGCCTAGCATCTCCATCTGCACCTTAGCCATGAATATCTTTGCCATTCATTCAGCATTTCTAAGGTACAAATTAATAGAGTTTGTCTTCTTTGCTTCGTATACGTAGATAATGAGAAAAAAGTAACGACACACAGGCTCTTCTATAGCGATAACCTGCATACAGCTCCTGTGAATAGAAACTGGTATTATAGCCTGTCTGAATCATATCAACAGAAGAAAGGTGCTCTCTAAAGAGACCCCAAAATATGCAGGATATAAATGCCCGTGTTAGAGTTTTATAACTTTATGGGCTCCGAAATAGCCAAGGTTCAGGAAACCTTGAGCTGTTCTTAGAGACTGCGTTTCTTCTTCCCTAGAGAAAGCAGAGCCTGGAATTTTACCGAGGCTGAGAGATGAGCATGTTTCCTCATTATTAGGACAACAGAGCCATTGGCACAGCAGGTCTATGCTGCTGCCTCATTAGATGCTACCGGGAAGAGTGAGCAGAGAGCAGCCAGTGAGCAAACCCAGCCACAGTCGTTATGTAAAGACTCCCTTGCTGCTTGGCACCTTAGCACGCTTGTTTTGGTGTTAATAAAATGTGCAAGAGAGCCATAACGGACTTCCCAGAGATATCCTGTAAAGTTAATATTTATTGCAAATTGTATTTGTAAACAAATAGAGCTTCCAAGTGGCTCATGCAGAAGGAGCAGTCTCAGAATGGAGAAGTCCTCCATCGTGGCTCAGGGAGGAAACAGCAGGTTGTGGGTTTATTAGCCAGTTTCTAGGCAGAGTGGAATGGAATGTTTCCTATATAGAAGAGCATCATGGTGAGAAATGGCTTCCCTTGGGAAGGATTATTTAAGCTAACATGTGCCACCTAAGAGAACAGGATGTTTTATTCCTCGCCTACTTTGAGATGAGAGTACTAATTGACATGTTTGCTTTCATCCAGTCTACACTGATTTCCCCAACCCCTGATGAGTATGTATCTCAACTGTAGCTATGATCAAGACTTAAACACATGGTGCTATAGTCTGAATCTTTATCATTTAAAGACTTTGTGCCTAGAGTGACACTGTGAAAGAGGTCATGTGACCTCTGGGAGTTGGCATAGTGGGAGTCTTTAAGTCATTCAGTTGTTCCCTTGAAGAAGACTGTAGAGTGTCTAAGTCATCTTTGCTTGTTCGCTTCCTGGTCATGAGGAACATGTGGTATAGAGACACAGTCTCCAAATACTTGGTTCAACCAATCATGAAAAGATACCTTAAAACCCTGGCCATAAATGATCCTTACCTCCCTCTCTCTCTCTCTCTTCCTCCCTCTCTCTCTCTCTCTCTCTCTCTCTCTCTCTCTCTCTCCCTTTCTTTCTTTCTTTCTTTCTTTCTTTCTTTCTTTCTTTCTTTCTTTCTTTCTTTCTTTCTTGTTTTCTTTTTTAGTTCCTGGTGGCTCCTATGTATTTGCTCAAATGGCTCCTTTCTCTACTGGACACTTAACTGCTTCCGGGAAAAATGTGAATTTAAGGGACTACAACAATAAACTGGCTTCTTATATAGGACCTTAATGTCAGTAGTTCAGAGCTGCTCATTTTCTATGGTATAATCTTCTTGAAATTCCAAGTACACTTGCTTTTTTGTAAAACATTTAATCAAAGCAAAACTTATTTCTAACAATGTGTTAACACATCTATTGCTCAATTTCCAGCATAATAAGCAGAAAAAACAATCCATCTGAGCAATCGGAAAATCCTGCACAGACCTTCTTAGTTTTTCTTATCCTTCACCTAACAACTGTTACATCGTGCAGGGTGTCAAGATATGTCAGCAAAGGAAGGGGAACCAACTCTGCCCCTCATGAATTTATATAATATTGGATACGACAGGCCAAAAAGCTACCTACAAGAGTGAAATAGGTGAAATGTAAGGAAGGTGGTGTTTCATGTCATTCTAGTAAAGTATTAGTTTTCTTTGCACACAGGTAGTGAGAATCATGTCAGGAAATACTGAGAAGCGTATAGAGGGTATTCAGTTAACCTGATAGGTCACAGGGTACCATCTTAAACTCAGGAACCACAATTCTGTATCTCCTCACTCCATTATAGAGCACTATTCAGTTCTAAAAGTACAAAGGGGTGTGTATCGAATATCATGGAAACACAACTCAAGGTATTCTGAGATTGAATATATGTGAGTTCTTCATGCACAGCCTCAAACAAAACAAAACTAGCAAAAAGAAAACAAAGCTGGGTCTAGATGGTAACAACAGAATAAAGCAGCTGGATAATTACAGAACATCTGCTAGTCACCTATTCTAGTAGTCTTTCTTTCTTTCTTTCTTTCTTTCTTTCTTTCTTTCTTTCTTCCTTTCTTTCTTTCTTTCTTTCTTTCTTTAATTGCTTTAAGAGGAATTCTGAGTACATTTTGTCCAATGTAGGTGTTTTAGTTGCTTTGGGGTTAAAGGTGATATCATTTTTTGAGTGTAAGCCCTGAAGTCTGGAGGATGCTCCTGGAATATGATCACTTAACAGTTGCTATGAAAACTATTACTGTAATCCTTGAAAGGAAACATAGAAAAAAAATAGACACTATTTTTACAGATAATTTAGATGGCCACAGAAGGTCAGCAGATATCTTGTCTAAGTTGAGTAATTGTGATATTTAAAATGAAAAGAGCACCAGTGAGTAAAATGGATGGCAAATTTTAATTATAGTTGGTTTTTGCATTAAGCATAGTTGTGTAACCTGTTGCGCTGTGTTTAAGACCAATGTGGAAATACCAGGGCACAGCAGCATGTCAAACTTGGAGTGTCTAATTATGATGGATAAGCTTGCAAAAGGCCAGGAAGTCTGCAGCAGGGTGGAAAGCACACACAGACTTGTTTATTATTGGACAATTATCTAGAGAATTTAATCAGCATTTCTGAGTAGTGTTGACCATACATCTAAACAACTTCCATCCGCTGTTCAAACCTATTGAGAGCCACTGGTAGCAAAAGACCATGGGAATATATAGCAAGTGACAAATAGAGTTCAGAAGGTCAACCTATCAGAACTAAGGGTTCTATTAGTGGAAACCAGCATGCAAGGTGTTATGGAATTACAGCCTTTTGAATGAATTGACTGTTTCTTGTTGTAAACTTCTTGTGCAATAACAGCTATGATTCTCCCCATTTACCATGTATTTCCATGTTATGTGTACATGTAATCTCACAATTGCATCTCAAGCTTGGGTATAACTCTCCCTATACATCTGGGGTAATTGGATAACTGTCCCCAGCTGTGTTTATTTTTCATTAATGTATATCTGGCCAGGGCCATTCTCCAGACAAAAGTATTTCAGCAAAGATATCTTTTTCCAAAAACAAAACTGCATATAGATAAACATTAGCTCATCTCACTTTCAGATAAAAGAACCATTAGCAATTAAATCCTCAACTTCTTACCTTCATCCTGGTTTACTTACAGAAGACCCTAATTTAAGAGATGTACTGCTCACATTTCTGGGATGATGTTTTAACCACTTGCTAGTTACTGAGTTAAGGTAGTTATTTCCCACTGACCAAAGGAGATTTCTGACAAGGCCAGGTGGATGATAGGAGCCAAGCTTCGTTTCTTGTGCAAAAAAATTTACTTTACTAGTGACTTATACTGACAGATATAGACTCCTAACATTTTACCTACCCACTTCCAGATTATAGTTTGAGCACATAAATTACTTTTTAGAATTCCATAATTGCCCTAATTGATCTTAGCCTTTAGTTGACCCTACCAGAGAACTCCCCTTTAGTCACTCCCTTCTTTGAGTTCTAATTGGAAGTTGGCATTGATTGCTTTATATGTGGATCCTTATCACCTCTCTGTGTGACCCTGAAAACTTCAAGCCTCACATTTCTTCGCCAAAGAATTACTGCTTGTGTGTATATACTGGTCCCCTCACAGCACTTGGGGAATTGATTGAGAAGAACAAAGATGAGGACGAAGATGGAAAGAACTAAATAGAGATGAGAGAACAGCAGAAGGGACTGAGAGCAGGAGGGACTGAGAGGAGCTAAGTGTGAGAACAGAACAGAAGCTGTGTAGATAGAATTGAATTTAGGAGAATAAAGTGAATGGACTAAAGAACTCAGTGTGCTTAGATTCATTTGATATCCCTCAGACTAGACTTCTCAGCTGGTTGTTAGACCCTTCCACTGACCCTGGGAGAAACAATAAAGGCTGGACCTATTATTGTTATCGGTACAAACCGTCTACCAACAGTCTTCACCCACTTTCATCTTTTTCAAAGGGACGTGTCAAAGTACACACACACACACATACACACACACACACACACACACACACACACACACACACACACACACGGGGGGGGGGCATTGCAATTGGAATTCATTTCTTGTTTTTCAGCATTGTCTATGTGACTTTATTCCATGTAAGAAGGCCCAGACCAGTCACAACTAGCTCTAGTGTGCAGGTAACTAAAAAGTGCCCAAGACTGAGCAGAACCAAAAGTAAGTTTCAGGGTACAGATAAAGAAAGGTGAAAGGTCAAAGTCAGGACAGCTGAATTCTCTTGCTACGTCCATACAATGAGTGACAGGAGGAACACCTACCGAATAAGAAGGGAAATACAACAAAATTCACAATTTTTGGAGCGAGGAAATGACAGCACTGTGCTGATGTCATCAATTAATGCTAAAGGATCTTATCTCTGATTCCAACCCAGAACCACCATCCCACTCCAACCACCCCCCTTTCACATACACTTCAGAGTTCAACCACAGCTGCTGGGGATCCACATGCATTTGATTGTATCGATTGAAATTCAACTTATTTTCACCTGATCTGCTCCTCCCCCTGAGAAACTTTGGAACAATTTTTTTGTCATTAAAAGCAACCCCAGATGACTCAAACCAAAGATAAGTTGGATTTACCTGCCAACCCTTTCCCCATTATCCTAAATATTTACCCCGTTATGAAAACCTCCCAATTTTGCTAAACATGATTTGCTTTCTATCCTCTTCTTTGTTCTCATTATCCCTGTAAAAATTCAACCCATCTGTGTCCTATGTGAGAAAAACAAGACTGGAGCACGAAAGACAAACTGAGGGGAGGGATGAAGCACAGAGGACCTGCCATTCAAGGTCATTGACATGGGGAGGGAGACCAGAATGAAGGCTAAACTCAACAGGTCAGCAGAGCTTTTCAACAGCAGGAGGACTGAGTAGAGGTCAGCCATGTGCTCAGGAGCCTTCTATAGAGAAAAAGTACATTTGCTTGGACTTTCATGAGTGGACATAGTTTTACGTGTTGATATAAGACACCCACAAATATCAGCTTCCTGCATTCCTACAGGAACTCAGAAATGCAAACTAGCATCTCTCTCTCTCTCTCTCTCTCTCTCTCTCTCTCTCTCTCTCTCTCTCTCTCACACACACACACACACACACACACACACACACACACACACACACTCAGTAGTGTTTACATTACATTTCAACACACACACTCAGTAGTGTTTACATTACATTTCAAGGAGATGGTCTTTTAGAAAGACAGTTCTAGTTTGTTAACTGCCAACATACTTTCAAAATGATTCATTTCTCAAAAGACCAGAAACTGAAACACAAATCAAAAGAAAAATAAATAAAGCATTTCTAAAGACATTACTCTAGGAAATTAGAGTTCCTGGACTACTCAACATCAGGGAAAATCCTATGTTAAGGTTATTTTCTCCGAGAGACAAGCTAAGGTTTTCTTAGTCAATAGCCCACAGGAGGTTACTCCCTTTTTCTCCATTCTCATTTCTCAACACAGGTGACTATGATGCTGTGCTATTTTTGCTACATTGGTACAACCGATTTCCTTATATGATAGTTTTTAAACAGTCTGTATATAAATATACATATATAGTCTATATATAATTTTCTCACCTAGGCTGACAATACATCCTCCAAAACCATCTAACAGAAACCCTAACACCAGGCATGAGATCTCTCTTTTGAGTTGTTGATCAGGGTTGTCCAAGAGACTGCCAAAACATCACAGACTAACTATTTCCTCTGGTTGCCATTCAATAGTAATAGGCTAAGTTCCTATTGCTGAAGACTGCCAAGCACTTCAGAAACAGGGCCTAGAGGCCCCTGAGCTGGAGCTGAGCTGAATGACTCCTCTCTGAGGACTAGTTTCATGATACCAGAAAGCACCATGCAAGCTTCCAAAGGAGTAAAGTAATTAACATTCCTATCTCACTATGATGCTTATGAATCACATTAATGACCAGCATGGGAGGACATTGAGTTTGTTGAATCTAGAAACAATGGCATTTTGCCTCAGAATGTTAGTCACTGAATTTTCCCCAGTGACACATATTTCATCATCAGTGAACCATGAAAACTTCATGAGAAGTTTTCTCTGAAGCACAGATACACATGACATCAAAAGATGTTCGCAAAGTGCTCTTAATTGCAATGTTTGATTGAGTGGTCTTACCAAGTGGGCTCCATGCTTTTGTGTTAAGGATTTTATAATCAGCTAAAATGCCTTGTTAACTGGATTATAGGTATGGTGCTACATAGAGAAATATTAGCAGGGTTTTAACCCATATTCCTTCAGGAATATAACTCATGAACAGTGGTGGCCTTGAGGAAGAAGTCAAGTTAGGAAAGCCTTAGAAATTGCTAGGAATTTATTTGCTTTCAGTTTTGGTCCATGGTAATTGTAGTCTATTCACATAGACCATTCTATATGGATAGCAGAATTTTCTCAAGTTCCTGCCCTGAGAAAACTCCTCCCAGAGTCTTGGAAAGACGCTATGTATGGCATGGGGTATCTGAGGGAAAGAAATCTACATACACCACGCTCTTTTATCTGTTAACTTTATTCCTCTATGACAAGATTCTGTCTATGCAGCTTCAGCTCTGTCCTCACATTCAGCTCCTCTCTGTGCCCAGTTTTCCTGTCCTCATAGTTTTAGTAAGCTTCTATGCTTTTGAAAGCATCTATGTCCTCTGTCCCTTCGGCCTCCATCTTGTCTTCCTAGCTCCTTACTCCTGGTTCTCAGAAAACTCTACCTGAGATCTGCCTTACCCTCTACAGAACCTCTGTCTTCCTCTCTTGTCTCTGGCCACAGGGTTCTGTGTCTGCCTCTGGAATTCTGCTCCAGTCCTTACTACACCTGCTTATGCAAAAAAGCCCTATTATCCTCAGTCAATCTCTCTGCCATGCCCCTAGCCTAAGGGAATGGGGTGATCTGAGCTTCATTTGCACAAGAAACAAAACTATGCATCTAGGAGCCTGCTTATCTCAGAGGCTCAGTGGGGGAATTAGTACCTGATGGTTTTTAGCAGTGCTCCTACCCTTTGAGGAAAAGTCATGAAACACAACAGAATCCACTAACAAGAGTTTTATTAAGACAAGGAGAAAGGGATAGATGTGCACAGGCCTGCAGAAGGACACATGTGAGAAGTGGGGAACATGGGGCCTGTCTTTTAAGGGCCAGCTCGCACCTGTGCACACAGGCCCATGTGGCTACTCCACACATGCGCATAGATCACGTGGTCACATTGCATGATTAAGTGGCCACACACCCATGGGGCATGGGTTATGCATGACATATGACCTGGAAATGACTAGTTGGAAATAACTAAGTGTCCCTCCGGGCATGCTGACCATGGGGGCGTGGTTGGAATTCCCATCAGTACCTAGTGGAACAGTGTCTGAGAAGCTTAGCTCTTTGCCAAATGGTCTATAGTATTTGGCACACAAGAATTTCATAGCAGAAGACAGCTGAAATACTAAAAACTGGATAACACCAAATATTCCATAATAAATGGCTTGCCTTTTGACAGACCCTTGGCCGGTCAAAGTATAGCTTTAATACACAGCTGAATCTCTATAATATATTCTTGTGGCCCACAAAAATTCTGTATGAATCAACCCTTGTACAGGCTAGAGTCAATCCTCAACCTAGGCTAGGGTTGTCTGTCTCTAAACAGAAGAGATCAGAGAAACAAGTAGACCCTGGAACAAGAAATGCCTTGCATGCTTGATGTTCTGTTATAGCTGCATTAACACTTTAAAATATTAAGTGGGAGAATGTTGGTGACTTCATGATGCAGGTGATAATTTGTAGAAATGTCTCTTTTACACTTGAATTACACTCATTAGTCAATTAGATTCTTATCTATGACTATTAAATCATAAGTTTATCTTGATTTCAATTTGAACAAGATTATCTGTTTGGCCATTTTTATTAAATTATATTAATGCATCCATTAAAAGTTGCCAAATTTGTAGTGAGAAGAATTTGATCAAGTTAATTACTTACTGTTGATATAAATCATGTGCAATGCACATTACTATATTAATTTGACTTTGAAAGGTGACAAGATAGTCAGCACAGAGGTAGGTAGGAAAGCCAGCCCTACTTAGAGAAAGGCCATGAGGAGGTAGTAAAACCCAGGAAAGAATAACTTTTTGTTCCTGAAGAAGCTGAGTCACTAAGCACCACGCTCCAAATAAAACAGATCTTGGTGTCCCACTTTCAAAGTGAGCAGAGGCAATTGCATGCCAGAGATCATCTATCTGGAAAACAGCAGCCATACAAGAAGATGCAGTTATAGACAGCAGGCAAGGTTTTTACAGTACAGTTCAGAATCACACACGACCCTCGAGGGAAGGCTGTATCTCATTAAAGAGGGAGTTTTAAGATCACAAATAAAATACTGTTTTCTGAAACTTAATACAAGTTAAGGGAAATATTGTTATGCGTGATGGCACCATATGCATGTATGGTAGTCAACTGACCCATTCCCTACCTGAAAGACCCATGTGATGTGACAGTCTTCCCAGAGAGATGCAACACATACATCTGCTCATGCCACAAAGAAAGCCTATGACAAACAAAGTAATGAGTGCACCAGTGTTTCAAGTGATCAACCAGTGAGATTTTCATTAGGATTACTAACAGGAGTATGAGTGATGGGGTATTTGTAAGGGACAGGGATAACTCAAAAGCACCACATCATTGGAAAGCCCTCCTCACACAGGTGATGCCACCTGAAAACCTGCAACCCTGGAGCTCTCTCCTCAGCTCACAGACAGCTCCACAGTCTCAACAAACTTATTTCCGCAATTTGGTCTCTCAGAATCTCTACCCTGAGCACTGTTCACTACATTTTATACTGTTGGGCAGGGACCTCAAGCATCTTCCAAGGAGTTGTTCTTTAGGGCATGGTGGTATTTGTTTACTTCCTGTTACCACTTCAAGTTTGTGAGTCTCATCTTCCATGTTGAATTTGGTGGAACATGCCAGATAACACTACACTTGTACATTCTCAAATCATCTCTCTCCTCTCTTTCTTCCTTTCTGTCCCCTTCTCCCTCCCCCCTCCTTTTCTTTCTCCCCTTTCTCTTATATTGTGGGAATGAAGCTAGTGCACAGACAGCTCTACCTACCTATAATTTGCAGGTGTAGGCAGAATCAGCACCTTCCTTGCTACAAGCACTGAGAATGTGGTAATATATCAACTGCCGTCTTGCAGAAGAATCCTCCTGATTGCCTTCTCTATTTTTGTGAAACATGACCAACCTCCTGGGAACCTGTTTCCAAATATCTTTTGTATTTTGAAGCAAAAAAATAAAAAAAGAATTTTTTTTTAAGTGACCTCTTATGATAGTTCCCCTCTTGGACAGGCCTGGGGATCCTATGATCTTCCCTGCCTGCTCTCAAGTGTTGTGCTATCGAAATTATAGATTAGGTTTATCAAAAACCAGTGTTCTGTCAACGGCAGCACAGGCTAGATGCAGCAGACCTGAAGTTGGGGTTTAATGTCATTAGTTTTCCTGAAATAAAGAATTGGACAAAAAATCATACCACCTGTTTTTATCTTATATCAAGAAGAAAGTCAGTCTTGTCCTTTATGTAGGAAGACAGCTAATCCTAGTCACTAAGAGCAGCAAAACAGCAACTAAGACCACTTCAGCCAGAGTGTTTCAGAGAAAGAATTCAGCAGGGCTCCATGTATACCCTTTGTGTGTTTGAGTAGTCTTTGAGAATTGGATGGCTGTTTCAACTCTACTACATTTAATGACTTATTTGGGATGTTACAAGAACAAATGGTGCTGTCTCTCTTCACTTTTACTTAATAAAAACAGAAGGAAAGGAGAAGGAAAAAGAGAAGAGAAAAATGAAGAAATAATTTCTGGTAGCATTTCAAGCATCAGTTTTTAGTTTGATTACTGTCTGTGGCAGGCACAATAGTGATTCCCCTAAGACACTTAGTGACTAATCCTTGGAAGCCGTGTCTATATTATATTCTAAGGCAAAGCAGGATTAAGGTTCAAGATGGGATTAACCAGATGGCCTTAATATAGAAAGATTATGCTGGATTATCTGGGGTGCAGTATTATTAATAGTATAAGAGGGAGGCAGAAGAGAAGAGAAGGTCAGAAGTCAGAGGTCAAGTGTCAGAGGGATGTGATATGACCCCCACATCCATAAACTTCTAGCTTTTCAGATGGAGAAGGTAGCCATGGGGTTAAGAATATAGCAACCTATAGAAGTTACGACACAGTTCCTTTAGGACAACCTCCAGGAAATAACGTGCCCTGCTAACATTGGCTGTCATCCCACAATACACACTAGGATTCTGAACCACAGAACTGTGGTAAGCATTGTTTTAAAAACGAATTGCCTTGGAAAGCAGTGCAATTTATATTTTTGAATAAATTTGAGTATCTGAACCCATGACTCACCTAAGAAATTTAAATAACTGTTTCAATAAATTAGCCATTTGATGTACATTTAAAATGGAAGGAATATGAACATGAGATATAGAGACCATGATTAGAAAAAGCACAGGAACAAATAGCCATACTAGCGGAAACACATGAACTGTGAACCAATAGCTGAGGAGCCCCCATGGAACTGGACTAGGCCCTCTGGATAAGTGAGACCGTTGATTAGCTTGAACTGTTTAGGAGGCCCCCAGGCAGTGGGACCGGGACCTGTCCTTAGTGCATGAGCTGGCTTTTTGGAACCTAGGGCCTATGCTGAGACACTTTGCTCAGTCTTGGTGCAGGGAGGAGGAGATTGGGCCTGCCTCAACTGAATGTACCAGGCTGGGCTGATTCCCCAGGGGAGACCTTGCCTTGTAGGGGGTGGGAATGGGGGATAGGTTGGGGGAAAGGCTGGGGTGTGGGAGGAGGGAGGACAGGGGAATCCATGGCTGATATGTAAAATGACTAGAAAATCTGTTAAATAAAATAAAAATAAATAAAATAAAATGGAAGGAATAAAGGGAGGCTGTTATAGTTTGGATACGAAATGTCCCCCAAAGAGTCATGGATTTGAACAGTTGACACTCAGGTGGTGGAGTTTTCTGGAAGGTTATGGAGCTTCCTTTAGAAGGCAGAGCTAACTGAGGGCAGGCCTTGGGATTTAAGAGCCTATACATATTCCCTGCCCACTTTCTGCTTCCTAACTATTGATTCAGTGCTACCAACCATTTCATAATCCTTCTCCTGTGCCTTCCCTAGCATGATATATAGTATCTCTTTGTTACACTAGCATTAGAGACCTAAAACTATTTCCTCCTGGTCAACTATATACCTCTGACCTGAGTGAAGAGCTAACATTTCGATCTATGCAAAACAATATGGGGAAAAAAATATTTCCAAGGGTTAAAACACCCAACAGAACCATATCCAAGTAGGACAGAAATTTTCAAACTGTTGAAAATTAAATGATTATTGTTTGAGTGGCTATAATGGACCAAGTAAATAGTATATAAACTCACTTGAAAATTGTATAATGAAAACAAATGTGAATTCCAGGTAAGTGAAATATTACAGAATTTGCCAATAACCAGTTGAGTTAACTCAGCTAAGGAAAAGGTTTAAGTTGAAGGGAAAAGTGAGAAAAAGAGCAAGGTAGAAAATAAACTCAAAGAAATCATTCTTGAGCATTTTCTGTTAATAATTGACACCAAATCATAGATCCAAGAAGTTTAGAGAACACCAAGCAGAGTAGTATAATACAGATGCCATCTCACTCCTTGGCTGATTATACTCAAATTACTCTAAACAAGACAAAGAAAATCTTGAAGGTAGGAAGAGACAAAACAGGAAATGTGGAAATTAAAAATGGTGTGAAGAGAACAGCAAAATGGAGAGAGTTTGATCCAGATGGATATACACAACAAAGAACTAGATGCACAGTTCAGAGATAAAAAGATTTGAGCAGGCTATAGGGAAAGGGGCAGGAGTGTGGCAACAAGAATCTAAAGCCGAGATTTCCCCATGGCTGATGTGGACTCTGAGAAGGCACCATCTGGGAGAGGTACACTGTTATGTGGGAAGTGCGCTACTAAATTTGGTAGAGTCTTGAAAATGGGGTATGGCTGTAAGGAGAACTTCGAGTGACAAAGGTAAACACAGGTGGAGTCTTCCACACTCCCTCAGAGCCTCAGTCACTGAAAGTGTGGCAGCCCCTAAGCCAGCATACACACCTGTGGAGAGTGCCACAAAAGACAACCCAGGAGGACAGAGTAATCATAACATCTCAACTAGGAAGAATTCAAGAGGTGATAGTACCGTCTATTTCATTTCCATTTCTTATTTTTTGTTTACACTTCTTTTGCTGTTTTGTTATAGAATGTATCTTTAGCTAAATATGTTTTAGGACTGTTCTTTATTGCTCTTTCTTCCTTTTCTTTTCTTTCTCTGTACCTACTCTACAATATTTTCTGTTATTTCTCATACCTCTAACCCATATAGTTTTCTTTTCTTTCATACTTTACTATCTTTTCCTTCATTCCCTATCTCCTTCTGATTTATTTAATTTTTGATACACTTAGCTCTAAAATATACATATAAACTACACTCTCACCTATTAGTACACTAGTATTTTTTAACACTGGTGTCTGTTGTGTCAAATTAACATCAGGACTATTGTTAAATAATTTTATCTGTCACTTTAGGTAGTTTACCTCTACATAGTAATAGGGAACATACATCAAAGTGAAGACAACTCACTAAGACTCACATCAAAAAAGTGGAAAAGGGGGAAGAGGGACAAGAGATGTACAAAACACTACAAAGAAACACAGAAACTATGTGATGATGATGTTCTAGGATACCCAGGGAGCTTGCAATGCCTCAATACCATAAACCCAGGATAATAAGAGAGTTGAAATGCCAGAAATCATTTGAGAGCCATACTTTTAAAAAATGATCAAATCAGTATATAAGGATTCAAATAAGCTCCAAATGAAGTGAGAGCACTAATTTAGAATGTAGATAAGAAATTTATAAAAATGGATGAAATGAAATGGCCAGAAATTTAGAGGAAAATTTCAAAGCCATGAAGGAAAGCCTCAATCAGAAAATTGAGACTGACAAAAAAGAAATCTAATTCTGGAAATGAGAGTTAATCAAATGAAGGACACAATGGGAGTCATAGAAAAGAACAAGGAGAAGATTTCCGTGGATATAGAATTTGATGAAATACTATATTGAGACATCTGAAGAAAAATAATTATACACATGACCAAAACTTTCAATGACTCTGAAATGAGTTCAAAAGACTAAATCTAAGAATACACATAGTAGAAGGCATACAGATAGAATATAAAGGCATAAGTAATTTACTCAATAAAATTATGATAGAAAAAATCCAAACTCGAGAAAGAAATATAAAACTAAAGACACAAGACTTTTAGAACTCAAATAGAGATGACTAGAGAAGACTGTCTCTATACCTATAGTCAAAATGTCAAAACATCAAAGAAAAGAAACAATATTAAAATCTATATGGGAAAAATATCAAGTTATTGAAAATGGCAAAACACAAGAATAATATTCAATCACTTAACAGTTATTCTAGTAGCTAGAAAGGTATGAATCATGCACAGCAATTTCTGAAAGCAAATAACCACAACGTAAAAGTGTTATACCCAGTAAAGTTCTCCCATAAAATGGAGAAGTAAGAACATCACAAGCCAACACATGCTAAAGCAATTTCTGACAATGATTGAAGCATCAAGGAAAAAAGTTAAAGCAATAATGTATATAGAAGAAGAAGGAGGAGAAGGAGGAGGAGGAATAAGGAGAAAAGGAGGAGGAGGAAAAGAAGGAGAAGGAGAAAGAGGAGGAGGAGAAGAAGAAGAAAAGAAGAAAAGATTCACGAGAGCACAGGAAAGAATACATTTCAGGAGACCAAATGAGCAAAGAAGAGCCAGGAAGGAATTTATCATGTCTAGACAGTAAACCAGCAAACTTCTGACATGAGTAGGAAAGGAAGATGCTAAATAGCAGCATTTCAACTGAGAACAACAATAAAAAGAAAATAATAAAACTATTGAAAATAGCAAACCTCTCAATAATAACCTTAAATACACATAAACTTAACTTTGCCTTTTCAGACTAGTTGTTTTAATTAACATCAAGCTTCAATTATCTGTTTTCTCAAAAAAACACATCTGATTGGCAAAGACAAAGAGTTAAAGGATATAAACCAACCTGTCAAAAGATGGAAGCTGGAAATGAGTGAGAATAGCTATTCTCACATTTGACAAAGTAAATTTCAAACTAAAACTACTCAGAAGATATAAAGAAAGTCTTTACATAGTAATCAATAGAAGCATTCTTTAAGAAGGTATTGTAAGATACATAATAATTATCATGATGATGGTACAGATGATTATTATCACCATCAACTCATTTTAACATACAAAAGTAAATAAGTATAATTCACCACATAAATAGACTTACAGAAACAACATGATTATCTTAATAGATACAGAAAAAAACAGCTGAGGATTTCAACATCCGTTCATGATAACGCTCTAAAAGAAATACGAAATAGAAAGAATATATCTCAATGTAATAAACCTATATAGGACAATGTAGTTGGAAGTTTTCCTGTGTCCTGCCCAGTCTGCAGCTGCTCAGACCCAAGTAAACACACAGAGGCTTATACTAATTATGAACTGTATGGCTATTAGCTCAGGCTTATTACTATCTTTTATACTTAAATTAACCAGTAATTCTTATCTATGTTTAGCCACATGGCTTGGTACCTTTTCTCACTTATGCCTTGCCATCTTGCCTCCTCTGTATCTAGCTAGTGACTCCTGACTCAGCCCTCCTCTTCCCAGAATTCTCCTCTCTGCTTGCCCTGCCTATACTTCCTGCCTGGCTACTGGCCAATCAGCATTTTATTTATCAACCAAATTGGAGCAACACATATTCATAGCATACAGATTGACATCCCACAGCATTTCCCCTTTTCTGTTTAATCAAAAAGGAAGGTTTTAACTTTAACATAATAAAATTACATATAACAAAAGAGTTATCAAGCAAGAATTACACTTACAATATCTAGTCTATTTGTATTTGGCAAATTCAAAGAAAATATTCTATCTATCCTATGTTTGTGAGTCTAATGTTTCATATTTAACTTATCTTTTATCATAACGAAGGAAAATTGTAACTATCTAGTCTTCAATTACATCAAAGACCCCAGAAGGATATAATATTACCTAAGTAAACAGGAAGTGCATTGTAAGCAACTTCCCAAAATCTAGAATGACAGACAGCTGGCTGCCTGGACAGTCACCCAAAGTTCCTCTGCGACATTGGGGCATCCATCTTCAGCCTATAGGCCTACAGTTTTTCAGTCATTTATCCTTGTTCCTGTAGAACATCTGGCAGTCTCCTCTGCGAAGCAGGAATCTGAAGAACCATCTCATCTTGCTAAGTTCAGTGGTCATCTTCCTATGGATCCTGCATGTCCACTTTACAGAACATACTGTCAAGCAGTCGATGCAAGGGCACTCTTTTGCCCAGTGGCTAACTTTTGCCACAAAGAAAGCAAACTCCATAATGAGGTTCTTCAATGCCCGTTATCTTTTCTGAAATAAATTGGTGCTGCCAGGAGCAGACATGTCTCAATGTGCAGAAAGTCTAAGCTTTTAAAACATTTTAAATGCCATATTCTGTAGGTCTTTGAAGTGTTTGAAGATTACCTACCTAATTGAAATATATCTATGTATACCCAGAAAACTTAACTAACATGACTATAAGTTTGATTATCATATATGACTAATTATTAATCTGTATTTCTTAATTATCCATTACAATTTAAATGAGTTACATAAACATAATACCTTAAACAAGAGAAATACATATATATATATAAACAAAATTAACTTTAAATTTGTAATGAACTAAAATTTATAGCAATTTAAAACATTTTATACAAGTTGTTGCTCATTAAAATTAGATTCAATAATCTCCCCTTTTATCCTATCATATCTATACTATCCCCTTTTCTTTTTTAGATAGAGATTGTATTTATAATCAACCTGATTTAAATAAAAATGGACATTCATAAACAATATTTTGGGAATTTGGGCATAGCTTCTCATACTACTTCCTGTTGGATAAGGGCACTGGAAATCTTATGGGGATCCTGAGAAAATTAAGAATTATGGTCAAGTCCTGACTGGAGTAGTCTGTGACACTGTATTCTCTGAGCCAACTGCCTTAAAGCTGATCTGGATGTTGGAACATCTGGAGACCTCTCAGGGGGTCTTCCTTGATCAAACCATGGAAGCATGGAAGCAATCCACAGGTTCTCATCTTCTGTAGAAACAAAAGCAGAACCTCCTTTCTGAAGCAACATAACCTTAGATCCATGATTTGAAGTCAAGATAACTTTAAAATATATATATTGGCTTAATTCAGTAGCCTTTATAATCAAAGTTAAAACTTTGATTATAACTTTCTGCAGTTAAAACTCCCAAAGACAATATAATCTAGATTCTCTGTGTGATTTCCATCTTTACATGGCTTATTTTTTATATTACTTTTACTTTCTCTTTAAAGATTTTATTTTTTTAAAACTTTCTATTTCTTTATATAACTGCTTATATTCCTTTTCCTCTCTCTTCCAAGCCCATGTACATTTTTGCATACATTGTAAACTGTTCAGGGATTATCTCATCTGAATCTGTCTTATTGTGAATCTATTGCTTTAAACTGCAGCTGAAATGGCAGCTTTGGCTGCTGGCTCCACCCACCTCAGCTTTCCAACATGGCAGAACTATGTTTACCACCAGCTCTGGAGGAACCATGCTCATTGCTGACTCTGTGAAGCCGTGGGTCTATACTTCCATTCAGCAGCATGTAGCCCAAAAACCTTTTATTTTTTTCTGTACTAGCAAGAGCTAAATCCACCATGCAGCATACTACGCAGCTTGGAGATGCCTCTGTGTACCATGGCAGGAACCCACCATGCTGCAGGTCAAGCCCACACATTGCTGCAAACTCACCATACTGTAGCTCACAGCTTGCCTGAGAGACACAACTAGGAAGCTGTTTTTAGCTCCATTTTATAATCTTTTTTTAAAAGCTTTTTCAGGTTTTAGTTGGAAACTCTTGCTCCACGTTGGGCAGCCAAATGTAGTTGGAAGTTTTCCTGTGTCCCACCTGGTCCTGAAGCCGCTCAGCTTATTATTAATTAGCTCTTACACTTAAATTAACCCATAATTCTTATATATGTTTAGCCATGTGGCTTGGTACATTTTCTCAGTTCTGCCTTGTCATCTTGCTTCCTCTGTGTCTGACTGGTGACAACTGACTCAGCCCTTCTTCTTCCTAGAATTCTTCTTTCTACTTGCCCCGCCTATATTTCTTGCCTGGATACTGGCCAATCAGCATTTTATTTATCAACCAAATCAGAGCAACACATATTCGCAGCATACAGAACGACATCCCACAGTAGGACAAACCTATAAACAACATTCTACTAAATAAGGAAAAACTGAAATGAAACAAGACAAAGATGTTCATTTTTCTCACTACTCAATGTAGTACTAAATGTTAGCTAGAACAATGATACCAGAGAAAATAAAAGAGGTACAAATAGGAAACAGAGAAGTCAAATTATCTGTACTTGCAATTGACATAATCTTACACTTAAAAACAAAACAAAACAAGACAAACAAACCCCCTACAAGAGAATTCTTAAATCTGCTAAATTTTTTCAGCAAGTAGCAGAACACAATATCAACATACAAAACCAGTATCTTTTCTACACACTAGTGACAAATTTGCCATGAAGAGAATGAGGAAATTATCAGATTCACAATATCCCTGCAAAAAACAAAAAAATAAAAAATAAAATCCACTAACTACAACCAAGGAGCTAAAAGACCTCTAAAACAAAAGCTTTAGGACAATGAAGAAAAAGCTTGAAAGATACTAGAAGACAGAAAGACCTTCCTGTCTCATTGATTGGCACACTTAACATTTTGAAAATAGTATATTATCAAAGGGGCTAGAGATTCAAGAATAAAATTCTAAAATACTCTTCAGAGAACTAGAACAAAGTAGAAGCCTAAAAATTTATAAATTAAAATTCATGAGGAGACACGAGGGACCCACACATACATAAGCCAAAACAATCCTAATTAGAAATAACAATGATGTAGAAATCCTAATACTATAAGAGAAATGTAGATCAATAGAACAGAATAGATAACCAAAAAATAAATCCACACAGATTCAACTATCTCTATATTTTTTGACAAAATTATTAAAAAGACACATTAAAAATAGGGCAACATCTTTAACAATTATTGGGAAAACACATCTATCCCTAATTTTTAACAAAAGCAACAAAAACACGTTCTAAAGATCACAGCATCCTCAATAAATGGTGCTAGCTAGATATGCATGTGGTGAAACACAAAACTAGATTCAGATTTTTCATCCAGTTCAAAGTATATCTTTGTGACTGAAGAGATGGCTCTGAGGTTAAGAGCACTAGGTGTTCTTGCAGAGGACCCAGGTTTGGTTCCTAGAAGCTACATCCATCTTTTTTGTTCCAGGGGATCTGATAGCCTCTTCTAGCTTTCACAGGTACAAGCATTCACAGAGTGCATATATACCCACTCAGATATACACATATACAGATGTAGCATGAATTCTAATTGGTCTTAATAATAAAAACCCGCAGTCAGATATCGGGGTAAATGCTGAAATATCAGAGAAGTAAAGGAGTCAGCCAGTAGAGAGACTTCTTCCCTCTACTGAATCCTCAGACTGAAAGGGACTGAACTCCTGTCTCCTTCCACCTTATATTGCTCTCTCCACCCAGCCATATCACTTCCTGTCTCCACCTCCTTAGTGCTAGGATTAAAGGAGTGAGCCTCCACCTGTTTCTCTTTTAGACTGGATCAATCTCATCCTTCAGCATTTACCCCAAAATTTGACTATGGGTTTTTATTATTAAGACCAACTAGAATTCATGCTACATACACATAAAAAATGAAAATAGTATTTATTTTAATATTATTTTGTTTTAATATTTATTTTATATTATTTAACAATATAAATGAAAAATAATTAATAAGAATTGTATATAAGATCTAAAATGTTAAAACTGCTAGCAGGAAACCGAGAAAAAAATCAAGATAAGCATAGATTAGAACTCTTTGAAAATGTCTCTAATATCACATAAATAATTATAATGACAATAATAAACAAATTACATTAAATTAAATTTAAAAACTTTTCCACAGGCAAGAAAATAACCATCAGAATGAACAGACAGCTTACAGAATAGTAAAAAAAAAAATTGTCCTTATATAGTAGATAGTTTTTTAATATCTAGAATACATAAAACCTGCAAAGCTTCAATACAAGAAAAACAAACCTTCCAACCAACAAATGGGCTAATAAACTCAACAAAGAGTTTTCAAAAGAAAAAAAATAAAACAGAAATGGCTGATAAATATTTGAGAAAGATTCAGCATCGCTAGCTGCCAAAAATGGAGATTAAAACTATCTTGAGGGTTGATCTCATCCTAGTTAGAATGGCTAACATCAAGAAAATAAATATAGCAAATGCTAGTGAAGATGTGGAAAACAGCCAACTCTGGTGCACAGCTAGGAGAAACGTAAATTTCTAGTGACTCTAGAAAGCCTTATGGAGGGGTCTCAAAAGGAAAAAAAAAGCTCAAAATAGAACTAATGCAGCTACTCTACTGCTGGCTAGACACTTGTGTCTCTATTGTTCTTGCTACACTACTCAAAATAACTAAGAAGCAGGAACCAGCCTGGATGTTTACCACCTGAAGAACGGATAAGGAAAAGGTGGTAAATGAAACAACAGTTGTATTTTATTCATCCACAAGAACAAAGGAAATGATGAAACTTTCAGGAAAATAAGTGGCACCAGAAGTCACTCCTTAAGATGAAGTGCACTACATTCAGAAAGGCAAAGACTCCACGTCCACTGTCATATGTGGCCCCTAGACTGACTTATACATACACATACATGCACTGGTGTGGAGGAGGAATAGATGATGAAACTAGAAAGGGGATCATGAGAGAAGAGGTTTTTAGAAGGAGAGGGAACCAAAAAACCTAGACATGGAAATGGAGGAAGTGGGCCAGCAGGAGATACATAGAGGGTTGGGGGAGTGGAGAAGAGGAGGATCAAGACGAAGAAAATATATAAGAAAATGTAACAATGAAGCCCTTCACTCTGCACACTAACCCCAAAACGACTCGAAATAGCTTTCAACTTTGAATTCTATTCTTTTTGTTTTGTTGCTTTTCAAGACAGGGTTTCTCTGTGTAGACCCAGCTGTCCTGGAACTCAGAGATCTGCCTGCCTCTGCCTCCCAAGTGCTGAGATAAAGGCATGCACCACCACTGCCCAGCTTGAACTCTATTCTTATAAAGAATTTTTTTTCAGAAAGTCAAAGAGAAATAAGCTTTACTAGATGAGCAGAGGAGAACATTCTTAACTAGAGGCCTTCTCCACAGGAAATATTAAAGGAAATCTTTGAAGAGAAGCTACATAACACAGATAAAAACCCAACTCCACACAAGCAAAGTATCAAAAACTTCAGAAATGAAGGGAAAAAATAATGAAATTCATTTTTAAGTTTCTGATTATTCTAAAATATGATGCTTTAATATAAACCTAAGAGTTCAGTGTTGATGCCGTTTATAAAAAATAAAATAAATGCCAACCAAAGGCTAAAGTATCAGAGGAGAGGATTTGAATCTATAATTAAAACCTAGCACTGTATGTGAAGTGCTACACTATAATTTGAAAGTAGATTCTGATTAATTAAAGATATGTATTCTAAACTCTGCTGTATCAACTTTTGCTTTTGCAAAATATAAATAGGAAATCAGTAGAGGAGTTAGCATGGAATTATAAACATTTCCCAATTAACCTCAAATAAAGCAGAGAAGAGAAAAAAGTAAATTAAAAAAAAAAGAGAACAGCTTATACAAATAGAAAATAGCTAGCTAGATGGCAGATTTCAGTCTAGCCCCATATATAATAATAATGAACATGAGTGAAATAGTTACATTAAAGAAAATTAGATGCTGTTTTAAAAGGTACGTCCTAAAAACCCATCCCTAATAACTACTTTAAATATGAAGATGTAGATTAGAAAAAGATAAGCCAGACAAAAATCTAGAGTATCTTATTAAAATCAGTTAAAGACAAAACAATCAAATTTGTGGGGGTTTTTTTTGTTGTTGTTGTTTTAAGTATGATGACCAGATAACCACTTAAAAGTCACTTGGTGTTGCTCAGTCTTCATACAAGGCTGTTTCAATTCATCTCACAATGTTCTCAAGTGCTGTTATTATTCCTTTAGTCAGGTGATGAAAATAGTCACACAGTTCATAAAAATCTTGCTTCCAAATAGGACACTGATAACTGATGGGTGGTAGGACTGTGTTCTTAGGTGTTGAGCTACCTTCTCTACCAAGGAGTAACCTTTTGGAGCACTTTCTGTAAACATGTTTCATTTCATCTGTGTGTATGTGTGTGTGTATGGGGGGTATCTTAAAGAGAAACCAACCCCTTTTTTCTCACAGAACTATTCCGTTCTCTCACTTGCCTTAATTTATTTTTCTGTCAAGGGAGTTACACCTTCATTCTTATAGTACATAATTAACAGTCACTGGAATAATAGAAGGTGTAACATTGTAGAAAGTTAGAAACAAAAAGGGCCCAGATGATTAGTATACCCCCGCCATATGTCAGAATATCCAGGAGGAGCCAATGACACCTTAAATAGTGATAAGGACATAAACATTCCAATATCAAATGCACCACCATTTCTTCATTCCTCTCTAAAATTCCATGTAGAGAAAACTCTTTCACAGTCAAAGGGCATTTAGTTGAGTAGTGTTATCCAAGAGAGCCCCTTATGGACAAGAAGTTCTCTAAGACTGGCCTCACAGGATGATTATTAACACCCGATATATACGTATTTTACCAAGGGAAGCACAGAGACGGAGGCCAGGTGCCCGTAAAAGTTGCCAGTACAGTGAAATGTTAATGGTAGACTTCAAGAGTATTGATAAAGGTATTTTGATTAGAAATTGCTTTGAGAATTCCTGTTTCTTCATAATGTGTCCATTTCACAGATGCTCTGCCAGCATCTCAAATCTTGTACATTTGTCTAGATTCCTGACTCCAAGTTTCTCTGTCTATAGGAAGTTACTTCTAGAGTGGAAATATCCCGGCTTTAATGAACTGGGGGATATGGATGCAGCTCAGTGCTGGATTTGGGGAGAGAGTGTTGCATTCTATGAAAAAAAAATCACCTAACACTCAGAGCTGCTTGTGACCCTGACCCTTCCCCCTCCACGTAAAAGGTTGAGGCCAGTGCTTCATCAGGCTGATTTGTCAGGAGGACCTAGAAATGAAGCTATGCACCTACATTTCTCCTTTATGAAATTTAAAAAGCCTATAAAACTCACCAAAAATATACTGATGGGTGGCTTTAATTTAGTATACAATTTGGAGTTTGGTCCTAACAATATGAGTGATGTGTTGCTAAATTAAAATTTCAGGCTGGGTAAAATAAAATGATGAAATCAATAATCCATATTTTTTTTTCAAAACAAACTTTTTGTTTCTTCTCCAAAGACCCATATAAAAAGTGTATGGGGGGCCGGGCGGTGGTGGCGCACGCCTTTAATCCCAGCACTCGGGAGGCAGAGCCAGGTGGATCTCTGTGAGTTCGAGGCCAACCTGGGCTACCAAGTGAGTCCCAGGAAAGGCGCAAAGCTACACAGAGAAACCCTGTCTCAAAAAACCAAAAAAAAAAAAAAAAAAAAAAAAAAAAAAAAAAAAGTATATGATTAAGATAGAATCTAGGGCCAGGCGGTGGTGGCCCACGCCTTCAATCTCAGAACTCAGGAGGCAGAGCCAGGCAGATCTCTGTGAGTTTGAGGCTAGCCTAGTCTACAGAGCGAGATCCAGGACAGGCACCAAAACTACACAACTACAAAACTAACTGTGTCGAAAAATAAAAAACAACAACAACAACAAAAAGACAGAATCTAGGAAGCCCAACAAAACAAAAAGAATAGTTCTATACAGTATAAAAATGTAAATGTTTATGAAGCAGATTAGCTCTTCAACTTTAAATTTTATTTCAATTATGGTGTAGATGAAACATGTTTTGTTTGTAGTGTATTTCTTTTAAAAAGGTATCTTCAAGGCTTGCTGCTTTAAGGCTCCTCTTGCATTTAGGCTGCCCCCATGTGTCTGAGAATGATGCTACCTTTAAAGTTGCACCAGCACTTCCTTCTCTCCTAGTTAAGTGTGAGTTCACAGGCAATGTAAGAAACAAAACAAAACAAACAAACAAACAACAACAGCAACAAAACTGGCTGTGAAGCCAGAACAACTCTGGAGTGTCCTAGGTGTTATTTATATAGACTTCTAAATCCAATATTTGCTTTATTTAATTTCCTTTTGCTTCAGGGTTTTTGCTAGGAAGTAGAAGCAATATCTGCTATAATTAACTCCCAAGGATGTGATGATCAAATAATTTAATATATGGGATGACACTTAATAACATCTAAACGTGATTGTGCACACAATTACTCATGTAAATGACATTGTCTTACATACGTAAAGGGTAGCTATGATACAGGAATAAGTGTGGTACAGGAAACACTTGGGAGAGAATGTCTTTTTTTCCCCTAAACCTCTAGTTATGTGACTTAGAAAATCAAACTTCATAAAACAGATAAGTGAAGAAATGCTCCCAACACTTTGGCTGTAAAAATAACCAAACCAAAATAAAAACCTTAGTTTTAAAAATCATTTTATTTCTACCTGACTACTGGCCAGAAAAGAACATGAAATTCTGGGTTTATAATACATCTAATGTGAGGTTATTTGATTTCCTGACTGCTTCATTTCATTCTTGGAGACACTGTCTGGCTTCTATACACAGTGACTTTTAAAAGTCTGTGATACACTTCATATGACTCATTACATACTAGAAAATCAAAAGCTTCATAGTCAAAATAAATTGGAACCTTTGCAAATATAAGGTTAATAGAATATAATAACTCACAGAAATGTCAACATTTTCTTTGTTAAAACCCCACATTTTAATGTTACCCAATTATTATTCAAATTCCATTTTGAGATCGGTCATCACAGAGTATTGCTTGATTACTGCCCCATTTTACGTTGTTTTAAATGAGAACACCAAGAAAGTAAAAACTGCCAATAGCACAAAGTATCCTGTAATTAACTCACTGTGTTCCCAAACCATGTTTTTTTCTCTTTGCATTGTTGAATAGCAGTCTAAATTATTTTATCTCACTTAAAAGAAATGCTGATATTTAATCACTAGTTTAACTTTATTAAATACTGAGAATGTTTCAGATTTATAAAATAAGTGCTTGGCCATTACTAATTCTTTATTAGTTGAACATTTTGCCATTTTTTTCAAAAACACTCATGTAGAATATCCAATTATCGGTCCTTCAAAATTCAAGCTTTTGTAAACAAGTCTGGTAATTAATACAGGGCATAGAGATACCAGTTCAAAGTCTAGCTCTGTTTTCACATATATGTGAAAAGTAAATTCTAATGGCTGCCCATGAAATCTGATGGGAGAGGAACTGTGATTTTTACACTAAAATAAAGGAATGAACAAGGGTGCTGCAGTAGATGAGAGCATTTTACTGACTTAGGGGAAATGTGTTGTTCCTTGGTAAGTAAGTGGTAAGATTTGAAAGGTTTGTTTCTGGAGACATGCCATAAAGATTCCAATATGGGGCTTTAACTAGTTTACTCTTTATAAAGCCATTTTTGGTACTACAGTAGAAAATAAATTACTGGCATGGTGTATTTCTAATATTTTAGAAAATGTGAGGGTTTGAAGGAAATTAAGTCATGACTGAGCCACATCATGGCAGCCTGAAAAGGTGGATTTACAGTATGGGGTTTGTTATGAAAAGCACCTCTTTTGGAATGCAGGGACCACTTAGTTCATCATTTTAATTTGTGGAGAGTGAGGTGGAGAAACTGAGGACTGAACTTAGGGCCTCATTCATGCAAAGCTAGAGCTCTATAAATGAGCTGTATCTCTAGCCCTCAACATGTCAATTCTAAGGACCATTTCTCCAGGCAGTAAACAGTAATCCTCTAATAGACTGACTTTTAAAACGTGTTACACATTTACCTCAAATCAGCAGCATTGGTTATGTTTTAAGCTCTTAAAATCTTCCCTCCTACAGCACTTGCTTGCTTTTTCAGACATTATTAGGTCAGAATAGAGAGACTCAGTGGTCATTTATTCCTGTTTGAGTCAGAGAGTTAGAGACTCTCTTAAGAGATGCCCCAGGCACTGTGTGGAAACCTCACAGCCCTTTGCTAAGTCCACAGAGGTGGGTGATGGCTGTGAAACTGGGAAGGCTGGTTCTATCACACAGTATAAACACTTGAGACTGTAGATGGCAAGCTCTGATCCCTTGAAAGGCAATATCTAACCTCCTGTACACTCAACCCTGTTTCAGCCACCCTATCTTGGCTACTGGGTGTGAGTGAGCCTTAGCCTGTGAATATTGGGTCTTGCTGTGTTTCAGTGCAACACCAGAACCCTAGTTCCAAGTGTTTATTTCAGTGTTGGGTTGGTTGGGGGATGGGGGGCGGGGTGGGGTGGGGATAGGAAGTAAGACCCTACAAGATCAGCACTGAGCCCTGGGAGACTAAGAGTGAGGCTGTAATGGATGGCAGCATGACACCTCAGGCTGTTGCATTTAACAGTGCTAGGAGCTCTAGGTGTGACTTGTGAATGCTCAGCTCCGTGCTGGGCAGAGCACAAAGGGCTCAAAGCTACCTGCTCAGCAGGGGAACCACCCCAGAGCTACAGCCCCAATTCATTCCACCGATTTATAGGGAGAAGAACAAAAATCATAGGTTCTTGAATTCTCTGGCTGGGTCTGGCGGAGAGCAGAACCGAAGCAGCGGGAAGGATGACAGGAGCAGACCCAACAACAAAACATTTAAACTGCATCTCTCAGGTGGCTGAGCTTACCTGTGTGCGGAGGGGACTCAGGGACTAGGGTGGGATTGGTGAGCGCTTCAGAGATGCTAAAGGACTGAGGAGGATGGAGGTCTCTGCCCAGGATTACAGGTGGGCTCAGGTGTCAGTGAGAGAGCGAAGAGATCTACCCCCCAACGCTACAGGACACCGTACCTCACCCCAAAGCCCCAAACACTAGCCTAGGTCAAGATCAATGGAACTGGAGATTAATCGGCTTTGGTCTTGATCCCTCTGCTCCCTGTCCCCCACCCAGGAAACCATTCCACCGCAAGGCGCGAAACTGCTCCAGGTAACACACACTTAAAAGTCCAGTTCCCCAGGTATCTCTTCGGGCAGAGGAGACCTCAATCCCCCCAACCTTAGAGACAGGCACCTAGCTGTTCTCCACCCGGTGCAGCTCCAGCACAAGGGCCCCACCCAGCCCGGAGCCCAGTGGGGTAGCTAACAGGGACCAAGGTTCCCTGAGGGCTGATGACCACCTCTCCTAGAGCACAGACCCAACTTCTCCATGGATCTCTCTAGCAGAACTAATAATGATCGAAAGCCACTTTGCCTGTGGTCTCCACTGCCCAGCGGAGTTTGAGAGACACAGCGTTGGCATATGGAGAAGCGAGTCTTACCTTTGCCCAGAAAGCAGGGAGTTGACATCCATAGTTGACTGCGGGTAGAGAAAAGCTGACGGCGCAGGCGAAGGCTAGGGAGCCCGAGCGCCCTGAGCGGGGACAGAGACGCGCAGGCGGGAGCCGCGGTGGCCGAGACCCGCCGCAGAGACTGAGGCTCGCTCCTCCCTGGCCACGGAGCGCTGCAGAGACGTCCTGGTGGCGCCTCCTGTGGTCTGCTTCAGATCTTGGAGACTGCTGGGTGGACACAACCCTTCAGCTCAATTCCCGCCTCCCTCCTAGGTCTCATCTCAGGCGACTGACTGCCGAGCCTTACACTGTCGCTCCCCGCTGGCTCCCCTCCCCCCGCCCGCCCCGAATCCACTCCCCGCCCCTCGCTGTCTCGGGTGAAGACCAGGTGTGAGCCCTGAAGTTGCTCATCCGCTTGGCCTCATTCACAGGCTCACTTCTGGCGATTTCGGTTTCCTCGCTGTCCCCACTGGAGGTGCACGCTCCCCCTGGAAGCCTCGGTGTGACTTGTCCTCTACAACAGAACAGGAGACGCGTGTGTGGTCGGTCACTTGTGCCAATGCACCCAGCTCTTTTGCTTTGCTTTAAGCATCCGGTCCTGTTTCTAATTCTCACCCGTCTTCATGTAACTAACATCATTTTCCTTAAATCAGACTTGCCGCCTTTCACCTGTTAGACCCTAGGAGCAGGATAAGGTCTCAAAACTCGCGACAGCTTTCAGGGGTAGCTTTCACAACCTGAATGCAAGCTTCCCTGATGCTCTGTTTGTCTGCTCAGCATCGCTTTGAGCAGAAGCAGCCTTGATTTTTTTTAAAGAAGGAAGGAATCAAGACACTGGTGGTAGCAACTGTCTGTTAAGATGAGGGCATGGGGCGTTCTGCCCTTTCCTTTTTAATTGAAAAGCAAACTAAAAATGAAAGTCCTGGGACTTCCAGGAATGGGAAGATGGAATAAATATACTCCGTGCCCTTTTGCCTCTTGCAAGTACAACCAGAGCTCTCCATATTATGAACTGTATAAAGCAAAAGCTGGAAGAAGCGTGGAGACCAGCTAGGGACCTGGACATGCAAGGAATGTGGTGGGGGTCTCTAGCCAAACGACAGAGACAGTCCAGCCAGGAAGAAAATATACAGATATCTGCTTCATGACAGCAGAATGTTAGAGAAAATCCCACTCTGAATTGTAGAACAAGAGGCTAAGGGGAAAGTCTATGTTTCAATGTCCTGGGCTAGAAGGATTGAAGTCATTCCCAAGCCATACAGTGCAGGAAAGACCAAGTGTGGACCGCGAGTTT
Source organism: Peromyscus eremicus (assembly GCF_949786415.1). NCBI lineage: Eukaryota > Metazoa > Chordata > Mammalia > Rodentia > Cricetidae > Peromyscus > Peromyscus eremicus. Next base: position 28,718,733 of record NC_081429.1, on the reverse strand, counting down.
CCTCCCCTCCAGGAAGAGCATGTCCTTCCTCTTGCCCACTCTCCGCACAGCATCCATGAAGCTGACATTTGCACAAACAGGCACTGACAGTGGGTTCTCCTAACCAGCCACACCACCACACATCTAGGTGCCATGAGGGCAAAGTAGGTGGGGAGAGTTTTAGCTCCTTACAGCCCATAGCAACCTGCCCTCAGCTCCCTTGACGTCAGTGGGACCTTCGTGGCAATTATTTAGAGAATTTAGAGGAGGCACAGTTCAGAAGTAATGAGGTCGTGCCATAGCCTTGATGCCCATCACTGGAGACATAGTCACAGGGATGTTGGTGAGGTCAGAAAGGAACCTGGGATCCCCACCTTGCGAGGGAGACGGGGGGGGGGGGGGGGGGGGGGGGAGTTTGTATATAGACATGCATAGAGTGGAACTGATCTTAGGAGACTCCAGGGAATACCCTGTGGCAAAGAAGGTGGATGATGCAGTCACACTGCCACCCAGGAGAAGAGTGTTGGGCAATAAGCTGGAAAAGTCAAGGAAGGAGCCTTCTCCATGTGTGTCACAGGGAACACGGCCCTGTTGACATCTTTGTTTTGGACTTCTAGATTTCAAAAGTGCAAAAACAATACATGTCTGTGTTTCTAAATTGTCCTCAGCATGATAGTTGGTTAAGGTAGCTACAGAAAATATATTTTGGAAACTATATTATGTAAAATATTGGTACAACATAGATACATTTGATCTGAGGAGCCCCAAACCTATTAAGGAAATTGAATTTTTAATTAGAGAAAGTCCTCCCCCAAACTGAAATCTCAAGCCAGGCGGTGGTGGCACATGCCTTTAATCCCAGCACTCACTTGGGAGGCAGAGGCAGGTGGATCTCTGTGAGTTGAAGGCCAGCCTGACTACAGAGTAAGTTCCAGGAAAGGTGCAAAGCTACACAGAGAAACCTTGTCTCAAAAAACAAAACAAACCAACCAACCAACCAAACAAACAAACAAACAAAACCCCTGAAATCTCCAATGGTTTTATTACAGAATTCTTTCAGATATTTAAAGATAGCACTGACCTGGCACAATTTCTTCTAGGAGGCATATGAAGAGTGAATCCTAATTCATTTTATGAGGCTAATGTGTCTAGAAACCCAAATCAGAGAAAGATAAATAGGCTAACAATTGTTACAGGCTAACAATTCAGACAAAAACCCTTAGCAAAACACTAACAAATGAAATTCAACAAGTTATAAATCTAGACTCAAGTAGAATTATTTGTTAAAAAAAATTTATATTTTTTAAAGTGTGTGTGTGTGTGTGTGTGTGTGTGTATGATTAATGTGCACATGTTCATGAAGGCTAGAAGAGGGACTAGGTCCCTTGGAGCTAGAGTAATAGGCAGTTGTGAGCCATGAGCCACCTGACATGGGCACTGGGAACTGAACTTGGGTCCTTTGGAGGAATAATATGCTTTTAACTACTGCTCTTAGGAATTATTTTAAGGGCGTGAGGATAGTTTTAAATTTGAAAATCACGTTGGTCTCTATAATTTACTGTATTAACAGGTAGAAAGAAAAAAACATAAAAAATATGATCCTATTAGTTAAAGTAAAAAAAGAAAAGACAAAATCCAAGGTTCACATTAGATAAAAAAAAAAAACTTTCAGAAAAAATAAGAATATAATAGGAATTGGTTTGATAAAACACGTCTACCAGAACCCCCCCCCCCCATACCTAACATCACACAGTGATGAAAGCCTACATGCTTCTCCCTAAACCTGGAAAGAAGGAGTGCTTATCCATCCTGTCTACACTCTGTCAAATTGCTCTGACTTCACAGCATGCATAACTATCTATTCAAGAAATCCTCAGGAAAGGATTTTAATTAATTAATATTTAAAGTAATGTATGTATGTATGTATGTATCAAATCTTGGTGTGTAGTTCTTGATATCCTGACAACTTGTGACCACCCTGCCTCAGCCTCCTGATTGCCAGGATTACAGGCATGTGACACCATGTCCAGTGAAAAATATATTGTTGATATTTTTAAAAAGCAAATCTAGGATTCAAAACTGCTTACAAAGTCTCAGGATACAAGATCAAAAACGTAAGATACTATTCTTACATACTCAAAATGACCACGTGAACACTGAAGTTGAAATATCATTTAAAGTTACCCCAAAACAAAACAAAGAAACACTCAGACTAATAACTAATAAAACATATGCAGGACTGGTGCCTGAATGTGACAAGACTCTAAAGGAAGACATCAGAAACTCTGGAGAGGGACAGGCACCCGCAGTACCAGGAATTGAAAACACATCAGACCTCTTCAAACTCATCCTAGGTTTGACATATTTCCTATCATCAAGGCACTTTATGGTTATCAACAAGATTTTTATTAAATGTATAAGGAAATGGAAAGGGACCAGAAAAGCTATATGTGAAAAATTAAAAAGGAATAGAAATCAGTCTATAACACTTAAAGATATCACATTAGAGCAATTCCAAGCATATAGTGGATGGAGGGATGAATTCAAAACCAGTGAAACCGAACAGAAAAAAATTGGGACGTGTACAACACAAATATGTCCAATGATTTTTTTTTTTAACAAAGTTGCATAGCAACTCAGGAAGAAATATGGGTGACCCTTTTCTTGCTTCCTCTTCAGATAATGCTGCAACATCTGGACACTCATGTTTTTTTTTTTAAGATGACTGTCACTATGTAAAGCACATCTTATTGTAAATCATAGTCAGAAGCAAAACTCAAACCCATTTATCATTAAACATAAGCAGAAATCTTTGAGATTTAGGACTAAGCAAAAGTCTTAATTTTAACACTAAAAGCATAATATAGAAAAGGAAAATCTGTTAAATTCATTGCATTATTTGATCTGAGAAACACTCAGTTGAAAAGATTTAAAAATAAATTGTTAGTTGGGAGACTATGCTCACAAACAAGGTATTTGTTGAAAGAGTAAAACATAGGATATGTTTTAAAAATATCTTAAAATTCAAATGCAGACAAATTTCTTTTCTAAACAGAAAATGAAGAGGGACATAAGTAGTCATTCCAGAAAAGAAGATTTATATGAAAATAAACTCACAATAAAATGCCCCTGCCAGCGGGGTGTCAACGGGAGCGACCCACCTGCGGGAGAGAATGAAAGGGATGGGGAGACACGAGAGAAGACAGCAAGACAGTGTTCTGATCAAGCTGCAAATTTTATTCTCCTCAGCAAGGCTTATATATGGAGGGGGAGGGGGCAGGAAGGAGGGAAGGGGTGCACAACGTGCCGTACATGCAGGTGAAGGGGGGTGTGCAGGTGAAGGACTATGTGCAAGTCGTGAATCTGCTAGGTGGTAAGGTCACTGGTCAGGGCCCATTGTTCTGTTGCTATGCTACCTGACCTGCCTGACCTGTTCTTTATCTTTGGGGGCATCTGGTTTAGGGCAGGGGCTTGTTCTCTGGCCTAGCTAGTACTTTTCCATGGTCCATGTTTGGTCCCTGACAATAAGAGATCAACATTATTGTCCATCAGAAAAATACAAACTGAAACGATTGTATCTCACTTTATACCCATCAGAATGATGAAGAGTAACAAACCCAACTATAGATTAAAAGAGTCTAACATCAGTCATCTATTACTGGTAGGAACATAAAATATGGAACATTAGACATGCTGGAACAGCATGGCCCAACAGTTGTGTCCCTGTGTGTTTCTCAGGGAAAATAACCCTGAGGTTCACACAAACTCCTTACACAAATGTTTGTAGCAGTTTTATCACAAAGCTAGAAATAGCACAAGCATCCTTCATAGGCTAATTGACTAAACAAACTGATATTCCTGAAATATTGTTCACCAAAACAAAGAAGTAGTCTATCAATTTACAAAAGGATCCTGTAAGAAATCAAATGAAAAAGGTGGTTATCTTCTATATGATTGCATTTATGTCGCATGTCTGTTATGCATGTTGTGTAATAACATGTAGCATGTTATATAACAGCAAAATCATAGAAATAGGTGCCACATTAATGGCTACTAAAGATTAAGTGGAGCAGAGAGGAAGGGAAGTAGATTTAAATAGAAATACTGTATCGACGTCAATATGATACTATATTGTGATATTGTACTATAATTTTACTGTATGTTATTGTAAGGATAAACTAGATAAAAGATGCCTGGCTTCTATCTCTTTTGTTTTTCTCAGATGTACATGAAAGCACAATTATTTGAACATAAAATTGTAAGAGAAAATATTATCTTTTATTTATGTGTATGTGTATGCATTTACATGAACTTAGGTGTACCACATGCATGCATACCTGTGGAGGCCAGAAGATGGTCTTAGATTCTCTGCAACCAGAGTTACAGGGAATTCTGAGCCTCTCTGTCTGGGTGCTGGGAACTGAACCTGGGTCCTTTGCAATAGAAGCAAATATATTCTTAACCATTGAACCATCTTTCCAGGCACTAAGAAGAAAAATAAAATATTATTTTCATATTGTCAGCTGATGTATTGCATGTAGTAAACAGCATAAAACCTATAGATAAATGTAGATGCTTATCTCTGTTTTTACTTTCTTTATTGAAAGGGACAAAGGGACATACTTTTAAAGATCAAAGTCCATTATAAGCATAGGGATACAATAAGTAGAAGGAAGGCTATACCTATCAATATGTATATATGTATCAATTTATCTCTATATCATCTATCTCTATCACTTTATATATTAATATAATATATAAATACATAATGAATAATATATTAATATATATTTAGAACATGTTTCTAGAGTTCTGTAATGAAAACATCCTTGTAACTGTATTTATTTATTTATTTTTATTTATTTATTTATTTATTTATTTATTTATTTATTTTGTTTTTTGAGACAGGGTTTCTCTGTGTAGCTTTGCGCCTTTTCCTGGAACTCACTCGGTAGCCCAGGCTGGCCTCAAACTCACAGAGATCTGCCTGGCTCTGCCTCCCGAGTGCTGGGATTAAAGGCGTGCGCCACCAACGCCCGGCTGTAACTGTATTTATTAATGATGGATATTTTTGTTCTTTCTACAGGAGTCTAGCCTTTAGAAGGCTAGAGTGAGGTGTTTGTATACAGACTCCACCAGGACACAAGGACATTGATTTTACCTGCTTTTCGTACTACTGGGTTTTCTCATCTGGACATTTAGAATCAGTGAGTTAGTTTTCTATGGCTGCCATTAACAGCACAGGCAGCAAAGTGCTAACATGCAGACAGAAGGACCTGAATTCTGATCCCCAGCACCCATGGAAAGAGCTGGGTATGCTGGCCTGTAAGTACCATCCTTGTACAGGGGAGGTAGAGATGGGAGCATCCCTGGAGCTCACTAGCCACCTTATCTTGCTGAATCTGTGAGCTCCAGGTTAAGCGAAAAATCTCTTTGAAGATTAAAAATGAGGTGAAGAATGATAGAGGAATATGACCAAAGTGAGCCTCTAATGCACACACCCACCGCCATCTCCCAAACTCATACACCACCAGAACTTCATGCCTAAAGCATCAGAGAATTTAAGATCATACCGTTTAGAAGCCAGGCAAATCTGGTTCTTAAGAGGCTAAGTTTAAGTTATCAGCAGACTACTCTTCCTTCTGAAGACTCTAGAGAAGTCATTTTCTGGTCACCCAGATTATTGACAGAACTTGGGTCCTTATGATTGTAGGGATGAGGTCCTCATATTCTTGCTGACTTCAAACTTGGGCCCATTCCCTGCTTCTGGGATTTGCTGCATTTCTTGTCTTTTGGCCCTCTTCTCCTACCTTCATAACTAGCAATGGTAAACCATACACTTCTTTCATACTGTCTGCCTGGCACACACTCCTGTTCTCCTCTCCACCTTTAAGGACTCATGAGATTAATCAAGCCCTCTGGAAAACCCAGGGTGATCACATCTCAAAAGTTTTTCACCTTATCACATCTACAGAGTCTCTCTGACCATGGAAGGTAACACATCTATAGTTTGAGTGGATCATAGCATGAAAACCTTTAGGTAACTGTAGTTCTACCTGACAAGTCAATCTTAGTGGCTATAGTTGGGGATAGGGAGGGGAGGCCCCACATTGCCAGTCGATAGAGTGACATGCCAGGACCTCTCTTCAGAGTCAGGATCCATTTATGGAGATGATTCCTTGATTATGTCTGGGCCCACATCTCTCTGTTTAGAAGAGTCTGAACTATTAAACTTGACTCCTTTCCTTGGCCTACCCATCCTTTCTCCATTCAAAACATACCCTTGCCTCACTTGATTTGGGTTGCTATCACAGAATTTCACAGTTCTACAAAGAACAGCATTTATTTCTAATTGTTGTAGACATTTACCTCCATAGCAAAGACACTGTCAGATTCTGTCTTGTGTGAGTCCATTTCTTTCTTGATAGTTGGTACTTTTTTATCTTTTTATTTCATAGGGTATAAAGAAGTAACCTTGAACTTACACTATTTTTGCTTCAGCCTAAGCATTGAAGTTGCAGGTGTACATCTCCACGCCCTGTCCTGCATCCTCTTTTATAAAGTAGTTTTATGAGAAATGCTTTAATCAACTCCAAACGGCCCCACTCTCTGATGCTATCATAAGGGTGATTAGATTCCAACATTGATTTTAGGAGGACACAAGCATTCAGCTCAAAGCTCCTGCTGATTGTGTCATGACATTCAGGGGTCCTTGCTGCTGAAGTTCACAGTGAATGATTGCAAGGGCAGCAAGGACTCTACTTATTCTCAAAGGCTTAAGGATGAGACCCAAACTCTACTTGACTGTGATACATGGTGTTCCATACAACAGGATGACTGAGGGATGGGCCAGAGTAGATGCGATGAAGATATGTTGTATATGTATACACATAAGAACATTTCAAAGAATACCTGAAATAATATTAACAAAGCGACATTTAACTCATAAGAGACCAGAAGGATTCCAGAGGTCTAGGGGAAGAGCTTGACCAACAGGCAGAGAAATGTGGAAGAATAACTGAAACAGCTCCAAATATGAAGAACTTGCTGGTTTCTGAGTACTGTCCAAAGGCTGGAGGCATTGTCTTCATAATGGTGGTGTTTCTTTCTTCCTTTTCAGGGTTTGGCTGGCTAGAGCTTGCCCTCTGTAATTTATTTAAAATTTAAATACACATCTAGGAAACATCATAATGGTTTCTTCCCCTCCCCTACACCGCACACTTGGTAAGACTCTTAGTATCATTAGGACAGTGCTAAGCAGCAGTCGTGATCACTAATAATGTTTCCTTTCTGCCAAGCTATCTGACAATGATGGTATATATTTCCTCAAGAAAAAAAGGAAGGAAAAGCACAAGAGAAAGTTACAAGAATCAGGCAAGAAGCCAGTGCCATGGGAAGTGGCTCAGTCTATAATTTACACGTCACACAATAGGGTGTAAAACTTGCTAAGAGACAAGGAAAATGTCTATGTACATTCAAGATCCTAAAAATTCCTGATTGCTGTGACTTGGCATTCATTTGCAGAACAAAGTAGGACTTTCTGGGGGTTCCTAGTGATCACAGCACTTGCCACTGCAAATGAACAATGAGGTTTTTAAAAAATCCCTAATAATTAGAGATTTCTTTTTAGTGTTTTGTACAGCATATTAAACAACTGAAAAAAAATATTTTTCTAACAAGTTGCTGAACAAAATGGCATTGTGAAATGTTCTGAAACATTAGTTTGATGGAAGTTTTGCACTTCCTTTTCTCAGCTTTGCCACAGTCCTCAACTGTGGCTCTGGTGACATTGTTCTCCAAAATGTGGGTGTACCAATTATGAAATCAGGAAGAGGGTACAATTAGGTAGCTGGCTCCAGATGGCAATTGTCAGAATCTGAGCTCCTTGGGGCATAGCAGGGCACCAGGTGCTGTTCTTTCAATGTGGTCCCAAAACAAAGAAAAGGTTTGGTTTAGATTTCTGGGACACATCTGAAGAGGCATGGTGTAAAGATTCTGAAGCCTCATACCCACGATTCCAGGACAGTCCTATAAACTGCATAGATTACTAGACAGGGCTGGCACTTTTATGAACATTCATGAGAGCTCAAAAATCCTCCTGTATAAGCAAGTGTAAGTAGATGTTCTCTTTACCTCTCAGGATACTAGCATAGATGAGGAGCAGATAAGATGTGGTGTAGTTAGAGACTGTGGAGAAATTGCAAGGCACCACCTTGGAGTTCAGGTATAGTCATCCTTGTCTGGGTAGCCTCTTCCTACTCTTCTCTGTGACACCCATCTTTTATCAACTCCATTAGTCAACTCAACGTAATGAATATCCTGTTTGAACATGAGCTTGAACCCAGGAAATCATGTCCTTTAGTCTCATGGGTCCTTAAATCTCACAAAGACTAAGAATTTTTTGGATATTGTTTCCAAACATAGCATCTTATAAGCATTTCTGAGTCAAGTCTAACGTGTAAAATTTCTGTGGACTTCCACAATGTCTATAGCACCTATTACCAAAAACGTTCTTCTCCAGCACATTTTAGGAACATAAAATGGGTATAAGGAGAAGAGAGTTTGATTAAGAGCCACAGTGGAAAGCTAGACCTATTAAGTGTTCTCATCTTGCCCTGAAACAGAGGCTGTTTAGGTCCTACTTGACAAGCAAGTCATGCATGCATTGAAAATGTAATCTGTCTTTAAAGGTTTTCTTCATACATCCTTACAACTTCTAGCAAGACATACGTGTTTCACAGTACTCCTTTACTTATTCCTACCACCCAAACTTATGGACCACAAGTACTACACCAGTCACTAGAACATGCCTGTGATGTAAAAATACGGTCTACGGAACTAAGAGAGGAGACATGCACCTAGTCCCCTGGACTGACAGCACCTAGTATGTGCTGGGAGCATGGGGATTTTATTTTGTTGTTAGTTGTGTTTGTCTGAGAGTGGGCCTGAGGCCCTTTCAGCCAGTAGCATCCCAGGTGCTTCCTGAAGACATAACCGACAGCTGTCAACGTGTGTGTTGCTGGACGCACAGTTTATATGATGCACTGAGGAAAAAGTAGGAGCTGGGAAAAGCTTCAGAAACAAATCTGATTCAGAAGTGTGGGGTGGGTGTTTTAAAACCACAACTCCAGACCTACCAGGGCTGGCTCAAGTAGAAGGAATCAGTTACACTTTTATAATTCATTCCTTTAATGAGAATTACGGTTCCTATAATGAGCTGAAAAATGTTCTGGCAGAATTCTTTCACCGTTACAGTTGAATTTAAGTATTAAATATTCATGCTATCCCATAATTATAAACTAATTCTAAAATAATCTTTTTATCTTAAAATTTACTATTTGTTTTATACTCTTTTAATATTTAATAAAAAAATACCACCCGTGCAGCTGCATACGTTCCCGTAGCATTGTGTGGCTCCTGTGCTTTAGCCCAACAGTTGCCCCTGACGTTTTCCTATTGTGCCTTATTTGAAGTCCGCCATCTTTGTCACATCACAGTCACTCTCATGCAGGCAGGCAGCACAGCACGGTGAGCACACTGTCTCTGTTGTAAACCTATTTGTTGACTAAACTCACAGCTCAGTACACGGTAGCTTCATGGTTTACAGGGTCTTTAATGGGTAAAAAATAATTGCTCAGTGTTCTAGGCCATGGACCAGTGAAGCAAAGGTACAAAAGGAGTTATCTGGCTTCATAAGTTGCCTACAGTTTATACCAGAAGTGTATTAGCTTTCTAATGCTGCTGTAACAAACTACCACAAGCTTGGTGGCCTAAAACAGCACACACTTAACTTTCTTACAGTTTTGAAGGTCAGAGTCTGGTATAAACATCCTGAGGTTAACATCAGTGACTAGGGCTTGATCTTTCTAGAGGCTTCGAGAGAGCATGAATTTCTATTCTGTACCCCAGTGTCAGCCTGCATTCCTCAGCTGAGACCATGCAACTCTAGTTGCTGACTCTGTTTCCACGTTGCTTTTTCTCTCCTTTCATGTTCTGAGGTCCCTTTGATAAGGACCTGACAGTCATATTTTGAGCCCAACAATGTTATCTAGGATAATCTTTCCATTTTGAGGACTTTTAATTAATCATACCCAGGGAGTCCTTTGGCCATACTATATATATATACACAGTGACATATTAAAAGGTCTTTGGGATGATGAAATTAGAGGACTATATTTTCAGTCTAACACAAGAGGGTATTTGCACAAATTTTCCTGTAATTAAAATTGGGTTAAGGGTGTTTTTTTTCCACCATAGTTCAGGTACTTTAAGAATTTCTGGAAAGGGGTAATATTGCCCTTGTAAACAGACCCTCCATTGTCTGGGAGAATCCCAATGATATGGCATTCATTTCCTAGATGCTTCTAGATAAAGGTGCTTCACAAAGACATATAACCTTGTGTTGCTGATGGTATAAGTGTCAAAGGCATCAGTCAACCTGTAGGTGATTAATACAAAGGACAAGAGTGACTGAAGACATTGCCACCATCAGAAAGAGCTCTTGCCATTCTCTATCTTTTGTTCTCCATGTTATTGCTCCATGCTTTCTATGACATGAACTCTCCAGCCTTATGGATGAAGCCTGACTAGTGAAATTATCAATATCTGGCAGCCACATCACTTTCCTTCTGCATCCGTATGCAAGAACATGCATATTTGTACAAGCATAAAGGGAACTGTACGAATGGATAACTTTGCTGGCCAGAATGAACTTTTAAAGCTTGTGAATTAAAACTAGTAACAAAACTCTTGCTGGTAATTATTATGTCAAACAATCCAGAACACAATCTGTATTAATAAATATTTCCTATGAATTATAACTTTGATATCTGAGACAAGCTCATATTCAATATGTGCTGACTTAAAAACCTGCCTCCGTGGCAATAAACTTCTCTCTATTCATACTTATTCATACTTGAAGGTACCTCATGTGATGTTCTGAAAAATTAATGTTTACAGTAAAACACAACTGACTTTATAAAGCTTGGGAATTTCCCTTAGACAATTTTGATTCCTTAAGATAAGGAAAATTATCATAGAAAATAGAATTCTAAGATTCTCTAGGAATTGTACAAACATAATAGAGCATGAAAAAAAATACAACAACCAGTAGCTGAAACATCAATGTTTGAATGGTGCTTTGGACTACAAATTAGAATGTTCTCGAATGGTCTGATTCTGAATATGCTTTTGAGGATGCCATGGTTCTGAGCATCATCGTTTTCTTTATATTGGTATCAGGAGTTGTTTCTGAAATCCACAAATAAGTGGAAGATTTCAGAGTGACAATACCTTGCATAGAATCCTGAGGTACTAGAGATACCTAGAGGTGAGAAAAATTTTTGAAACAGGAATCTAAACAATAAGCAAGCCTCCCGAACAAATGTGCAGAGTCAAATGGACCTGTGTTTCATAAATCTCCAATGCTATGTGCAAAGACACAAAGAGAACTAGAGTGTCCGGAAAAGATAAGCCTGAGTTTGTAATGAAAACTAATGGTAGGCATTGCTTTTCTAGTTTTCAATCTCAAAATTGAAGAATGGGGCTTCCTGCCAACTACCCAGTTAGATGAATAGTTTTGGAATAAGATTGCTGTCATTTATTGACTCCTGAAACCTCCTCAATAAGAACTTGCTTTAAATATCCAACATCTGACAAAAAAGATGGAAAGAAAGTAAACTGATGGTTTAGCATGCAGAAGAAAGCAATTTTAGCTTCCCCTTTGCATGGAAAACATGCATTTGTCTTACATAGTTTGTGTTACTTGTGGACACATTTGTTCGCAGGTACCAAATGCCACAGAGGAGGAGCCCTTTTAGAATCCGTGAACATTTCAGTGCTCTGTCCAGAATTGAAAATGAGCAAATTGAATTTAAAACCAACTATTACTATTTATTGCAAGGCACAGGCATAGAAAGAAGATTGCCATCTGTCCATATCTTTGAACAGGAACTCAAGATAGAGGTCTTTCAGGAGTTCCTCAAAATGTACTTGTGGCAACTCTGTGGTTGGAAAGTGCAGTTCAGTGCATGAAGTACTCAAAGTGGGCTTGGGCTGTGCTATTCAAGACATTAAATTTTGAGTTATTGACAAAAAATACCATAGTAGCTCTCGAATTTTCCTCTCTCTCCTGGTCTTATATCTTACTATTTTCCCATAATTTGCTATTGCACATCAAGAGTATGGAATATTTGGAATTTTCAACAGGCCAATCTAGAAATTTGTTGGATTGAAGTGATTGAACCATTTAGTTCACACAAATATAATCTAAGATAAAAATCCTTATAACACAATGATGCAAACAGGTAGCTTTAATTTGTCATTAAAACAGAAAAAAGTAATGTAACACATGAGCAATATGTGAGATGAATTTTTTTCTAAGTAAAATATATAATTATTTCACTATGAGCAAAGCAGCTTGTAGTAGGCAAACTTGGGGACTGGGAGGTATAGCCATCAGGAGTCTGCAGAGACCTACAACCCATCAGTAATGCAATTTAGGGGACACTCATTAGCTTCATTTCCTATCCTCTGATTCTTCTCCTTTTAGATGACATCTGCCTCTCAGGATTATTCCCAAAGCAGAGACTACAGTGACTTGGAAATGGGTAAATGGTAGATATTATTTTTCCTTTTGTTCCAACTATCAGGCTAAGGACCATTTGTGTACAATCACAAATATTTCTGTGCACTCCTTATAGATGGACTCAGATTCTTACCCTTCACAAAATAAGGCTCAGGAAAAACACATTATACCCTTAAATCATACTTGAGGATAAAATCTTATTTCTACAAACATGAAGATTTTAAAAAATACAGTTATGGGAAATTCATTACCATATTGTACAGATTTTTGGTCTTACCTATGTAATTATGTTAACCATGAACAAGAAGCCAGAAGTCCCAGATGGTGCTTGGATGTCTGCCTCTGGAAACCTGCACTGTGTGAGAAATTGTTTTCCTTTAACTAAGAACTCAGCCAGCAAAGACAGAAGCATTATCAATGTGCATATTCATTAGCTGGACAATATATGTTAACTATGCATCAACTGGCTTATGTGGGTTTTAACTTTCCTACCATATTGACAGTTTCTTAGCTGCTATCAACAAATGTCTCAAAGCAAGTTTGACTTTAGTTGTTGCTGAATACAGGTGACTTTCAAGGTGTGTGGAAAGTATCTATTTTCCAGGCTGACCTCAAACTTATGATTTTCCTGAGTTCTGAGTACCGTGATACCTGGCTTGTTTATCTCTTGACAATTGTAAAGTATATACTCAATAACTGTTGACTACAGTACATATTCCCATTTCATTTTTAGCATTGAGAACTTTTAAAATGGGAATATTTTTCAAAAAATTGCACCACAATGTGTTGCAATTCTTTTAAAAGAATATTATACTTTATTTTTTTAACTTAGCATGTGAGTATGTATGTGTGTGTGTGTGTGTGTGTGTGTGCACATCACAGTGTACATAGGACAATTTGTACTGGTTCTCTCCCTGAAGAATGTGTGTTAGGTCTTCAAGTCTGGCAGCAAGCACCTTGAATTTTGAGCTATCTTGCTATTTCCAATTCTTTATACACACTTTCCATTCCATGTTTGAGGAGATACTCACTGGAGAAAAGGATTGTTAATATGTAAAGATGCTAGGCATCAAAGGAGAGTGGACTATTCCAATCAGCAGAAGAAAACTTGGACTAAGTCAGTAACATTAATCATTTCATAATTTACTAGTGAATTTCTTAAAAGATGCTTTCTATCATTGGATTGGAGAGATGGCTCTGTGGGTAAAAGTATTTTCACTGGAGTCTAATGGCCTGCCAAGTTCAATCCCCAGGACCTAGAGGATGTGAAGAGATTATTGCAAACTATCTTCTGACCACACATACACCAACACACATACACACATAAATAAATGTAATTAAAAAAAGAGTTTTTTTTTTCTGTACAACTAAGGTTTTAGTTTCCGTGTACAGCATAATAACTTATGTATTGCTTAATATTTATTATTTGTATGCATTGTCTCAAGTACAGTGCTGCAACTGGTCTGAGATGGGAACAAATACTCTCACCATTTAATAATTCTAACAGCATCATGTTCTTTTGCATGTGGTATTTATTAGGTACTCACTATACTATTGGCTTTACAATAACCACTCCTTGGTAAAATTTAATAGTTCATTGGCAAGCATCTGTGATCTTTATTTTACAGATGTAGAGGTTTCATCACTACCTATAATCATCAGGACTATCAAGTGGCCGAACTAACTGGGTTATGTCTGAATCCAAAGCCTCTGTGTTTTTCTACTTTGCTTGACAGCTGTATCCCTCTCACATAACTTCAATTTCTTATGGCTTGTTTTACCCTATAGATGTTACTCATTCATTCCAAGGGTGAGAGTTTAGAACTCCTCCCTCACTGTATTATCTTGCTGGGAATTTTATGTCCTGTGATGACATAGTTCTCTCAGATTTATTATGTATTACTTACAGAAATACTTTTGTTTTTTTATATGAACTACAGCTGCTTACATCAGAGACTCAGTGCCATTTACATGTAGCTCGCTTTATCTGGAAGACTTGAAAATGAACGTTGGAGCTTGAGTCCATCTCTATCTATTCATATCTACCCATATCAATTTCAGTAATTGCTGGATCCAATTGAGTCTGATCCAAGGATGTCATAAATATATGATGTCTTAAGGTAAATAATGAAGTTAGATAGCCAGTACCTGTGTTTCTTCAGGAGGACCCCCCCTTAAAAGGTAGGGAAGGAACTTGTATTTAAGTAGATTAAAGATACATTAATAATTTCTTTTTTATTTTATATATCATCCCCAGTTCCCCCTCTTTCCCCTTCTCCCATCCCCCTCCACCTCTCCCCCACCCCACTCCCCATCCATTCCCCAGAGGGGGTAAGGCCTCCCTTGGGGAGTCAACAAAGTCTGGCATACCAAGTTGAGGCAAGGCCTAGCCCCTCCCCACTGCATCAAGGCTGAGCAGGGTATCCCATCATAGGGGATGGGTTCTAAAAAGTCAGTTCATACACCTTGTATAAGTCCTGGTCCTACTCCCAGGGGCCCCACAATCAAATCAAGCCTCCCAATGATCATCCATATTCAGAAGGCCTAGTTCAGTCCCATGTAGGTTCCTCAGCTGACAGTCCAGAGTCCATGAGCTTCCACTAGCTCAGGTCAGTTGTCTCTGAGGTTTTTCCCATCATGAACATGACCCCCACTTGCTCATCTGATCCCTCCTCCCTCTCTTCAACTGCCCTCCAGGAGCTCAGCCCAGTGCTCAGCTGTGGATCACTGCATCTGCTTCCATCAGTTATTGGATGTAGGTTCTATAATGACAATTAGAGTAGTCACTAATCTGATTACAGAGGAAGGCCAGTTCAGGCACCCTCTCCACTGTTGCTAGGAGTCTTAGCTGGGGTCATTGTTGTGGAATCCTGGGAATTTCCCTAGCACCAGGTTTCTCCCTTGCCCATAATGGCTCCCTCTATCAAGATACCTCTTTTATTACTCTCCCTCTAGTTCCTCCCCCAACTTGGCCATCTTGATCCCTCACGCTCCCTGCCCCCATTCCCTCCCCATCAAAAACACCCATGACAGCTTATGTTGGAGAGGGTTCAGAGTAAGGGGAACATTCCTCCACTGCTGGTGGGAATCAACCTACTTCAACACTCAGCAATACCATTTTGGGGCATATACCCCAAAGAGGCTCAATCATACCATAAGGACGCATGCTCAACTATGTTCATAGCAGCATTATTCATAACAGCCAGAACCTGGAAACAACCTAGATGCCCCTCAACCGAAGAATGGATAAAGAATATGTGATACATTTACACAATGGAGTACTACTCAGCAGTTAAAAAAAAAATGACATCATGAAATTTTTAGGCAAATGGATAGAACTAGAAAAAAATCATCCTCTGTGAGGTAACCCAGACTCAGAAAGACAAGTACGGTATGTATGTACTAATATGTGGGTATTATAGAGAAAGTGAAGGATAACCAGAATAAAATCCATAACCCCAGAGAAGCTAGGTAAAAAGGAGAGCCCTAAGAGGGACACCCATGGAGGCATCCCGGAAGGGGAAATGGTTAAGATCTCCTGGGTAAACTGGGATGGGGATAGAAGGGTAAAGCTATTTTTAAGGACACCTTTGCTGGTAAACCTAGAGAATGACAGTGACTTCAGTTTATATAGAATTTTCTAGAATGTGTGAAAATTTTATTCTGGTAAGATGCCGAGTCATTAGTTAACTATTTCCTAGAAGATTAAAGAACAAAGGACCTGGTGACCTCCAAGAACAGTTTGTCTTTGAAAACAAAACAAAACACCATGTGGATGACACATTGAATGACATGGTGCAAAAAGGGTTGTGACTATATAATTGTGACCTTCAATTCATAAGAAACACATATGAAAAGGGCATATGAACACACATGATTTTCCCTCACGTGTTCATATATGACAATTTTACGGACAACAGATGCATGCTGTTTGAATGGAAGAGCCAAGAAGCAACCAGCTACTTTCCTCTCTGATTTCCTAATGGTAACAGTTCCATGGAGTTCAAAACATGGACCCAAGACCACATGGTGAGTTACTGACAGAAGAGAACCACAAGGAGTGCAGCGAATGACAATTCCTGGCGTTGGTTTCCCCAAGCGATAGTCCCTCCTGACAGAGAATGCTAGCAAGCAAATGCTTCTGCTTACTTCTGCCTTGACGGTTCCTGTAACACATTTTAACCGTCTACACCACTGAGAGCCAAGTATCTAGCTTTGTAAATGATTACAAGAATTTTTCTATCATTTTGGGCACTTTTTTTAAATGTACTATCTACTCCTTTTTTTCAGTAACTGTCTCTTTCTCTGTGAACTAAAACTTTTTTTTTGGTAATAGTTACTTACACTTGACATTTTGGTAATGCTTTTGGCTTTACAAAATGCTTTCACAGATGCTGGAACACTCCAGCAAGTATCTGCATCATATTTGATAGATATCCAAGTTGATTTTATAACTTTCCAACTTAAAGTGACTCAGATGCTTGCCATTGCATGAAAACATTCACCTACGTCGGTACAAACCCTGGCAAGATGGTCCCATCTTCCTCTGGTGACTGCATGGCCTGCAACTCGCTGCATTCTAACTTCAATGACCCTCCTGTGCCCGAAATGCATCATGGTCTTTCCTACTCCAGGGCTATTGTATGTGCTGCTTTCCTTCTTTGCCATACTATCCTCATGACAACCGGAATCCCTGACCCTGTCCTTAGAAAAGCAGAATCTATTGTTTGAATTGTAAGCCAACCATCATTGTTTTTCATAACCACAAATTTGTTTCTGCTCCCCTGTGTGGTGATATTTTATTTGTGCTTTAATAAACAAAGTTTGCCTGGAGATCAGAGGAAATAGCAAGCCATTTTAAGTAAACAAAGAAGTCAGGCAGCAGTAGCACACGCCCTTAATCCTGATCATTTATCAGGCAGGATCTCTGTCTGTTCAAGGCCACGCTAGGGAACAGAGCCAAGTGTGGTAACACATGCCTTTAATCCCAGTACCAACCATAGAGTTCTGGAGGCCTGTACAGACAGGAAGTGACAGAGCTGGTCAGGAAGAGGAAGTGATGTAGCTAGACACAGAGCAAATCAGATGGCAGAACAGCAAGGCATATAAGCCTGGGTAGACAGGAAATCACACTCCTTGGAAGCTGCAGAGTTGGTGAGGTAAAGTTGGCTGGTGGCTTTCCTGATCTCTCTAAGGCTTTCACCTTAGAGTCCTTCATAAGAGTGGTCAAACAAAAGCTGTGTATGAGCCAAATCAGATGACTCACAAAGGAAAACTTTTCCTACAGTCCAAAGGAAGTCAACCGGGAAGAAATGACATTTTTATAAAAGCAGTATCTGGCATCTAAAGAAGGAACATGAAAGTTCACCCGTGCTTCTCTGTGTGTGTCCGTATGATACCTCTGCTATTGAAAACATGCATCACTGTTTATTCATAAGAAGCAAATGAGGTAAATACTGACCATTGTGAGTAGTCAGAGCACAACCCTGAGGTAGTTGTCATTGACCTGGAAAGTAGGTGTGAGAAATCCACACATAAACCAGGAAAAGAAAAATATAAAGTCCTGTTCTCTTTCATAAGATACTCTAAGCTCACCTAAAGAACATTTCTAAAGATGTCAAACTGTGGACTGAGCAATTGGGGAGGGAATTAGGAGACTAAAAATAGCAGCGGCAGTGTGCTGCATCTGAGGGGAGCTCGAATGAGTTCGTAAATACCTCTGGGCCAGTGCAAAGGATGGAGTTTGAGAACAGCTCATGGGCATTTGGAAAAATAACTTCCTCTTCGTTGTGTCCCTAAGATACATTTAACATGGTTCAATTTGAGTGATAAATGCCTAACAGCACAATGGATAACTTTAACTTTTAAAATTTATTTTCATTATTTATTTATTTTGTGTGTGCATTCCACAACATGTGTGGTGGTTGGAGGGTGACTTGCATGAGTTGCTTCTCTTCTTCTAACATGTGGGTCTGGGGATTAAACTCACATCATCAGAACTGGCAACTAAGTTAGTAAGTATGGCTCGTACTGAGCCAAGTTGTCAGCCTAATAGGTAAAATTTTATGTATATATATATATATACACACACACGTATACACATATATGTGTATGCATATATGTATATTTGTACATGTAAAATTGCTTATGCCTTTATTTGTAAACATAAATAACAATTTCAGAAAAGGAAACCATGTATATCAGAGTGCTAAATGTAAAGAAAGTGTAACTGCAGAGAGAAGGCATTGAGGGTAACTGCCGACCTGCAATTAGGAAACCACTGTGCAGAGTTTGCCTTTGTGAAAATGGGAATTACAGTCCTTTACAAGAGTGGGCAGACAAAAGCCATGTATGAGCCAAATGAGAACACACACACACACACACACACACACACACACACACACACACGACAGAGAGAGAGAGAGCAATAGTAAATATGGACACACAAATATCTCTGTGGTAGAAAATAGAGCCCATTACATGCTTCTCAGCAGGCCAAGCCATATACAGCATATACATATACATATATATGTTTGTCATGTACATCACGTTGTTTTGAAATATGGATCTATTAGCCTGGCTAATCCAGGTAACTAATATACACATAACCTCCCTCAGTTACCATTTTGTTATCAGAACATATTATATATATTTTAGATTTTTCAAGAATAAAATGTATTACTAACAGTAGCCACAATATTTTAATCTAATCCTCCCTATCTAACTGAAATTTTGCATCCTTTGACCCAGCTCTCAATTTACTATTCCCATCTTGACCACTTAAGCTACCATAAACAATCCTGCAATAAACTTGAGAGTGCTGATGTCTCTTCAATATTCATTCAGTTCCTTTCAATATCTCCCAAGTAGCTGGATTGCCGGACCACATAACAATTCTATGTTAAGTTTCAAAAGGCATTTCAATAATGCTTTTACAATGTGTGCTAATATGCCCTCCCACCAACTGTGTTCCACAGCTCACTTTCAAGATTGCTATCTTTTGCCTTTGTGATAATACCTATTCTCCCAAATGTGAGACAATAGTGTATTTTAGTTTAAATTTGCGTATCAATGATGATTACTGATGCCAGGGACTTTCTATCTATATGTTGGCCATTTGTATGACTTCTTTTGAGAATTTCTATTTGGGTCCTTGGCTCAATTTTTATTATTATTTTTTTTTAATGTTGATGATTGAACACAGCAACTCGTGAATGTTAGGCAAATGTTCTACCACTGAGCTATACCCCTGTCCATCTCCTGCCTATTCTTCAAATGTGATTAAAAATTTTAACTTATGTACATGTGGGTTCATGCTTGTGTTGGTGGTGTGTTTGCCATTAAGGATAGGTTCTTTAAGAGTTTGGAAGAGAACATCGGATGCCCAGAAGCTGGTGTTACAGGCAGCTGTGAGCTGATCCATATGGATGCTGGGAACTGAACTCAGGTCCTCTGCAAGGACAGCAAGTGCTCTCAGCCCCACTTTGAATATTCAAAAATTGAATTACTCAGTTATTTTGTCATTGAGTGTGTTTCTTCTATATTTAGACTTTTTAAATTAAAAAAATTGGTGTGTGTGTGTATGTGTGTGTATGTTTACATATGTATGTGTAAGTGCACACTAGTGTGCATGCCATGACACATGTGTGGAGGGCAGAGGGCAGCACTGTGGGGTCAATTCTTTTTTTCCTTCTTTACCTGTCTTCCGCTGATTAAATTCAGGTCATCAAGTTTGAGTGACAAGCATGTTGCACGTTTACCCCCTGGATCATCTTATTGTCACCTAGAATATTGACTTATCAGATAAATAATTTACAGATATTTCCTCCCATTCTTTAAGTTGTTTCTTCATATATTGTTTAATTTTCTGTACAAAAAAAGCTTTTTAGTGTGATATAATCATGTTTTACTATTTTATTTTTGTTGTTTTTTAATTTGGAAACATTTTAAAAATATCTGGATTGATATTACTGTGGTAGTTTCATTTTTCAAATACAGTCTATGAAAATAACATATGAATGTGGTGATATTGTGTTCCCCCAAATATTGTGCGCCCTAGTAAACTTATCTGGGGTCAGAGAAGAGAAAAGCCACTAGATATAAAGGCCAGAAAATGGTGGCACACACACCTTTAATCCTAGCATTTCTAACACAGAGATCCATCTGGATCTGTGTGAGTTCAAAGCCACACTGGAAACAGCCAGGCATGGTGACTCACGCCTTTAATCCCAGGAAGTGATGATAGGAAGCAGAAAGGTATATAAGGCATGAGGACCAGGAACTAGAGCTGGTTAAGCTTTTAGACTTTTGAGCAGCAGTTCATCTGAGATCCATTTGGATGAGGACTCAGTGGCTTCCGGTCTGAGGAAACAGGATCAGCTGAGGAATAGGTGATATGAGGTGGCTGTGGCTTGTTCTGTTTCTCTGATCTTTCAGCATTCACCCCAATACCTGGCTCCGGATTCATTTTTATTAATAAGCCCCTTTAGGATTCATGCTACATATGAACATATGCATTCAAAAAACATATATGCTTAACTATATACAAAGTATATATGAAAGTATACGTACTCACAGACAGACACATGTATGTAGAGAGTGAGACAAAAAGAGAGGGACAGAGACAAGCTAACGTCTAAGGGGTCATTGTTACTGAAAGACAGCAGTTGTTTGTGCTGTTGGAAAGGAACACTATGTTTTCCCTTTATGGTTCTTATCATGTTCCTTTCTATATTTACAGTTTCAAGCATGGCACAGCAGGGGATAACTTGAGCGAACAATCCCAGACATTCATCCTACGTAAGGCATCACATAGGGTCAGCCTTTCTAGAGAGGCCTTGTGAGTAGCTGACAGAGCATTCTCCACTGTTTTAGTAACATTTGGCATGCAGTAGGTATTCAACAACGCTGGGAGCAGTGGCTTTACCAGAGGTGAAGCAGATGGCAGTTGAAGTTCAGATGTCAGTCCACCAGAAGAACATCTCTCTGATGGATATGTCTCCTTCAAGCGAGGCTTATGAGAATAGACTCCAGAATGCATTTTTGCTCCTGTTGTCTCTCTGCATGCTGCTGCTACTATGTATATGGTATGGAAATTCCCCCACTTCCTGTGTGTTTATCACATGATAAGTTCCGTCTACTGGGCACATGTATATCTGTGGATGGTCAGGAAGATGATTTCTTCTTAAGCTGTGTAATTTTGATGAATAGAAATAATACTAGAATATTTTTCAAAGCTAGGCCTGTTGTTACACATGAGGCCTGTGAGTCACATTTAAAAGCTGTTTTATGTCACAGCTCAGGCTGACATAAGAAAAGAGCTGTATCTCCCCAGCTCTAAGACAGCTGATTTAAAGCTTCAAAGTAACTTTAGAATAAGATCAGATGCCCTGCTAATGGGTTTTTAGATATACATTCCCAGAAATAGCAGTCTAGTTCACAAGAACATACTGAGTTATCTGGCTAGGTTGTAAATACAAAAAGGCCCAATTATTGCTAGCTGGCACCCATTCCTGATCTCAATTTGTGAAAATATATTCTGACTAGTCAAGGCCACAGAAAATAATTTGATTCTGTAGCCCCTAATGAGGGCTGTGGTGTTCTTAGATGATCAGAAGTTAGACACAGGATAGGAAAATATATTTCAAGATTTAAAATGCTTTTTATGCCACTGTGCCTTGGAAATAGTCCTCTATCATGAGATAGAAGGTAAACCTAAGTTCCAACCAAAGCATTTACTACACAGCTCTTTTTCCAGAAACACTTTGGGAAAGCCCGGTATTTCTGTTAATTACAAAATGTTAGTTTAAAATGTTACTACAGTTAGAAATGTAGGATGTATGCACAAATTCCTTATTTCTCTTAAACTCCTCAGCAGTTTAACTATCTCTCTAAATATATAGCAATAACTGGATCTTTCTTTAAAGTTGTAAGCTGTGAGATTATAGCCCCAGCAATTAGAGAGCTAAGATGTATTGCAAATGTGTTGTCAGGATGGCTCTGTTTCTTACTGTTTACTGAAAAGTGTGACCTTAAAATGTAACTCCTATATTCAACATGAAAGTTTCTGTTGAGTATATATATAGCTGTAAGAACAAGGAGGAGAAAGCAGACAGAAAAGTCAAGATGAGAAAAGAGCAAACGAGAGAATAAAGTCACCATCAGAACATGTGTGTTCTTTTCCTAAGACCCTCAGATAGAAAATAGCCCCAAAACCTCGCTACTCTGCGGCATTTCCTTTACTACCCTATAGCAGCCTGGAAGCTGGCCTTTCAGATTGCAATACAATGATTTAAATAACCTGATGTGTTCTAGCATATTACATAATTTCTGTTTTTATATATTTTTACAAAAATCATTGTCAAATCATCACTGTTCTGCTACATCTACACCCTTCCCATTTTCTCTGATAGCCTTCATGGGAATCTCATCTCTTATTTCACAGAGAAAACAGAAACCATGAAAGTAGACCTATTCTGTCACAAATCATCCTCTGCTCTACTCTACTGAAAGTAAACAAACAAACAAAAAACAGTGAGAAGTGCTCCTTCAGGCTGCCTGATAGCTCACCTGAAGGAATACTAGAAGTTGATCAAACTGATTCCCAGACTCTCGGTGTTCTGCCGGACCAATTAGGGAAATTTGTCAATGGAGCAGGAGGGCTAGCGGGTGGAACTCTTTAAAGAACCACCATGGAAGACTGGGTTGTGAGGACAGAAAATCCACTTGTTCTTCTGGGTAGAAGTGTGTGCTGAAGAAAGTCACCCATGCCCAAGTGGGGCCACTGTGGCAAAGTACCGTGTATAGAGTTTTGAGAACCTAATCGAAAAGCCAGGCTGTGCACAAACAACAAGCTAGGTGTTCCTGCTCTGGAGAACTCTGGAGATAGTGAAGAGCAGGAATGTATGGGGGACCTTTCTGCTGCTGTTGGGAGTGGCTAGGACTTCCTGGGTTTTTACCTAGGCCCTATGGTTGCAGTAAAATACAACTGATTTGTTCAACCAAAGAATAATCTGCCTTCATGAGACCAACCCAGCATAGAAGACTCTATTACATATACTACATATATACAGAAGGTTATATACTACAAGATAGAGGAGCTAAACTAATGACAAGATAGTGCTCAAAATCACTTTGATCATGGCAGAAAATTATGCAGAGGAGAGCACAATGGAAACCCAGCCGTTGATCCCATAGAAAAACACATTTTTTTTTTTTTGTGTGTGTGTGTGTATGCCACTCAAAGGACACTGAATGCCAGACTCCAGTAGCCACATGAGGAACTGGAAGAGAAATTTTATCTTCTCCTTTAATTCTCTTTGTCACTTGTTGGCGAAACTCGGAGTGGAGGAGGAAGAGAATACAGAAAGACCGGGGAGGAATAATTCACAAAATAATTGGTATGCTTCTGCTTGTGATGTGATTGACATCTTGACATCTGGACTGGACCACTTTTTTTAACACTATCTGATATGTTTCACAAATGAAGTTGATAAGATGTGTTATGGCAGAAAGGAGATGAAGTGAGGGATTGTTTTGAACTTCATATGTAATTGACCTAGTTAAAAAAAAGCAGGGGAGGTAGAAATTAAAATAAATGATAATGCACACACAACAAAGAAATTACTGTAGTCTTAAAGAAATAAACTTCACAGCAATGTGGTGGCCCATCAGAGTAGTGAATTTACACATTGCATGTAACAGTTTACCTTGTGTATTTCAGAATTCTTTCTCTATATTAGTCATTAAATTGTATGTCATCTACCCATGCTCCTATTTGATTGAAGAACAAACTTTAGTCATTTTAATTATGAAATATCTCTTTTATACATAGCAGCAGATCTAGAAACAGCTGACAGAAGTCTTGTGTATAATAATGAGGTTGGCAGAAATTCTTAAATGTTCAATTTCAAAATGAGTTCTAGAATTTCTGCAATTATTCAGGCCTTCCTTTCTCCAGAGTTGATTCAGAAGGTCATCAAATGTCTCTGACATTTTTCTGCTAAACTACACCCGCTAAGAAATTCATCATATGCTTAAGCTGCATTTGTCAGACACTTCAGATGACATGGCTGGAAGACAGACAATACTGATTTTGTCTGATTCACTGATTCAGAACAAGTATCCCTGTCTTGGTGACAATGAGTAAAACATTCTGATGTTGACTTCCTGTTATCTCTGGGGACGCTAAGCCATCTTCATCTTTGTCTTTCCCCCAGTAAGTCTTTTTGAAGTGGTTCATACTACAACTCAAAGTTTCCCCCAACTGACTTCTTGGGGGCTGGGGTGAATCTGTTTCTATTGAAGGGAAAAAATTAAATCTATGTGTGGTGATATTTTAATTGTGCTGAAATGTAATTTTATTTGTATGTTAATAAATAAAGTTTGCCTGGAGATCAGAGGTCACATAGCAAGCCATAAGCAGAAGTCCAGCAGTGGTAGCACATGCCCTTAATCTCATCACATTGCCTGCAGTGTCTCTGTGTGGTCAAAGACACAGCCAAGCGTGGTGACAGGAGCCTTTAATCCCAGGATCAACCATAGAGACATGGAGGTCTGTATAGACAGGCAATGATGAGGAAGTCATGTGGCTGAGCTTAGAGCCAATGAGAAAGCAGAACAGAAAAGCAATAAAAACACAGATTACACAGGAAAAAGCTCTCTGGGGAAGTGATGGTGGTGAGGTGGTAAGATAAGGTAGTTATGGCTGTTCGCTAGTTCTCTGATCTCTTTGGCTATTCCCTCTGAATTTGGCTCTGTGTTTCTTATTTAGTAAGACTGTTTAGAAATTCAACTAGATCTATGCTCATTTGAATATCATATGTATATTATTAAAAGTCAACAATTGTTTAGATGTGGCAACAATAGCATTTTTTAAACTGATTACATTAAGATTTCATCTGCCTATCAATCTGTATGTTTGTGTGTGTGCGTGCATGTGTGCGTGTGTGCGTGTGTGTGTGTGTGTGTGTGTGTGTGTGTGTCTGTGTGTGTGTCTGTGTCTGTGTCTGTGTGCATTCATAGAGTTCATTATTACATGGTTCCTGACTGGATGACTCTCATCCTCCGGTCAACGTATCTCAATGCCTCTGCTCACATAATTGTACACAAATGAGATCAATGTGCAGTTGTGGGTAGATGACAGCTTAGAGCTAGCAGTGGAAAGAAGCTTTAGGGTAGAAAAATACACCTCTTTATGCCTGAAAGATGCATTGGCACAAAATTAGATCATTAACATTGTCAGAAAGCTATAGGCCTGCCTGACATGTCACTATGGACTACGTGTAAAAGATGCAGCAGATCAGGGCTGCTCTAACTGAATGGAATAATTTAAGGCTTTCCCTAAATCATCAATATCTAAGGTCATGGTTGAAAAATATGACTGTTATATTAACTATTCTCCTCTTGAAAATAAAAAGAAAGTGCTATAAAACACATCAAAGGTTGCTCTTTTTAATTTCATGCTACTAAATCATCATATTGTTTTCTGGTAACAAGAAAAGTAGAGAATTGTAAAGTTTTGTATTTCACTAATGTCAAGATTAAAAATAAAATAGAAATGTAATATTTCATTCATGTCACTGATCCAGTATGTATGTATGTATGTATGTATGTATGTATGTATGTATTAGAAATAATGGGCTATGATATTTGTCTGTAGGGACCTGTGTACTTCTAAATCTATCTCTGTCTCTCTCTCCACTCTTCCTCCCACACTCATGTGTATGTGTGTGTGTATGTGTGTGTGTGTGTGTGCATGTTCAACAAGGCCAGAGCTGGGGTGTTCCCACCGTTCACTTGTTTGAGGTAGGGTCTTAAGCTGCTGCATACATAGCTGCCAAGTTCTGGGGATTCTTCTGTCTCCACTTTTCCGTCTCATTATAAGAGCACTAGAACTACACACTGTGTCCAGCTGTGACAAGCATTCTGGAGATGCAAACCCAGTTTCTCATACTTGCCCGGGCAAAGCTTTTCCTCAGCTCTCTCTCCAGCTGACATTCTGTCCCCTCTCCTGAAGGTCATGTCCTCTTCCTTCTCAGTACCTCAAAGGGAACAAGACCTGCCTACTATGTGACTAAGATCCCCTGGTCACTGCTACATTTTTTTATAGCTCGTGGGGGATGTTGGCAGCAGTCTCCGAGCAGGAGAGTCCAGTAACCACCACCTACTTTGTGCTTGGACTGTGTCTGTCTGTGACAATATCTCCCAGGTGACTGGCTTCTTCTAACAGTTCTTTCACCTATTTATCAGGCCTGCTGATGCTAAGATGACCCATTCTCACTAGTGCTGGAGAAGGATAGCATGTATTGATGGCATCCTGCTTTCTCTTTCAACCCTCTCAACATTTCATTCATTACATTCGTTTATTATATCAGCACAAGTCCCTGCTGTCTCACGTTGGTCGTCTCATTACTGCCACGCCTTTTGTCCCCTTTCAAGAGTCCTTCCATAAAAATTCTAGTCTACCTGCTTATGAGTTTTCCCATCATAGTTATTCTATCTGCCTCTCAAATGGTGCTTTTAAATTACATTTTAGTTTGAGTTGTAGGACAAAATAAACCCTGGACTTTTTTTTTTTTTTAAATCTGTGAAGTGGGAAAACATTCCCAGTAGCAAGGATTAAAAGAGAGATGAAAGCCTGGTGACACAAGCCTGTAGTCTCAGCTATTTGAGAGATAGAGGCAAACAACAACACACCCATAAGTTCAAGGCCAACCTCGGCTACAGCTGGAGTTCCAGTCTATTCCAAACAACTGAGTGAGATCATTTCTTGAAATAGAACATATGAAGAGGGCTGGGTAGTAAAGTGTTTGCACAGTGCTGAGGGCTCTGTGTTCAATTTCAATATGAGAGAGAGAGAGAGAGAGAGAGAGAGAGAGAGAGAGAGAGAGAGAGAGAGATCAGAAATTCTGAAACATGCCCAGTACTAGTAACAGGCCATCTGGTTTACCTTGGAAAATTCCAAACCACCTTCACCTAATTTACCTACATCTCCTTCAGTTTGGAATCGCCTACTCCTTCGGTTTGTCCAGTGTCTTTGTGTCTACTGTGGGAATAATAGACTGTGACTTTTGTGGAATCATAGACAATGGAGTCATGACACAGTGTCTTCATTTGACTAACCCACGAACCACTTTCACCAACCTGCTTATTTGAAATAGTACAGCAAGCATCCATAAGCATTCTGCTTTAAGCTGTTGATTCGACCTAGAGCTACTAATTCTCTCCTGTCCTTCCTTCATCTACATGACGTAAGTAGCACACATTCCCTTGTTTTTGTCTACTATAATTATACCTATTATATTGGTTAAGAAATAAGTGTAGCGTGAATTCTAATTGGTCTTAATAATAAAAAATGCAGAGTCAGATATCGGGGTAAATGCTGAAAGATCAGAGAAGTAAAGGAGCCAGCCAGTAGAGACTTCTTACCTCTACTGAATCCTCAGATAGAAAGGGGTGAGATTGTGCCTCCACCTACCTTACATTCCTTTCTCCACCTTCCTAGTGCTGGGATTAAAGGCATGTGTGTAGCTAGAGTTTTCCTGCCTGGCCCACAGTCAGGACAAATCTCTGTCACTCACCAGTCCCACAGCCACTCAGACCCAACCAAGTAAACACAGAGACTTATAATGTTTGAACTGTTTGGCCTAATGGCTCAGGCTTCTAGCTATCTAGTTCTTACACCTTAAATTAATCCATTTCTATAAATCTATACCTTGCCACATGGCTCGTGGCTTACCGGCATCTTCACATGCTGCTTGTCATGGCGGCGGCTGGCAGTGTCTCCCTCCGCCTGTTCTCTCAATTCTCCTCTCTGTTAGTCCCGCCTATACTTCCTCCCTGGCCATTGGCCAATCAGTATTTTATTTATTGACCAATCAGAGCAATTTGACATACAGACCATCCCACAGCACATGTGTGCTTCCCAGGTGCTGGAATCAAAGGTATGTGCCACCACTGCCTGGCCTCTATGGTTAACGTGGCTAGCTTCACCCTCTGATCTTCACGCAAGCTTTATTTCTTAGGGCACAAACAAAATATCACCACAAATAAGTATATACTCTTTTGATCATTTGGTATTTATTTTTTAAAATCCTTGTGATTTTCTAACATTTTTGATCTTGTTGCATGTCATCATAATTTGTTAATTGTGACAATTGTTTCATGTTCCACTTTATGAGATATTTACTCATTCACTGTCCTTTAATTGAACCTATATCTATCTAGAGACAGAATCTAGCTCCAGGCTTGCTATGGTGACAAATTAATGTTACTTGACATTTTGATGTTGAATATCCTTGTTGTCTTTACTTGAATTTCCTTTGTTATAGTGTCTTTACTCAAACTTCTCATTGGCTATCTCTTGAAGTATAATTGCTGAACCTCAGACATATGAATATTCAACTTTAAAAGATAATGTGGTACTTTCTCAAAGCACAATCATCAGTCTTAAAATTTGCCAGTTGTGTAGTTTGGAGATAAAGCTCAGAAAACAGAGATCCCCCCCACACCATTGATGCAGTGTTATTATTCATTTATGTTACTGCACATCCCTTTATTTATTTCTTATCCAAGATGGATTTCTTTTATTCCCCTGGAATTGCTTTTTTGTGTTTTTTGTCTCTTTTCAGGTGTATTATCTATGCTTTAAAAATTGAATCTTAGAATAATTTGGTCTGTGCTCCATGTTTTTCTCTTCTAGGAATCCCAATTAGAACTCTGAATGTGCCAAATAACCATTCTAAAACTAAGCTAAATCTGCATTCCCATATATATATATATATATATATATATATATATATATATATATATATATATATATATATTGTTGCTGGAGAATTTCTCTCCAGCTCCTGCCACCAAGTCCCGCCAGTCCCAGAGCCCACTTATAAAATAAACACACAAACTCTTACATTATTTAAACTGCTTGGCCATTAGCTCAGGCCTGTCACTGTCTAGCTCTTACTCTTATATTTAGCCCATTTCTATTAATCTTTACTTTGCCACATGGCTCATGGCTTACTGGTACCTTACATCTTCCTTGTCCTGATGGCGGCTCGCAGTGTCTCTCCCTCAGCCTTCCACTTCCCAGAATTCTTTTCCTTGTCCCGCCTATACTTCCTGCCTAGCCAATGGCCAATCAGTGATTTATTTACTGACCAATCAGCAACACACTTGACATACAGACCATCCCACAGCAATATATATATATATATATATAAAATTTTTAAATTTATAATTATTTTTAACCTGTTAACTTACAATTTATATTTTTATTTTCATTGTGACTTTTTTTGTGCACCAAAGCAAAATATAATCTCCTTATGATTTCCTGTTAGTTAATACTTACTTGTTTAAAAATATTCCTCACCCAGGTGGTAGTGGGGCACATCTTTAATTCTAGCATTCAGGAGGCAGAGGCTGGTGGATCTCAGTGCATTTAAAGCCTGCCTGGTTTACACTACAAATTCCAAGACAGCAAGGACTACAGAGAGACCCTGCCTCCAAGTGATAAAAGATAACAATGTTTCTACAAGTGTATTCAATGTTTTGTTATTGATATTTAAGCCATGAATACAAGTTAACAATTAAAAATGTATGAATAAAGGGTTTTCATTACCCAATTAAGTGGTCTAGTTAAGAATGATTGTCTAAACAAAACCAATTAGTCCACCCTTACATTTGATGTGTAGTTGTTGAGAAACAAGCTGCATCTTCCTTTTGGATCACAATCCCCGAGGAGGTGAATCTTGGTCTTCAAGGAAACCTGCATAACATCAAAGAGCAATGTGGAGACAACTCAAATAGCCATTGAGAACGAACACAGAAGCAGAAAGAGCAGAAGAAGACAGAATAGTTAGACAGATATTATGTATTTCCCAGCATGAACTTTTTATTACATGCTGAATTTTCTGCTATGTTGTTTATGGGAGCTTGTGTTGCTGTAACAACAAACCCATATAAAAACGTTTTTAAAGAGAAAAAGTTGTCTTTGTCTCATAGTTCCTCTGCAGGTTCTAGTTTAAGATCAGACAGATGCACTGCCTTGTGTCTTGTGGGGATGTGTGCTAAAAACAGGAAGAACCTATGGGACAGCTGACTGTGAAATGGGCCAGGAAGTGGAGGAAAGATGACCAACATTAGGTCTCAAACTCCACAATCCCCTTCTGAGGTATTCTGTCTACACTCAAAAGCTCACATGTTACGGTTGGTCTCCAGTGTGGTTCTGCTTGGTGGTGGAGGGACCTCCAGAAGCAGGAGCCTTGTGGAAGATTCTTCTACCATTTGTCTTCAGTCCTATAGAACCCCCAAAGTTACCGAGTCCTAGTCACCATGTGCATTCTTTCCTCAAATGGTCTTTCTTCTCAGTGAATCCTGACAAAAAATACAGTAAAACACAGTGTTGTATTTTATCCCATGTTTGATTTTTACTTTCATTTGTATCCTGAATATATGTTTTTAGAATATTTCAGTTGGCTATGAAGATTTGTTTATAGGTTTATTAAAGCTAAGTCTATATCTTTATAGACCTCTAAAGATTTATTAGTTTTTATCTTATGTGTATAAGTGCTTTGTCTGAAGGTCCGTTTGGTCACTGTGTGTGCACGTGGTAGCTGGAGAGGCCGGTGGTAGGTATCAGATCTCCTGGAACTGGAGTTAGGGATGGTAGTCAGCTGCTGCTGGTCTTCTCTAAGTGTAGCAAATGCACTTGACTACTGAGCCGTCGTCTCTCTAGCCCCATCTCTGTGTTGCTATGCAGGCAAGATGTAAATGCTGCTTAACACCATGGATGCTCAGTGACTGCAACAGTGTCCCACATAGCACAGAACATGTCTAAGGCACTTTCAGAATGTCTGTTGAATTAATGAGTGGTGGAGCAGGAAGTGCAGAATCTGTAAGGAAGGGTAAAGGTGAAATGCTTGAGGAACCAATGAAAGCCAGTGTGGTTGCTGTTCAAAGGACTGGAAGAGACTGGAAAGGGGACTAGGTGGCCAGGGCAGGGTAAGCATGTGGCCCAGTCCTAGGAAGGACCTGTCACTATACAGTTTACATAAATGGCTCCATGAACCTCAACGTGAGTGAGAATGGTTTCTCCTGGACCTTGTAAGTAGCATCCCTGTGATGAGTGATGAAGAGCACTGATCATTGTGTCCTCAACAAGTGAAGCAGGGAGGTTTAATATTGAGATGTTATAGCAGCAAGAACACTGAAGGAAACACTTTGCATATTAATTGTCATTGTGGTTGACCTGTTAGCACATTCTAGATGCACAGATAATTAGCCATTGCAACTGCCAGGAAATTCTAACACATACACTTTATTTTAGCACTTGTGAAAAACAATACCACATTCAAAACAGTTTTTAGGACCTCAGAAATGGGAAGGGTCTAGAGAGACAATATGTTCTGTAAACCAACAAAATAGTTCTTGTATGCATCTCCACAAATTAATGGCCAAGCAACCAGTATTATTTTGAATATTTATATTTTTTGTTTTTTTCACACTTTATACTGTTGTTTTAAAAATAAGAGTGTTGTTTTGAATCTCAATCCCCTCACAAAATTGCCAAGACCTATAATAAAACCCATACATATTTCCTGCATGTTATGTAATGTTGCCTTAAGCAAGAGCAGTAAAATATGAAACTCAATTTTATTCTAACGTAGAATTATTTGGCCTGATGTGTACTCTTCTGTGAAAGAGATTTCAGGCCATCATAATAGGGATTAACATGCATGAAAAGAAGAACATCTGTTTGGTTTGCCACTGAGCCGTTGACGACTTAGTGATAAAACCCAAATGCCCTTTATTTCATAACCAGTGATTTCCCCAAAGGCTAAGACTCAGGGAAAAGTTAAATCTTAGGTTTAGTTGCTACAGAAGTTCAATAGATCTCGGGCCAGATTATTCCATGAGATTCAACTCCTGTGACTTTCACTTAAGTGGTTTGCTCTCAGTGACCTCAAGAGAACAATGAGGGTAACAATGGTTTGCCACTGAAATTTTTCTAGACATAGAAATACTAAGAGCTAATGTGGTAATTGGCATATTTATTGTCATTTGTATTGCTGAATTCATAATTGTTTATTTATTAATGATTAAGTTATAAAAAATATTCCATTTGACCCCTCTTAGATATAAACATACTTAGAATACCAAATTCTATATTCTTAAGTATCTGTACTGGGGAATCATGGTGTTTCAGAAGACTCATTGCTAGCAATTTTCTGCTTCCAAGTCCTGAAAAAACAACTGAAAAATTCAAGAGGGAAGAAGATGGGGATGAAACTGTTAAGTAAGGCATGACAGTAGAGCTAAACTTGACCAGGGGCCAAAAGAGTTTCCTAGTATCTCTCTAGCCACTTGAGCAGACTCATCCCACCACTCACTAGTAGTCACCTTAGAGGCATGTCACACAGAGGTAGAACCTTCAGGAGCAGAAGGCTGGGGCAAGGAGGCAAGCATCCATTCCCTAGTTCACAAATGAGTTACACAGCTTCTCCCTGGGGAGATGTGTAGGAGAGGTGGGAAGGAGAATGGAAACAAGTGTGACTGCTTCCTGAAATGTGTAAATAGGAGTGGGTGGGACCAGGAAGGCTTTCTCTTTAAGGATGAAATGGGAAGTATGTTTAGACAGGGAAATGAGACTGTTTCAAATTTAACTTCTCCATCTCCAAAAGAAATCATCACCCTCGATCATGAAGATGCCTTTTATGTCTAAATTATTTACTTTTATCACACTTGCACATGTCCATAAATTATGGAGAGTATTTTCACAAAATTTGACTAATGGTATGATATTTCATTCAATATGCTATTTTAACACTTTATAAATATTGATACAAATCAATGTAGGTCATGAATATTAATGTCACATAGTATTTTATTATATGGCTATACCATATGCCCATTGATAGGCATGTGGGTGTTTTCCCAAGTGTTGTGATTAATGTTCTTAATATAATATTTCTATTCAGTGAGAGACTGCCATGAGATTTTATCTTATTCTAGAGGAGAACTGTTGGTGCAGAGACAAATAGCTTACATTGTCCCTTCTAGGATATATTAATATTGGCAGAGTTGCTCTCTAATGCAATGCTGCCAGCTGATCATCCCACCAGAGGATGTGAATTCTCATTTCCTCAGGTTCTCAGTCAGGGTTAGACAAGCTCACTTCCCTCTTCTAAGCATCATTGGACAGAGAGATCAGCTTTGTAGACAGGTTAGTTTCAATCTGGAAGGACAGAGATAATTGAGTATTTGAGTGAGTCCAGTTACACCCCCTCCCATTCTCATTTCCTCCCTCTCTCTGTACCTGAAAGTTTCTGTGTCCTGCCAAACCCCCACAATCCCATGGCCCACTTATAAAATAATCACTTAGAAGCTTATACTAATTATAACTGCTTGGCCATTAGCTCAGGCTTATTACTGACTAGCTCTTACACTTAAATTAACCCATAATTCTTATCTATGTTTAGCCATGTGGCTTGGTACCTTTTTTCAGTTCTGCCTTGTCATCTTGCTTCCTCTGTGTCTAGCTGGTGACTCCTGACTCAGCCTTCCTCTTCCCAGAATTCTCCTTGTCTGCTTACCCTGCCTATACTTCCTGCCTGGCTACTGGCCAATCAACATTTTATTTATCAACCAATCAGAGCAACACACATTCATAGCATACAGAACGACATTCCATAGCATCTCTTCCTTCCTTCCTTTTAATTTTAAAGACAAGTTCCCACTATGTAGACCAGGCTAGCCTGGAACTCACAGAGCTCTGCCTTTTCCTCTCTAATGCTGGGATTAATGGAGTGAGCCACTACACCTAACTAGTGCCCCCTCTGCCCATATTTACTAACCTGATAAACCACTTCTCTGGTGTAATGATTAATTTGTTATTTGCCTGAGCTAATGGGTGCCCAGAAAGCAAAAAAATTCTGGATGTGCCTGTGAAAGCAGTTTTTGGAAGATATTAGTATTTGAATTGATAGACTGAGTAAACTATCTCCCTTACTTACACATGTGAGTGTCCTAGAGTCCTTGGGGGACTTACCTGCCTCATTTAGCATCCTTCTCATATTCTTAAACAGAAGCCCCTGCATCACAGGCTCCTTTGGCTTTCAGAACTTCAGACCCTGGCCTGAATTACATCATGGGATTTCCTGAGTCTCCAGGGTACACACGTCATACAGTGAGACTTCTTGGCCTTCTTAACCACATGAATCAATTCCCATAATAAATCTCTTTTTTTAATCTATGTGTATCCTATTTACTGTGTTCTTCTGGAGAAGCCTGAGTAAGACACCCAGGGGATGTGAATTAAGAAGGAGGTCTTGGAATAAAACACATCCTCTTTCCTAGTCTGGCAGCATCTTCTGCCTGTTGGTCTTTATCTTTCACCAGGGCTATTCTTGGCCATATTGATATCACTTACACTAGTGCTTTTACCTTATTCTGAACATAGAGCATGTTGAAGCTCTCCTCTTATCCTCCCTCAATCTTTCATTCATTTTCCCCCCATCTCTGTTGTTGTGTTATGTTCTGGTAACTCCATCCGCTCTGTTATACAGCTCATTAGCTTTCTATTCTACAATAACCCATACATAGAATTTTAATCACAGTGGCAGGTGTCGTCTTGAAGCTATTTATGGATAGGGCAAGGTATCAGCTATCAGCCATCACAGTGGTGATTAGTTTCAACATGTGAGTTTTAGGTAGATACACAAATATCCAGCTTATAGGAATATACTGTCTTCTGGTTTTATAGAACAAATAATTTCCCTGATTATAGCCCAGAAGATAAACATGGCAAGAGGTGATAATTATTCAAGTCTTCATAGTTCATAAAGAGAAGAGCAATTCTTCACTTCCAACCTTTTTAGAACTCTATCTTCTTCAACTTTTATCTTTCCAGGTGGTTACTGTTTATTCATAATTGTAACCATTATTCACAGCTTACTCTCTTGCCCTGTGAGTACCTGTGAATTTGGCAACTACAGTCAGTTCTCTTTGGGCAATTATGCTCACAGGTGTTTTTCTCCTGTACATATTTTCTTGCACCTGCCAATAAATACCCTCTACTTCTAGAGACTGTATTCCCATCCTCTACCCTCAAATTATGGCATGGTAACTTGCAGAGAGAAAGTGTTCACTGCATGCTTATTAGCCAAATAAATATAAGGAACAGACCAGAATCAAAATCGGAAGTTCATCCTTTTAAAAGGTACTTGTGTTGGATAACATAAAAAGTTGATGTCCATACTGTGTTTGAGTGAATGCAGTCTAGGATAGTAGAAACAAGTGCTTTGAAATACACCAATCTTGGTTTAAATCTGTATTTTGTACCGATAAACTCTATTAATGTAAATTGTTAGCCTTTCTGAATTTGAGCTTTCTTATCTGTAAAGTGAGATTAATAGAGATAACTTCTGAGAGTTGTCCTAGAATAATGAAAATATCAGTATTTGTAGAAAGCCCAGAACAATTGACTTCTGAGAAGTGGTTCAACTTTTGTTATTGTGTCTTCTATCCTAATCACTTCTGTATTTTCCCCAAAGAAATTTGAAGAAAAGATATGTGCTATCCAGAGGGATTTCCATAAAAAATCTGATATTTTTAGTATGACACTTCAACTCAATGAACCATTGCATTAATGAAACAATATGTATTGCACAGTCTGTATCCTATATTTGGTTTTAATTTTAGAAAATTATATCATAATTAAGATAAATGTTACTCCAAATTACTCCTGATGGTTGTTCAGGATAGGCTTTTTTTTTCTTTTCTGAGAAACAAATTATTTGTTTGCTGATGACATAACTGCCTTTCCTACTTTTCTTCAAGCATTATAAAAGTATATGCGGTAAGAACAATGACAATAACAACAGACATACTAATGTGGAAAGGGGAACTCTCACAGTCCTCACACTGAGATAAAGATCTTCAGGCTACTAAAGACAGCCAAGAGAGGGAGAATTAGTTTCTCTAAGACATGAGCCATTTGATTATCAAATACAAAGTGGTCGATTCTGAAGTTATATACACACAAGCAACAAAAATGGATTCAACAGATTTTATATATACATATATACATATACATACATATATATACACATATACATACACACACATACATATATATATACATATATATATATATATATATATATAGTGTTGAAGGGAGAAAAGGAAAGGGGAAGTGATGTCGTTATATTTTACTTAAATTTTTTAAAAGAAAGAGAAAAGAATGGAGGGAAGTGATGATGCCAAACCTAGTTGACGTAGGATGATCCCTACTTTTTTTATGTTCAATGACAAGAGGAAAAGCGTTGACTTCAGAAATTAAAAACCAATGTATTAGCTGGTAATCAATCTCTAGAGGTAATAATTGAGACTCTTATTCCTTGTCTCTTCCTGAATGTTACACTTAATGGTGTTATTCTTGAATTAGTGGTTTGCATTTTGTTCCAGTGGATTTTCTTACAAACAGACTGGTGTTTCCAATGCTTTCTCAACACTTTACTGCTTAAGACCATGCAGGGCTTTGACTTTACCTTTGAAGGACAGGCTTCTTACCACACTGCATCATTTCAGTGGCAGACAGTTTGCCATGCTGCATATTTTTTTTTCATATAAACACAAGTGATACAATGATGCTAGTTTTAGGCGGGCACATTCTTACAGAACTAACTGCCCTTTGCAGCCATGTGGCCTCTAGTTACACTGGCAATAAAAACCCAGATACACACACACACACACACACACAAACAGAGAGAGAGAGAGAGAGAGAGAGAGAGAGAGAGAGAGAGAGAGAGAGAGGAATAAAAATAAAAATGTCCTTTTCCATTGTGCAATCCATATCCTGTTTTTATATGTTAAATACTTACTCCTTTTCCTAAGAATCTTTTCCAGTGCTACATAAAGCCTCCTTGGAGCCTCTGTTTTTAATTAATTGATTTGTGAATTACTACACTACACAAAACTTAACAGCATAAATTTTAAGGCTGTCATAAGATTTTTATGTCTGGTAGAACAAAGAATATTTGGGTTTTATTTCTTACAGAATATTTTGTAAATACTTTTTTCCCTGCTTTTAGAAATAAAGTCTCACATAATTTTGTCTAATTTTATAGGAAATACTATTGGAATACTTATCAAAATGATCCAAAATACTTACATTAAATTGGGGCGAATAAAATTATTCCATTTATTTGTTACAGTGAGCTAAATCTCTGCTTTTTAGGTCTTTTAAATGTTTTAAAAAATTAAATTACTTCCTTCATATAGATTATACATATATTTTATTAGATGAATTCTTCAATTTTAGTGTTTATTTATCTATTTACTAATTTCAGTCCCAATTTTTATTTACTGAAAAATTAAACATACCAGTTAATACATTTAAATATGTATGTCTTGCAGATTGTTTAAACTTTTGTTTTCTCGAATACTTATTTTATTTTCAATTTTCTTTCTTATTAATTACATTTATTCTTTGACAACTCTGTATGCACATAGGATACATAGAGATTAGTCTCTGTCACCTACCCTGTCCTATCTTCCTTCTACACCATCAGCAAACTGCTCCTCCCTAAAGTCCCTTTTACAAGTTCATGTCCTTTTATTTTGTTTTGTGATACAAGGAAGACCTGTAAAAGAGGATGTATGGCGAGAAGAGGGATGAATGACACAGAAAACATTTGGAAAAGTTATATGGAAATCTATTGTAGAAGCTGTTTTAAAGCACACACACACACACACACACACACACACACACACACACACACACATACCATACAGAGTTGCTCTATATTACAAAATAGCAATGCTCGTAGGACATACCATGGGGTAACAAATAAAAGTCTGTCTCAGGAACAGGTTAACTCTTTGGGAGTTGTCAGTAATGATGTCCAAT
This sequence comes from Peromyscus eremicus, assembly GCF_949786415.1. Lineage (NCBI taxonomy): Eukaryota > Metazoa > Chordata > Mammalia > Rodentia > Cricetidae > Peromyscus > Peromyscus eremicus. Next base: position 28,680,259 of record NC_081429.1, on the reverse strand, counting down.
AGAACAGCATACATGTATAGGGTATTGCCAATGCCCTTGGTTACCCTCTAGAACATGATAATAAGAGAACTGATGAGTGAATACATCATTTCCTTGAGCTATACTACATAGATAAATCAGTCTGGTACTCCCTTGGACGCTTCATTCCTACTGGCTAGCTTTCATTTGCTGTGAACTCTGTGAGCTAGAATAATAACTGTCCCGGCAAGGCATTTCCACTGGTGAAATAATGGCACCAACAACACAGGAGTAACCAACCACTCTCTCAGTAGATTTAAAGCCCATTCAGAAAGAAAAAAGTTCATAAAAACCTGTGGCCCTAGATCATAGGACCTGTGGAAGAATATACATTTTCCCTGCTAAACAGACATAGTATTAAATAGATACTTAATAACTAACATCATTATACCCATAATTCAGTGCATCTCTCAATCTTCATCAGGGAAGCTTTTTTTTTTCTCAGTAGATTATGATTGACACAGAGACCCACAACTGGTCAGGATTCAGAGAATAACAGATTAGAAAATGTTCAACCCAAAACAAGACATTTCCATCAGAAACTCTCTTTGCAAGGCTCAGGGATCACTGGAGATGAAGGAGTTAAAACATTTTAGTTGGTCACCGACTTTTAGAAAATTACATTTATCTTAGGTCTAGAACCCTATCTGTATCATCTTTATAATTTTAACGATAGATTTGGAGGAGTTATATGGTAAGTACAGATTCATTTAAATTATATTACAGCATAATAACATGTAATAACAAATTACAGCATAATAGTTAACATTTGCTGCATGTTTTCTGTGTTTCAACGATGATCCTATTCATGTTACATTACAGCTAATGCTTTCAACAAATCTATAAAGAGAATGTAGCCATTGTCATTCCCATCGTAATAAAAATCTGAGAAATGGTATACACTAAGGTTAAATATTAAGTCCAAGGTAACATCTTTAATAGTTGGGGAAGTCATGACTTTAAACAGACTAACTGCTTTCAGAACTATAATACATGCCTTAGTGTTTTGTTGTTTAATTCTGAGGATTGAACCTAGGATATCACACAGGCTGAACATTCACTGTAGCACAGATCCCCAGCTCCACCCACTGGAGCTAGGGTTGTTTAAGCAGGCTATTACTGTACCTCTCTAAGAAACTAATCAAACCAGTTCACCATCATAGGGTTCTCTAGAGAAAAAGGTGCCGGGCCAGAGCTGTCAGGTATCTATTTTCTCCAAACTGATTCCTTCCTGGAGGGAGGAGGAAGGCTCACAAGAGGAAGGAAACTTATTTCTTGCATATATTTGCCATTTTTCCTGATTATCTTATTTCAGAATTCTATTTTATTCTAAGTAGCCTTTTACCAAAGAGGCAGATTGCCTCCCATTGTGAACATTTTCCTGTGGCCCACAGCATAAAAGAACACTTTATTACAGTGTTTCTACTGAAGACCATTAGAGGCTATTTTCTTAGGCTTTTGTGTTTTTTTTAAAAAAAGTTTTGTGAATGAAAGTGGCCAGAAAGAAGCAGCACCTTGAAACTGAACCTTCCTCATAGCTGACTAGGACTTTGATGATTGGAGAATTTGGGATGTTTCAAGTCTAGAGCCAAATTATCTCTGGTCATCTTTAGCCTTCTTCTTCTCCGTAACCTGACCTAACACCTTTATGACCGTTGAGTAAATCATTTAGAAAGTATAAACAAGGCACTGGTTTTCCAAGTAACCAAAAAAAGCCAAGAATATTGCCAGACAGCATCTGAGGTCTCTAACAGGGTTTCTCTGGTTTGCTTCACCTTACCTACTTAATGTTTCCACTGATATATTTTAAAGGTGCCTTGATTTAAGGTTCTGTTCTTTTCCTAAAAACTTTCATCAAACTGTTTCAACATGAAATTTGAGGTGACTTAAATATGTGTTCCTGGGCATGGACAATTATATTTGGCCCCAGAATGAACCATCTCTGATCCTTTTTGAAGTGAGAGTTGTGTTTATGCAAATTTTGTTGGTGTGTGATCCTAATTAGTCTTAACAATAAAAAACCAGAGTCAGATATTGAGGGTGAAAGCTGAAAGATCAGAGAAGCAGAGCAGCCAGCCACCTGAGACTTCTTACCTTTATGAAATCTCATACCAAATGGGTGATCCTGTCTCTAAAAATCCTCAGACTGAATGGGCAGGATGAGATCCTGTCTCCACCCATCTTACATTCCCGTCTCCACCTCCTGAGTGCAGAGATTAAAGGCATGTGCCACTACCACCTGACCTCTATTGTTAGCTAGTGGCTAGCTCCATCCTCTGATCTCCAGACAAGCTTTATTTGTCAGAACACAAACAAAATATCATACAACACTTTGTTGCTTCAATATTTTATCGACGCATACAAGGGATGAAACTTTATACACATGTATAGGGGATGATCAACAAACAAAATTGATAACATGATATGAATAGGCTTTCTTTAATGATATTACTGACATGTGCCTATCAGTGGAAAACTTAATGTGTTTTATTCAAATAATTTTTTCAGCATAATAAATATCCTCTTGGATATGACCTCTTAATTCTTCTCAACTCTGACCACTAAAAAATGTATTCTCTGGACTGATTTTTTTTTAGGATCTAATTAGTTTGAGGCTAATTCATGGTAAGAGTATATTTCCCTGTAAGGAATGTTTTTAAGTAATATAGAGCCTTGTTATGATTTTTCACTTTACATTCAGGATTGAGGAGGAAAAACTCAATATCACACTATACTTAAATATAATAGTTTGGGCTATTTGCTATGATATGAACTGGCTAATATTTTTATCAAACAGCTCATTTGTTTCTTACAAAGTACACCTTCATAGTTTATTTTCCTATATACTAGAAATGGTGAAGCCACCGTAAACTTTATTTTTGAAACTATGATGAATGCCATATATTCAGCAAATGATCTTGCTTTATCTGAGAGGCCAGCACTGATCCTCACCTACAAGTGGAGGTGAGACGAATGCTCAGTCCCATGTACATCTATAGCAAAATTGTCACAAGACTTCTATACTTGCAAATAAAACTACAACAAGCTCACCCAGAACCTATGGAGTTATATGGGACAAGCTTTTGTCTGTCTCTCCAGTGTTTCAAAGAATGATCTCCAAAGCAGCGGTAGTAATGGTAGCATGAAATACTAGACGTTGTTAAAAAATTATCTCTCTGGTCCCATCAGATTCACTTAAGCAGAAACTTTGAAAGCTGGTCTTCTCACCCCCAATCTCAGTTTGAATCAGTACTCCAAAATGACTTTGACATCCTATATGGTCCAAACCATTCCTCTACTCAATAACTAAGCCCATTTTCACTATGAACATAATTCCTACCTTGTTTAACACCAACATGCTCAGACCTTTTTTCCAGTCATTAGGGATAAGTCCTGACTGATTTGAATCAGTCTTCTATATTTACCTCTGCCAGTGGTTGGTCTGGAAGAGAACTATTTTACCACCTTATACTACTCACTCCTTGCTTCCTGCATTAATCTAGATATATGGTCCCTAGAATGGCAGCTGGAAATTCTAGCTCCATAGGGAAGATAAGAGAAATGCAGAAGCCTCAGCTTGTATGGTAGGTAGTTTAGAGCCCCTAGATAAGTCATATTATCCTGTGGTTTATGCCACATCTAGCCAGGTGTGAAAGTTTGGTGTTTCAACAGACACTACACCAGCTGCTGTGACTTAGAAAGCGATTACCAGATTAGATATCTTCAGCTCATAAATAACTATGAGGAGTGCAACCATCAAGATGTGAAGATTAATTTTAGTATCTAGTTGCCAGTTCTTTGCAATTATGCCTCAGATACAAGTGGTGGGAACTTAGGCAAGGCAGACAGTAAATTTGTGTTGGTCTTAAGGGAATGGAGAAGAGCTAGGCCAATCTGGTGAATGGATATAATGTATGTACAACTCTCCACTGAGGTGAATGGGTTGATGAATGCCTTTGGACAAGGGGACAAATGAACTGACATACCGCGGGGTAGGTAATTGGTAAGTGCCAGTGAAGAATTGTGATTTTAAAAGAGAATGGATAGTAATGGAAGATTTTTAAACAGGAAGTAACATATATGATATGGGGAAAACATTATGGTAGTACTGAGGGATTGGGAAAAGATAAATTTTAGTGTTTTAATTTATACTAATTAAATAGTATTTTGGAGAGTTATCTAATGCCATCTGTTCAGTGCTTGGCTAGGGAGACTCAGGAGAACCTGCAGAGAGCCATATGCATGAAGTTTATCCCATAAACATTGCAAATATGCACAGCTGGACAAATAGGAGAAACACTCAGAGGAGTCTGAACTAGGCACGAGGCTTCTCTATTCTTCCCTGGGTGTGGTCACATTTTTTCTCAGTAGGAAAAATGTAGCTGGAGAATTTCTCTCCAGCTCCCGCCACCAAGTCCCGCCAGTCCCAGAGCCCACTTATAAAATAAACACATAGACTCTTACATTATTTAAACTGCTTGGCCATTAGCTCAGGCCTGTTATTGTCTAGCTCTTACTCTTATATTTAGCCCATTTCTATTAATCTTTACTTTGCCACATGGCTCATGGCTTACTGGTACCTTACATCTTTCTTGTCCTGGCGGCGGCTCCAGGCAGTCTCTTCTTTCCCTTCCTGTTCCCTCAATTCTCTTCTCTGTTAGTCCCACCTATACTTCCTGTCTAGCTATTGGCCAATCAGAGTTTATTTACATATAGCGATATCCACAGCAGAAAAACGTTGCACCTTCCATGAGATGTCTTCTCTATAGAAGGTTATCAGAGGGTAACCACAAAGACATTCTCTACTTAGCAACCAGCAAAATCTCATGTTTTCATCATAAAGAGGAACTGTCCATCATAAATCATTGCATGGAGCACTCTTCCTGTACAGCCATCTTGCCATTTAGAGAATGCTTTGGAAGCCAAGCCAAGAGTCCAATCTTAAAATCAGAACCTTCTAAAGGAGGCAGTCTGAGCCTGCTGTGTTAACTCTTTTCTGAGAAATGATTACCTTCTGAAAAGGTAAAAATAGCCATGAATACTATTATTTCATATATGTTTAGCCGGTAAAACTATATCAAATGTGTTTTTTAATGGTTTCAGGTTGATGGTAACTGGAGTCTATAGCTATAAAACTCAGAGTGCACCTGATTTCCTCTGATATTATTATAATTGAATTATGACCTGTGTAGTAAGAAAAGAAATCATAAAGCTACAAGACTTTTCATATCTCCCTTGGATACTAGGAAAACAATAAACCATAAAAACAAGATCCCAGAATTATTAAATGATAATCACCTTGTCCCAATTTTTAAAAGTTATCTGGCGTCCATGTAAAGAGTTAATGCTTTTGGCATTTTCATGGTTTTTTTCTATATATAAAGGCTGATGAAAATAAAATATTAATCTGAGGAGTGCATTTAATTGTTAGAACTTGAAAAAAATGTTAAAGAATGGAGTTGGTAAATTGACAAAAGCCAGTAATATAAGCTCACTGCCATTATACATATACTGTAAACACATTTAGAATTTTTTATGTAAAATCACAGTATCAATTTACACTGAAAGCTGAGAGGTGATGGAGTATGAATGCTTCAGTTTTAAGTTGGAAAATTTTCTGTTTCCCTGTGTATCTTGTAGGAATAAGAAATACATCTAACAAACAGAATAGATGTTGATAGATGGCTGCAAAATTAGACTGTTTGCCATCAGAGATACTTTATCCAATCACTTCTTACCTTTTGGTTAAGACCATGCATCCTTCTATGTATGACATATAGATATAAAACAAGAATATGCCTTCAATAATTCCTAGCAAGACCCAGAGCCTTTAGATTAAAGGTTTATCAAGTCAAAATTTTGTTTCTTCATATTCAGTGGAAGGAAAGGCTTTTGCAATGAGAATTATGCATAAATGACAACTTACCACCTCTTGGTTGACTTTTTAGTTGTATGATATAATGGTACATTCTGAACAAAAAACAGTTAATGTATTTTTATGCACTGGATTGCAAAAATATCCCAAAGGGGCTCTCAGGACCTCAACTAAATGATGCATCTCAAACACTAGTTGTGTTGTTAGAATCAGTAGTCCGGTTGAGATAATGTATGCACTGTGGTCCACTATAGCTTCTCATGAGGTAAATAAAAGACACAGTTTTGCTGTCCTGTCACTTTCTTAGGCAACCTAGTCAGTATTTTTATGTGTGTGTGTGGGGGGGGAACTTTGCCTAAGCTTACCTTCTGCAATGTGGTTGAGAAAAATAGATTACCCATAAAGTAAAAATCACCATGATGAACAGGTTCCTCTACTGTCTTTATGGGAGGCTGCACACAGCTAGGGAGAGCAAGTGAGATATAGGCGAGCTACAGTTGCCAAGCACTGTGGTAGTCAGTAGCTGTCTTTATATGTTTCTGTCCTCAGGCCATCACCTTTAGTCTATAGCATAATTTGCCTCTTTGTGCTGCTTTCAATCTTGGTCAGAAAAGGACTTATTTGTGGTGGATAGTTATTGGTACATAGACTCATACTGTTTAAAGTATTAAGAGTAAAGAACTATGACTTCCTGATCATAGATTGTACATCAGTATCACCCCAACAAGACTCAGAGAAAAACAAGGAATAGGCAGAAAGAAGGCTAAGACCTGGAGCATGGGAAGAGTGATGTGGAGTGCTGTATTCTGGACATGACATGACTGCTGTACACATGAACCCACAGTAGATACCGTTTCCCACATAAGATCAGGTCAGTTAAACACTTCAGTATCCATAGGCTATGTGGTTACCAAAGCCCCACTCCTAGCTAAGGAGCTGTTGGCATTTGATGGCTGCTGGGTAAAGAGAATCATTATTCTTCGGTAGGTCGTTAGTGTTGGGTAGGATGTTCTGGCCTTAGTGGATGTTTCCATACTCATTATTAGCATTTTTAGCATTAATTTGACTCAGTGCACCAAACAAGAAAGAAACAGTTGATGTGCCATGTTTTGCCACTGATGAAAACTGGACCTCAAATGGGTGAAGTAGAAATCTCAGGTAACATAGCTTCCTGTGGGAAAACCCTCAGCAGCAGGTCATAGTATATTCTGGTCTACAATTGAAGCTTTTGTTTTTGTTTTTTGGTTTTTTTTAAACATTTTTTTAAAGATTTATTTCTTTATTATACACACAGTGTTCTGTCTGCATGCCAGAAGAGGGTTCCAGACCACGTTACAGATGGTTGTGAGCCACCATGTGGTTGCTGGGAATTGAACTCAGAACCTCTGGAAGAGCAGGCAGGGCTCTTAACCATTGAGCCATCTCTCCAGCCCCTTTTGTTCACTCTGGTCATTGAGTACAGACATATACTTTTATTTCATAAAAAAATAAGTGTGAGGGGCTGGAGTGATGCTCCATGACTGAGTGTGTACTACTCTTGCAGAGGATCTGTGTTGGTTCTCAGCATCAATGCTAGGTGGTTCACGACTGCCTGTAACTTTAGTTCCAAGGGATATGACAATTTCTTCTAGCACCCACGGGCACCTGCCCATGTGCACATATCTGCAATACATGTCTAGTTAAAAGTAAAGTAAAATCTGATAAATACAAATAAAAGATGAAAACCAAAATTAAGCTTTAGAATATCAGAGGAAATGGAAAATTATAAGTCTCAGTAGAGGCATTACTACTTTGGGCTCATGCCAGATAAAGACATTTTTGTTAGTAGCAAATTGAGCATACTTCTATGCTCTGTTTCACTTCTCTCTCTTTTATAGCATGGTTATTCACTAGATATTCATCTTTGAGACCGCTCATCGCCCTAGCTCTGTTTTATGATCATTTTACAATTACCTGGAGTGTACTCAGCAATGCTGTAGGAAGAATCCTGCTTCCTTTTTAATTCATTCAAAACTAAGCTCTGAACAATGGATCTTTTCCCTGTTTGTCATCTCTGATTTTCAATTGAAGTAATTTCCTTAGAACTCAAAATACCCAATGTCTTCTGTGATTGTCAAATATGTCCATTAAAATACATCCAACTATGCATGCCAATGGAATGAGGCAATAAAGAGCACCTAATCCAACTATCGAGGATGTTAGTCTTTTGATAAGCAGTGTAACCACCTGTGTCCAGATTAAAGATGAATATACAATGGGTTGGAAATAATAGATGTAGAGTCTGAGCTTCTGGATAACAGTGATCAAGCTTGATGTGTGTGGCTCATCCATACTTTGATTCCTATTGCCTTAGGCCCTTGCAGAGCCTGAGTATTTTCCTGAATATTGTCTGTTTGCACAGACCTGATATTTTGAGAGAATGGGAGTCGTGTGATGATTCGATATGCACAAAATTCATTAAGCACTGAAAATTATTTTACCTCAAGGGCCTCACCCCTATTTGAGAAGGAGAGATTCCCAGTATGAAATGAGATGGATCACTGTGTATGGGTAGTGTGGTAAGAGCTTATGGACCTTTGGGAAAGAAGCAAGTGTTGCTGATTCTTGACCTGTGGCATTCCTTAGGCTGTGTACAGGCTAGTGACACACTAATTAGAAGAATATAGGTTGATTCATAAGCTTAACAGTCACTTTATGCTAAACACTTCTATGGGAATTTAGCCTAATTCTTGCCCCAATGGACAAATAATTTCAAATTTGAATAGAGATCCCCAAAACTTAACAGGATGTCCATTTATTATTAGGGGAACTCAAGATTAAGATGCCCTGTGATGGTCTCAGTTAACAACACAACAGCTAAAGAAACATTCTGAGAAGAATTTTCCTTTTAAAATTGCTTTTGAAAGAAATAGGGATTCACACCAGCTTCAGAACACAGATTGTCAGTTTCGTTGAATATTTTAAACAATATCTTTTTTAGTCCTGGTTAACAGAAACTTTGTCGCCAAAGACTGGCTTTGTGTCAGGACTGATCTTCTGAATGGAAACATGCTGAGTGGCTCCCACAGGCTCAGTTCTGTCTTTATCTGTTTTATCTGAAACATTTGAAGCTTCTTTACACTTTAAAGCTCTGATAGATGGGATATTCATTGTGTTTCAAGAATATCACTGACTTTGAAAATTGTTTACAGAGACGTGTCAAAATCTGATAGAACCATAAGCATATCCGAAGTAAAAAGATTTTCCTTGAGACCCTCTTGTATCTTACTATTTATCAAGTTACAAAAAAAATTAAGCAAATATCACATAAATATGATTGTCCTTTCTTGAGCATATTACTTGCAATATGAATTTTCTTGAGTAGATTGGTTAGAGTGTTATTAACAATGAACACTTGTTTTTATTTGTTAATGTTTATTATTACTTTACTGAGACAGTTTCATTTTTCCCTGGATGTGCTTGAACTCATGACCTGTGTATCCTCTGAGGCTGGCCTAAACTTGCACCAGTCCTCTTGCTTTTTTTTCCAAGTGCCAGGGCCACAGGCAACCCCATTCAGATCCTCTTTCTTCTTTATTTTCTTGTGTATGTGTATGGTGTGTGTGTGTGTGTGTCTGTGCACGCACACATATGTACCTGTCTGCAGAGGAGGTTGATGTAGAATCTTCTTCCATTTCTTCCTGCCTTCTTTTTGAGGCAGGGTTTATCAGTCAAATCCAGAGCTCTCTGAAATAGATAGTCTCAATAGCCAGCTTACTTCAGGGAAAATTGTCCCCATGTACTGATGCTAGAATTACAGAGCAGCTACCATTCTTTCTCACTAACTTGGGGTCTGGTGATCCAAGCTCCAGTACTTGCTTGTGCAATAAGCACTTTTAGTATTGGATCATCCCTAAGCCCTCCTTTTCCTTTATTTTATTCATTTACAGGACTGAGGATTAAATCCACAACCCCTTGCATGCCAGTGGCATGCCAGTTAATTATAGCTTTAGTCTAACATATTTTAATTGTTTTCATCAAGAGTTTCTGGTAGTTCCAAATTCAAACAAATCTATGGAATGAGACATACATCCCAGGATGAAGCAGTTTATAAACTCTCAAAGTAGTCTTTCTTCCTTTAGCTTTTACATGGCTTATTAAATACAAATAATATACAGTTAAAATTTGAATTTTGAAAGTTACAGTTAATAAAATTTGATACCTCTGTATATTCATGAAATCATTTTATCCACAAAGTGAATGAACTAGTCATTGTCCCCAAACCAAGCTATTTGGCAACTATTCTTGATCTCAGTTCTCCATGGTTACCATATCTAGATAACCACTGATTTTTTTTTTTTTTAGTCATTGAAGAATACTTTGCTTTCTCTAAATTTTTATATAACTGAATATTAGCTTTTGCTGAATGCAGTCATTTTGAGATGACATTATGTTGCTGCCTGGGTCAGTAGTTCTTCCTTTGCTTGCTCAGCTTCCTTCCTCAATGTGAGAATGCCACATTCCTTTCATCTGCCAACCTATTCATGAGCATTTGAACTTTCCTCAACAGTTGTATTCTATGCGAAAGCAGCTGCAGATATATGTACGTAAGTCATTGCAGAGGCATATGCTCAGATCTCATGGAGAAATAACATGAGTGGAATGGATAGACTGCATGGTGTTTAAATTTACAAGAAACTGCCAGATCATGTTCAGAAGTTCTATCCAGACCAAGATGGCAAAATAAGAGGCCTCCCCAATATGAAAGGCCCATCCCATTTTGCACAGCATATGATTTCAACTGATTAATTAATTAAAATATTTTAAACATTATAAAAATATTGTAAATAAATCAACAAAATCAACCAGACTCAAAGACTCTACAACTCAACAGACTTCTTCTATACAGTTAGAGTAGACATAGCAATGGAAACTATGGTGCTTCACCCTGCAGTTTCTATTTTCACTATCAAGTATGGTTTAATGCACTAATTATCACTGAAAATCCATGACATCTTGTGGGCCACAAGAATATATTATAGAGATTCAGCTGTGTATTAAAGCTATACTTTGACCGGCCAAGGGTTTGTCAAAAGGCAAGCCATTTATTATGAATATTTGGTGTTACCCTGTTTTTAAATATTTCAGCTGTCTTCTGCTATGAAATTCTTGTGTGCCCAAATACTATAGACTGTTTGGCAAACAGCTAAGCTCAGACCTGCTTCACTTCTAGGTAACTAACTCCTCCACTGAGCCTAGGAGACAAGCAGGCTCCTACCTGTATGTATAGCTTTGTTTCTTGTGCAAATGAAGCTCAGGTCATCCCCTTCCCTTAGGCTAGGGGCATGGCAGAGAGATTGACTGAGGATAATAGGGCTTTTTGCATAACCAGGTGCAGTAAGGACTGGAGCAGAATTCCAGAGGCAGACACAGAACCATGTGGCCAGAGAGAAGAGAGGAAGACAGAGGTTCTGTAGAGGGTAGAGCAGATCTCAGGTAGAGTTTTCTGAGAGCCAGGAGTAAGGAGCTAGGAAGGTGAGATGGAGGATGAAGGGACAGAGGACACAGATCAGGACAAAAGCATAGGAGCTTACTAAAACTATGAGGACAGGAAAGCTGGGCACAGAGAGGAGCTGAATGTGAGGACAGAGCTGAAGCTGTGTTGATAGAATGTTATCATAGAGGAATAAAGTGAATGGACAAAAGAATTCAGTATGCTTAGATTCCTTTGATATCCCTCAGATTAGTATCCTTAGCTGCTTGTAGGTAGCATTTGTTCTGGTGTTCTGGACCCTGATAGAAATCTCCTCAAGTCAGGCACTTGGGGGGAATTTGTTAATGACACAGTTAGAAACAGACAGTTAGCTTTATATCCTCCTTCTTAACTTACATTCACTTCCTTATCTCCTAGCATTTAGTCTTTGTTATTCTCTTTTCTACATGTTTTATTGTACCCATGTGTATACATGTTGACCTATATGCATATATTATTGGCTAGATTCCACATATGAGGAAGGACAAGGTCTTCTTGACTATTTTTAATGCCTGTACCAGGCTGTATCTCCTATAATCTTCGATTTCCTCTAAACACTTTGTAGAAATAAAAATAAATTCTAAAAAATGGTTAAATAACTCAAAACAGGGGAAAATATTTAAGGGAATGAGAATACTAATTATAAAATTTGATCAGAATAACTGTATTAGCTATACTATAGCTCTATAATACAGTTTGAGGTTGGATACTATAATGCCTCCAGAAGTGATCTTAGTCCTTAAAATTGCTTTTGCTATTTGTGGTCTTTTGTGGTTCCAAGTGAATTCTTGTATTGTTTTTTTTTTTTTCTAAACCTGTTAACTATGACATTTGCTAGGCAAATCTATAATTTATAATTTATAAATTATAAATTTATAAATCTATAAATCTGTAATTAATTTTGGTAGTATAGCCATGTTCACAATATTGATTCTGGAACCCAGGAGCACAGAGTGTCTCCAGTATCTTCTGTGGTTTTTCTTCTTCAATATCTCCAAGTTTTCATTGAAAGATCTTTCACTTCTTTGATAGTTATATTTCTAAATATTGAAATTTATTAAATTCTTTTTTTTTTTTTTTGGTTTTTCAAGACAGGGTTTCTCTGTGTAGCTTTGCGCCTTTCCTGGAACTCACTTGGTAGTCCAGGCTGGCCTCGAACTCACAGAGATCCACCTGTCTCTGCCTCTCGAGTGCTGGGATTAAAGGCGTGCGCCACCACCGCCCGGCAAAATTTATTAAATTCTTTTAAATGGGATTGTTTTCCTAATTTCTTTCTCAGAGAGTACACTTTTGGTATAACTAAAGCCTAGTGTTTTTTGGTTTTTTTTTTAGATTGATTGCCATACATGTTGTTTAGGTTCAAGTGTTTGCTAGTAGACTATCGGCTTTTTAGTGAAGAATCACATCAAATGCAAATAGGTATAGTTTGACTTCTTCTTTTTCTATTTTTATTCCCTTTATGTACTTCTTTTTAATCTAAATGCTGTGGCTGAGACTTTGAGCATTATTATTAAATAAGAAAGGAGAGAGTGAATATTTTTGTCTCATTTTTGATTTTAGGGGTTTAAGTTTCTCTCCTAGAAATGTAACGAATTGATTGTATGATGTTTAAATTTACAAGAACTTCTAGATTATGCTATTTAATATTGCTTAAAAGTCTTATCCAGATCAACAAGGCAAAGAAATAAAAGGCTTTCCCAATAGGAAAGGGTCATCCCTGTTTGCACACCACATAATTTTATACAGAGAGAAACAGATTTTACATAGCACTGTTAGGAATGTTAATTTCAGATTCAGTAATGTTACAGGCCATAAAATTAATATAATGACTTAAGTCTGAATTCCCAGAACTTGCATAAATAGCTGTGCATGGTAGCATATGCCTTTCCTCCCAGCTGTGGGGAAGTGGAGGCTAGAGGCTAGCCTTGATAAATCCATGAGCTCCAGTTTTGGTGAGAGACCTTGCCATGAAATATAAGGCGGAAAGCAATAGAAGATGATTGACATGGAATTTGGTGTCTGTGCATGTATGTAGGTGCATACCCACATAAATGCATGCGTACACACAAACAGAAAAAGATTGATTAGAGAGCTATGCTCGAAACACTTCATTATTTGTTTTATTGATTAGTTTTATACACTGTGGTGCTGGTGGTGTATGTTTACTTGTATGTGTGTGTTGTGTGTGTGTGCACCTGTGAACATGAAAGCCAGAGCGTGATTCGAATTCAGGTCCTCATGCTTGCATACAGGTGCTCCTACCCACAAAGCCATCTTTGATTCCATCCAAACACTTTGTAGAAATAAAAATCAATTCTAAAAAATGGTTAAATAACTTGAAACTGAGGGAAAAATATTAAAAGGAATGAGAATACTATTTACCCAAATTTGATCAGCATGCTGCTCACATATATCAAATTATGACAACATATCACATAAGTGAATAAACATGTCAATTAATAAAAGGATAACTCCAAGATAGTGAGTAAAGAGCAAATAGAACACGAAGGTGGGAAAGGCAGATTTAGTCTTAGTATATTGTGTTAGTCATTTTGTTCCTGGAACAATTTATCTGACATAAACAAGTTAAAGGAACAAAAATTAAGACAGGAGGCTTGAGAGGTTCCAGTTTATGACTTGCTGGCTTTGTTCTAAGGCTGCTGGCAAGGAAGAAGTATCATTGTGGATAGACACAGCAGAGGACGTGATACTCACAGCAGTGAGGAAGCAGAGACCAAGAGAGGAGGGATCAGAAGCAACACATACCCTTCAAAGACAGGCCTCCACTGGCCCTCATCCTCTAGCTAGGCACCACTCTCATTTAATTCTCTGAAATAGGCTACCATAGAAGGACCACAGGCAGTCCCATTTATGAGTAGGGAAAACTGAGGGTTAGAAGAAGGAGCGATTCATGATGGCCCACATTTCTAGTATAGAAGTGAGAAAGCTATTAGCTCTGTACTTTTTATTTCAGACTTGTTCAAGAAATATGACCAAAGAGAAATGTCATTATGTTGTACAATAAAGGCAGACTTTATACACAGATGTTTTCAGGAGAAAAATTACTCATTCAGTCATTTTGGCTTGTTCAAACAAATAAAAAAATTAGTGAATATTCACCATAGCAATTATTTTCATTTATACTTATTTTGTCTTATCATACATTTCAGTTTTACATTAAAGAAAAGGGTGCTTTTATATAGTTTTATATAGTTTAGATGACTTTTTCTTTCCACTGCTAAAGACAAAGACATCTGGAAAAGAAAATCACATTTGGTAAAAATTACTTGTTCAAAGTCATAAATTGTGTTTTTTAAATCATGAGTTTATGTCCTATAACCCTTTTACAAGTTAACTCAAAGTAAGCACTCCTTGATTTATCTCTCTTCAAATAAATATATACATCTTGAAAGTTAATTTTTAAATTAAAACCATGACTCATAGATCCTTTAAAACTATGTAAAGTCAAAGTAACTTTGACAGGTTAGTTTAAAATATAATGAAAAATTGCAATATTCCGTGATTCATATAAATGAAGAGTTAGGATTTAAGCCCAGATAATTCAATTCTAGAACCTGCTATCCTAACCATTATGTCTTACAAAGTCAGGCACCCATTTGTTCCAATTTGCTACCACCAAAGATTATTCATGAAAAGTTTTCCTTCTAGGTCAAAGTATTAGACATTTTATAAGCACTTCAGCCCAAGATCACACAGTATTACTGCAGTTGTAATTGGGAAGTGATGAATATTTTAGAGAATGATTTTGCAAAGGATGATATTTCCATTACTGACTATTTTCATAGTCTAAGATCCAGTTCAGGTTCCCAAGAGATCACCCTTTATTATTAGCCTGCAGAGAAAGCTTCATATCAGTAAGTAGAACATAGCCAAGTGTTACAGATGTAATTAGAAAGTGCTTGAGAGTTCCCAAAACTGGGTAGATTATACTTTTATTCCTTGGAATATAAAATAGGGAGCTTCCGTTCCCATCAGTGTAATGGACGCCACCAACATTTATTTTTTTCATGGCTTGAGTAGAAGAATAGACAAACTACACAAAACTTCCCATTCATCCACATAGTTTCTTTGCTATAATGACACACTCATTTTAATATTTTAACAAGTGTCTTAGGACACTTTTCTATTGGGATGATGAGACACTATAACCAAAGCAACTTATAGAAGAAAGAGTTTATTTGGGACTTACAGCTTCAGGGGGTTAGTTAGAGTCCATACCCATCATGATGGGGCGTATGGCAGCAGGCTGGCAGGCATAGGACTGGAGCAGTAGTGGAGAGCTTGCATCTTGAAACATGAACAGGAGGCATAGAGTTAATGGAATGGTGTGGGTTTTTGAAATCTCATAGTCTTTCCCCAGTGACATACCTCCTCCAACTAAGCTAAACCCCTCAATTTTTCTCAAACAGTTCTAGCAACTGGGGATCAAGTATTCAAACATATAAGCCTATGGGAGTCATTCTCATTAAAACCACCACACAAGTCATTCAGCAGTAAACGGAAACAGTAAAAAACTCAAATTCTCTTACTGATCCATTATAAATGTCTTTTGATTGTCTCACCATATACTCTTACAATGTGCTGTTCATTTTTAATCACATCCTGCAGGAATTGAGGCTCTATGAAGAATGTCAGAATCTTATTAAAAGCTTCCTATTTCCTATAACAATGCTATGGAAAATTCAGATGTTATTCTGATATGCCTACAACTTCTCTTTGATTCTAGCTCATGAATAAATGTCCTAAAAAATTTCACCATTTAGAGGTAACAGTTTCAGCAAAGTATGAAAGCATTATAAAATGTATTATCTTATATAAGAGAAAAATTGAATACTGAAAGAGAAAGTCAAGGGCAAATCCCTTTGGTTTATCGGAAATTAAGTAGAACAAATTATCTGTGTATCTATCAATTCACCTTTATTAGTCAATCAATCAATTTATGTATCATCTGTCTTTTAGAATATTACTTTCTATAATTTATTATCAATAATCTATTTTATATCTTTTTATAATTTATCAACCAATCACCTAGCATTTATTTGTGTGTAGTCAGAGCTTTTCTGTGTCCTGGCCAGCCAGCAGTTGGGACAAATTTCTCCCACTCACGTTGCCCAAGTAAACACACAGAGGCTTATGTTAATTATAACTGCATGGCCATGGCTCAAGCCTTTTGCTAGCTAGCTCTTATATCTTAAATTAGCCCATAACTATTAATCTATGTATAGCCACATGTTCTGTGGCTTTACCTGAATCCCATTACATGTTGCTCCTTGGGCAGCTCACTGGTGTTCTCCCCTACCTTCTTCCTGTCTCTCCCTTTGAATTTCCCTCCTGCCTCTAAGCTGCCTTGCCATAGGCCAAATGGTTTTATTTATCAACCAATCAGAGCAACACATATTTGCAGCATACAGAAAGACATTCCCCCATCATTTGTGTATCTATGTCACCCATATATTTATCTATGACTTTATTTGTCATCTATGAGTTTTGTTTCTATAATCTATCAATCATCAACTTATTAATCTATATTATCTATCATTTATCACCTATCATCTCTTATTCTTCTATCATATATAAATCATCTATCATCTCTCTATCCATCTCTATTTATCTATCTATCTATCTATCTATATATCTATTATCTATCTAATGTATCAACTATCAGTCTAACTATTTTATAATTCTAGAAATTAAATACATTTACATGTATAAAGTTGCATAAATATAAATTTTATGTAGAATTAACAATTTCATTCAGTACTAACATTAATATTTCTAAGTTGAGCAAGTCATGCAGATATAACCTTATTAGAATCCTAAAATGTTGCTCCTAACTGCTCTGCCATGAAAAAAAGTAGGTTTTTGCTTATGCACATATGTGTATAGGTCATGTGGTGAGAAGCTGGTGAATGTGCTCTCAACTTGTGAAAGTGATGATCACTGGATGGGGAACGGAACTGAAGACTATTGTAGTGTTCCCCCATGCCCATAATCTGAGTTATTTTCATTGAGCATATGTTTTGTCTAACTAGTAAGTAAATGTGGACTGACTGTGAACTGCTTTGCAATCATTATATTTTATCACTTGGCCCCTTCTTTTGCCTACACTCTTCTAACAATATTCTCGAATGATCCTTTCATTTATGTTAGGAAGAAATTATAATATTTTCCAAAATTCTAAATATTGGTTCTGGTTTAATTGACTTACATCCCCATGACATGATTGCCCATCCAGATTTGACTGTTCATTTCTATTGTCATTTTCTAGATGCTCTCATTCCCACACTTCTGTCAATTCCCTCGTAAGTTCATAGCTCTCCAAACATGAGTTCATAAATTTTCAGGACAGACAAGCACATTTTCATTGACACTCAGTCTTCCAGGCCTTCAACTGTACCACTTCCCCTCACTTCCTCTGTGCCCAAACCAGAATCCATCAGTCACCACCATAGTCTTTCTCCTGGCGTAGACTGCTTTCTCTTTCTTGTCTGTCTTCATTACACTCACAGAAGAATCCAGCACACGTTATATCCAATTTCTCCAATCTTCTAACCAACTCATTACAAAGTCTTTCTGATGAAAAACATACAATTTCAATTATCTCTGCTTAAATTGATCATCATAATGTTCAAATAGACAACACCACTTCCAAGCAATATTTCACTCCCCGAGTCGACCCCTCCCCTTACATGCACATTCTTTCTTGACAATGATGTCCCGTGTGTTCTCTACTTAACTGCCACTCATCCGGACATACTGAATCGTGTTTTACTGAAGAAAGAAATGATCACAAAAGAGTATCTAGTATTTTTATGCATCTGATATTCTACTGCTAAAGAGTAGAGTATAGTTTTAGGTTTTTATGCAAGGCCAATCCTTCTATTTATTCCGTGGAGCCGTAGTATCTCTGGCCAACAAGTTAGCCCATTCCCTGCAAGAAACAATACTCTCTTGAATATAAATACCCTTTATTTGATTGTTTGAGTCACCATACCTATGGTGCTATCTTTCATTCAAAGTAAGATGGGAAGGAGAGATGACTTAGTGGTTAAGAGCATGAAATATTTTTCCCCAGAGGATCTAGGTTTGACTCCTAACACTCACATGGTGGCTCATAACCATCTTAGTTCTAGTTCCATGGGATCTGACACCCTCTTCTAGCCTCTGTGGGTGCTGCATGCATGTGGTAGACAAAACAATAATACACATAAATTAAAAGTAAACAAGAGAAAAACAGTAAGTATCTGTATGCCTCCTCCTCCATTTTCTTTATTCACATCATTAGAGGAAAATACCTTCAGTGGGTTATCTACCCTAGTAGTAAGTTTAGATCATTATATATTTGAAATATAAAATGTTTTAATCACATTTGATTATGATTGTTGGATATTATGATTTGAATTCTCCATTTTTGTAGCCCTCAGAGTGCCTTAGGATGATGAAGTGACTATGGGCATTTCAGAGTCTCAATAAAGTGAACTGAGCTGGGGATGTATTTAATTTGCTTTGGGTGGCTTGTTGGATACTGTGGTTTACAGAGACTTCTTTGCATATTTAGCTCTAAAGAATCCAGGTATAAGAATGACCTCTAGGGAACTATACTAAAGTAAGAACTGTACAGAAGGTAGAAAGCATTTTATCCAACAGAGACTTTATTAGTGATGCATCCTGCCCCCCAGAGCCCTTCTCCTTTCCAGTGCTGATGGCACCTTTGTCCTACAGCCAACAGAGAGCTTGCCAATGCTGAGTATTCCTCACCCTGCTTTGAGGTGCATCTACCATCTGTGCTAACCTCCAGGGACGACCTAGTTAGGCTTAACAAAATGTGATGCTTTTATTTCTGTCCTGTTCTTTCTTGTGACCTCATCACCAGATTCACAAGATCTCTCACTATGTGCTTGATCTAGGGATCTACTGCAGGAGAATTACCTATAACACTCTGACACTAGAGATAGCCTGGTGTAGCGGCAGGTCTGTTAATGCAGGTTATATAGACATTGGGAAGGGACAGATATTCTATAAAATATGACCTCCAATGGTATTTCCACAGGAACCACAGCCATATAAAGTAACTTGGGGAGGAAGAATATGCCTAATGATAAGCAGGGGGACTTAGGGGTTTAGATATGATGTTTCTTTCTGTTCTTTTCAACCATACACAGAAGGTAAGCTCTGCTGTGTTTCCTAATATTTTGTCTGAGCCTCCTTTTCAGTATGAAGCACTAATTTCCTCTGGTCATCTGTTATAGTGGTGGACTGTCCAAATAATCTTATAAAAATATTTTATTAAAAAAATCATGTTAAAATCATTATGTTTTTCTTATGACCCCTTGGAGATACTAAGATATCTGTTAAGATGTAAATTCTGTGGCTTATGATACAGTTCCCTCTATGTTCATGCTGGAAAATAAATATCATTTTTTTACTTATGAATAATTCATATGTAGGAAAATATGAAAAGGAGAGAACATACTTACATTTCCATATGAAATAGCCTCATAGACTCCTTATTTGAAAGTCATAGCATCCAACTCAAACTTCTATAGAATCTGGATATTTATGGCTTTAACTATAGAGACAACTGCTTGTTTATGTAATAAATCTTTCAAAAACATGAGGAAATGAAAGACAGGTTCCCCCCCCCCCAATTAAATTTAGGATTTGTCTTTGACTAGAAAGAGACAGATGGCTGTGGCTACTGACTATTATCTGTTTTGGAAAGGTGACTTAATGGTGTTGGAATGAAAAATTGCTGCCTTTATCCTCCTTACATCAACCCCTGATTTTAGACTATTTTGGGACTCAGTTCACTGCACAATAGAAAGCCTTATTGAGCAAGAAATACCAACAGTGCTGGATCTGATAGAGATTGTCTCTGGTGTTCCCAGGTGCCTTTTTCAGATGTTTCTCACATCTGCAATGTGCCTACCTGCATGCCTCGCTTCACATGCTGGTACTGGAAGCTTTCCTTGCTGCCTAAAAGGCAAATCTTTGAAAGGAAATTTAATAGCGAGGGAGATAGGAGGAGAAAGGAAGAAGGAACAGCAGAGGTCAGCCAGGCTAGCCAATCAGTGAGCCTGGAGAAAAGAGAGCTCCTCTCTAAAGATAAGGTGGAAGGCCATCCAAGAGGATACACAACAAACTCTGCACTCCATACACCCACATGGCATGTCCACCGGACACACATGTCCACATACACTACACCACAGGGAAAAAAAAAAGAGAGAGAGAGAGAATGCACTCAAGTATCCTGGATATGGAAACAAAGTCTATTTATAAAACTCTTCATTAAAGATGGCAGAGTTTTTTAGGAATTGTCTGTTCTCTGACTACAGAAGCCAGCATTATGAGGTGGCATGGCAGAGGCTCCCGTGATAGTGCCAGTAAAGAACATTACAAGACAGACCTCAGTGTGCGGCTCTGTTTGTCCTCCCTCTACCAGAAAAGCATGTTTGTTCTTCGTTAAAATGAACTCAAGGCCTTTCTGAGCTTGATATGTAGAGTACAGGGATCTCACCCTTTCTTCTATAGAGTGTGGGAAAACGCTGACAGATACTGTGGCTGCTGTTAGGTTGGCTACTTGATATGTAGGTTTGAGTTCCTTAGTCAGTCCTTTTCCACTGGCAAGCCTTTATCCAGGTTTAAGTACGAAGTCAGCGAGAGAACACAGTGATTATTAGGAAGGGGGACAGATCCCTCTCTCTTCAGGATCCATAGCTACACACGTTCTTTGTTCCATAATCACCCAGGACTCTTGATCACAAATTTAGAAATGGGCATACACTTCTATGCCCTTTCTTAAGAATTCCATGTAGCCAGAAGATTTCCTGTGTCCTGGCCAGCCAGCGATAGGGACAAATCTCTCCCACTCATGATCCCCAAGTAAACACACAGAGGCTAATATTAATTACAAACTTTATGGCCATCAGCTCATGCTTATTACTGACTAGCTCTTACACTTAAATTAACCCATAATTCTTATCTATGTTTAGCCACTTGGCTTGGTACCTTTTCTCAGTTCCGCCTTGTCATCTTGCTTCCTTGGTGTCTGACTGGCAACACCTGACTCAGCCCTTCCTCTTCCCAGAATTCTCCTCATCTGCTTGCCCTGCCTAGACTTCCTGCCTGGAGACTGGCCAATCAGCGTTTTATTTATCAACCAATCAGAGCAACACATATTCACATCATACAGAACGACATCCCACAGCACTTCCACACAATAATTGGTCATGTGATTATGATGTAACAAGAAACCATGCATCTTATAGGGCTTTGTTAACCTCTTAAGTGCCATCCTTCTTGACCATGGTTGATTTCACAACATGAAGTCTTAAGTCTACCCAAACTAGTTGTTAAATGGACACAATCTTCAGTTCAGCATGTATAGTCAGATGTTTCTCAGGTCCCGCCAAGGCCCCGCAGTCCCATGGCCTGCTTATAAAGTAATCACTCAGAAGCTTATATTAATTATAACTGCTTGGTCATTAGCTCAGGCTTATTACTGACTAGCTCTTACACTTAAATTAACCCATAATTCTTATCTATGTTTAGTCACATGGCTTGGTACCTTTTCTCAGTTCTGCCTTGTCACCTTGCTTCCTTGGTGTCTGGCTGGTGACTCCTGACTCAGCCCTTCCTCTTTCCAGAATTCTCCTCATCTGCTCACCCCACCTACACTTCCTGCCTGGCTACTGGCCAATTAGCATTTTATTTATCAACTAATCAGAGCAATACATATTCACAGCATACAGAATGCCATCCCACAGCACTTCCCCTTTTCTGTCTAATCAAAAAGGAAGGTTTTAACTTTAACATAATAAAATTACACATAACAAAACAGTTATCAAGCAAGAATTATAGTTACAATAACTTTGGCATACCAATGTGGGACTCTCAAATTTCTATAAGGCCTAAAAGAGTTTAAAAAGAGCTTCTAAACACACAATAACAGAGCCAAAAACAGTTTTCTACTTCATGTCTCATGGGGGTTGAGATATAGAGATGCCAAGGTACAGAGACACCATGGTACATTCATGAGAATGAGACAAGCACTTAGGGAGACACAACTTTGAGGCAACTTACCTGTAGGTGACTTATATTATTTATATAAATATGCTTTTGGTAATTTAGTTTTATGTGAGTGTGTGTGATTATGTGTGTGTGTGTATGTATACATGCAGGGAGTTTAGGTGTGTGTGTGTGTAAGCATGCATACATGTAATACATGTACACATGGAGCCCAGCAGTCAGACTCTGATGTCATTCCTCAGGAGCCATTTACCTTGTTTATTGAGACAGGCGCTCTCATTGGCCGAAAACATAACAAGAGGTAAGTACCAGGGAGCTCAGGTATCCACAGCTCTGTGTTTCCCTAGCACTAAGATTTACAAAAGCATCTCTCAACCCAGCTTTTAAAGTTGGTCCTAGGGAGCAAATCAAGTCTTCATATTTGTATGGCAAGCTCTTTATCAATCTGAGCCGTTTCCCCAGCCCAACTCTCTCACTTCCTTTGAAACAGAAAATGTTCTTTTTATGGCAAATGCTATCAGAGGTTTCATTTTTAAGGCTCTACATTGTGGCCTGTGAGAGTGAGTGCTTCAGGTCTGTCTAGAAAAGCCAACATGGACATGAGAATCTCAGCAGCAGGTTCATTGTTTTCCCCTCAAAAATGCATACGTTGTAAGTTCTGCTCCATTCTTTGAAAAAAAGAAAGGACTAGTCTTTCCTTTATTTGTGTATATGATCTTATATAGAAATCAAGTATAGAGCAAGGCTTCAGAGGAATAGTGTTAATTCAGAAGGTTTTTTTAATTGAGGAAATTATAAAAAAAATATTGTTTGAGTTATTAAAGTAAATGTTGCCTTTTGTAATTCTAATGCCAACATTTTAGAATAAATGCTGTTTTTAGTTGTTTCATTACATTCTACTGAATCAATTGAACTTCACATTTTTTTTGAGCAAATATGAATACACGTCAGAAGACATCAACACTCATTCCTATTTTAGAAGATTCTAGGTGATATGAAATAAGCAGAAAGAAAAATGTATATGAGACAACATAGAGCTGGCTAGTTTCTTTGGCTAGAAAATAGAGTCACTGATGGAGAAGGACAAGCTAATCCCTTAGTGGCCCTTTAGTTGTGAGGCCTTAAGCTGCAAGCCTAGACAGGCCCCAGACAGCATCCTGACAAGAGTGTACCTTTGTTCTTAATGGCAATCAAGTGACAGAGTGTAGCTGGTTCAGTGAAATTCAAATCAATCAGAGAACAAGAGCTCTCTGCATAACATATGGGAATCAGTACTCATTTCATGCATGAAGGGAAGCAGCCTTTTCTTACAGCCAAGTTACCGTTGAAGTATTTCTTCAACATGTAATATAGTTGCTTATTTTGGATAAGTTGCTTAGTTGGATATTTTGCCAACCAAGGATATTAGAGAAACCACTTACTTTCTTAATTGTTACAGAATAGGTTTCATGAGATAGGTAAAGTTTTCATTCTCATCCCTAAATCCATACCTTGATGTACACTGGCTATTGCCTTAGACCCCAAGTACTGGGGTTGGGAATCAGTAAGATTTCAGAGTTTGGAGAAGGCCTGGGAAGGGAGACATCTGTGAGGGTGGTGGTTAACATGAGGACTAGCCCCCATAGGCTCAGATATTTGAACATTTGTTTGCAGCCGTGATGCTGTTTTGGGAAGAATAGGAGATGCATCCTTGTTGGAAGAGGTACATCACTTGGGGGTGGGCTTTGAGAATTCACAGCTAACCCTAATTCTAGCTCACTTTCTCTCTCTGCTTCATGTGTGCAGTTAAAGATGTGATCTCTCAGATTCCTGCTCCTGCCACTGTGCCTAGTGCCTACTGCCTAGTGCCTACTGCCTACTGCCTGCTGCCTACTGCCTGCTGCCATGCTTTCTTGCCGTGATAAACTCTTATCAGTCTGGAACCATAAGCCCACAATATGCTCTTTTTCTATAAGTTTCCTTGGTCATCCTGTTTTATCAAAGCAATGGAAAAGTAACTAACACAGAAAGCAGCATGTTAGGGCTACTTGGAGAGAGCTTTGCCAGTGTATTGATTGGGTTTTCCCCTTGCTATTAAGCCATGGGTGGATTATAAAACCAATAAATGTGCAATGAAGTGACTCCTTAGCCTTTCTGTCCTTATTGCTCACAGCTCATGGAGTTCCGTGTCTTCTTCCTACACTTCATGCTGGAGTGCCTTTACACATCTAGAAATTTCCTTCCGGCTGCAGATAATTCTTTGTTGTTGTTGTTGTTTTTTTTTTTTTTTTTTTTTTAGAAAGCAACAAATAGAAATAGAGACTGAGACACATGGCTAAGATCATCTGGCTATGGTATTTGTTTACTTGTTTGGGGGGGGGTGTCCAAATGCAAGTTTAATACTCCTCAAGGGAACTGAGGCCATAAAGGAAGAATGAAAGATGAGACAGAAGTCATTGTTTTCATGTCAGTCATTGTTTTCCCAATGATTTTATTCTAAGAGATAGCAATTATTTCTCACACATGCCTACTCCATCTTGATGTCTAGGTCCAAATGGAGATGGGAAGTCAACTTCTACCTGGAATAGTAGTACTCAGGAGTCCAAAAGCTTTGAAGAGACAAGAAAAGTTGTGGAAAAAGAAAACAGTTATTATCACTTTCTACCCTCCCACAATGACTCTGTTTTGTCAGGTCCTTGTCAGTGTATTGTGACTGTTTGAACACACAGTACTGACTATGCAAAATGGTAAATAGGATCACTATTTTGGATGCTCCCCCCAATTTATTAAAGTTGGAATTAGGGTTAGTGTGGACACTTTGTGACTTACTGTTGAGTAGGTCTACTTTATAAATGAGAAGCAGAAGAACAGTGCATGCCCTGACCAAAGTCCAGCTCCCCAAGTTTCTGCTTTATTGAATTACAGGTATGGGAACAAGATATATATGTAGGCAGTAGGGTATTTTTTTCTACCACCTACTCATTCAATTTAAAATTTCCTAGGTGTAAAACTTAGAAACCAACTTATTTCTCTTCTGTTTGATATCATTGAACCTAGCTGTTTCTTATTATTTTTTGGTCTTCAAGTCATATAAGATAAGACTTACTTACTTTTTACATGTTAAACACACACACACACACACACACACACACACACACACACACACTGCATGAGTTTATTAAGTGATCAAAAACAGGGCTCTAGGAAGGGAGGTTTTTCTTCCAAATCCAGAAATGGACATTCAGATTTTAGAATGAAGTTCAGGACAGGAGAAATGGCTTTAATCTTTTGATGCCAAAATGTCACAAGCTGTTTTTGTAAGAGTACAAAGTACTTGTGCACTTTGGACGAGCTATGCACTGTGATCAAAGAGGTAAGGTTGAGAACAGATGATCCACTTTGGCTATGGGGAGTCTATCTGAGCTCAAAGAAGCTAGAAATCCATCCTACACTCTTACTATGCTTCAGTTTAGATGATAGTTTCCAGCAAATTCACACTGATATCCCCTGGCTCAGTGTGTCTAGCAGGAAACCTCCTACAGATTTCAGGGATGACCTTGTAACAGGGAATGCTCTATGAGCCTCCTGCATATTCAATGATTTGATACTCAACACAACATTAGCATAGCCACGATTATTATTTTACTTATTTAGTCCTGAGAAATTGAGAATTAAAAGGCTCAGGAACATACCTGAGTTGCCAGTGTTGGGGGTGGGAGGCTTAGGTTCCAACCCCAGTGATCTGGCTGCAGAACCTGGGATTACACTAACAGTGTTGCCTACAAAATAGAATGATGAATTTTACCTTTATATTGTTTAAGTAGCTTACTTTATTGTTATTGTGTGTGTGAGGGAGGAAACCTGTCTTTTTTTTTTTTAAGAAAATGTTTGAGTAGGAGGTATTTCCATCTTCCTTTTTTTCTTCCTATCTTTTGCCTTACCAGTCCCTCTTCATCATTATTTCTTTGTCCTAGATATGTTATCTTAGGGGGGGAAGGTGATGTTTTTAAAGTGATGATGTTTTAGTACCATAGATGCAGACTCTGGTCTGGTTATAGTCCCCATTCCCTTCAGTTCAGAAATCCTTCTGAGAAGTTTAGTCCACCTTCCAGAGAAATGAAGGTGGAAACATGAACTGCTGCCCATTAGTGGACAGGGTAATTTTGAGTGCACAGGAATCATGGGGACCTGGTGACAGATGGAAACGCCTTGGGCAGCAGTTGCCAGGCATATTTTTCTCTCTCCACACCTCCATCTGTCAGCACAAGTGTGTTACTATTTTGGGACCCAATTTATCCATTTACAGAGCAAATTTCAAGCTTGATCTTAAGGTGAAAATAAAATCTGTAACTCCCTGGACTCCCTTTTTCGCCATTGTCTCCCTTTTCTTCTCTAATAGAAAGAAAAATATTGAGATGGGAAAAGAATTATATACTTTAGGGGAAGCTGGGGCTAGTCCAAAGTTGATGATAAAATATTAACATCTGGCATTACCATAAAATAATTAAAAGAAAGCTGAGAATGCCATGTGTTCTGCACATACATATTCAAGCAACCAGATGTATGCAAGGAACATGTCAATTTAAAATATATTATTGACTAATAATCCTTGTGTATAAAAATCCAAAATCAAAATCAAAATGTCAGTTCTTATCACATCTATAATGTTATTAAAATTTGAATTTAGAAAGAATATTTTAAAATTTAGTTTTCTCCTCCCACTCTGACTGTTAAGAGTTCCACAAGAACACCAAGCTAAACAACCATAATGTATATGCAGAGGACCTAGTGCAGTCCCATGCAGGCTCTGTGATTGTCACATCAGTCTCTGTGAGCCCCTATGAGCTCTGCTTAGTTGAAAACATTTTTATCTTCACAATTGAATAATAATCATTGATTAGATTAACCATAGTTTTAGTTAAGTAAGAGGTAAAGAAATAAATGAATAAAATCATATTTTATTTGTGGTCTAGTAGTCTCTTAGGAGTGAGGTTTACTGTCAGATTAAATAAGAAAGGGAATTCTAAGGATTTAACACTATCTGTGCCACTCAAAGCAACAACAGCCAAGAAAGATTGTTTCATTTTTGCCTAAAATGTTCAAATTGTGCTTTTTTTTTTGAATTAACAAATACACTGAAGTTTTGTCATGAATACAAAGAGCAGGGCTGGAGAAGTAGCTTGGTAGAAAAAGCATTTGCTGAGCAGGTGTGAGAATATGAGTTTAAAGCTTGACACCCATGCAAAACTCAGGCAGGCTTTGCTGTCCTCCTGTATTTCTGTGCTTAGGAGGCAGAAACTCCCCAGGGAATGCTGGCTAGCCAGACTAGCTGAATCAGGAAGCCCCAGGTTCAGTGAAAGTCTGCCTTAATGGAGAAAATGGCGGCAATCAAGACAACCAGTGTCAAACTTTGACCTCCACATGTGGGCATATACATGCTTCTGCTCACACACGTGAACCTGAGCATTGTGAACATGCATACACACAAGCACCCACACACATTACTCATCCATGCTAAATAAATACAGACAGTAAAACTGACAGATGTAGACCTAAGGATAAGTCCATGCTGTTTTCCAGAAGGTTTTGATGTACGGAGTTATTATGTTAATAGATTTCATCAATGGGGCCTTTCTAGAAAGTAGTCTTTCTCCAAAAATAATGCTTTTGTAACTCATTTTTGGTTCTTTTTCACTAAAAGTCTCTCCTATAGTCTATGAATAGAGGTCTAATGCCCCTCTCCACAAGATTCTTCCAGATTGTTCCATGCTTCATAATCTTTACCTTTTAAATCTCATGAGGTCCAGTTGACCAATGGGGACTGTTGTTATAATAACATTGTGCTGGCTGAGCAAGAAGACTCTGGAGTTAAGAGTAGACAAGGGGAAGGAAGCAAGACAGATTATGGTGGTGATCTGCCAACTGGGAAAGAAGAGGAAGGTACAACATATACTTCCTGATAGTGGAGTCTTATATTGGATAGAAATGGTCAGGCTTGAGAAGCCTTAATGTGTTATGTCATTGGCTAATAGTTCCAAGGCTGTGATGGTTGCAGAAGATGTGTACATGGATGAGTTCTTTCTTGAAGAGAGATGCTACAGTTATACCTCACGAATATCACATTTACAACCTGCTTATCTGTGTTTGGCACTATTATTTGTGTCTCCCGTGTCTGAGGAATTCACCAGGTATGGTAGATTAAAAAACTCGACTCCCCTCTGTACATGTACAAAACAGCGTATCCCAAACTTGCAAGTGTGTAAGTAGGAAGATGTTCCCAACATGATTAAATTCAGGATGTAGTGAAAGTAAGATGATCATGAGTTACCTGTTCTGCAGTCAAGCAAGAAAATTAATTCTCCCCTAGAAGCAACACAGCTCTGTTAATATCATAACTATAAATTTTCCAAACTGCAGGAACGTGAGACAACAATAAATATATTTTCAATGCCTCTAAGTGCATTATAATCATACCATTTACAGGAACTTAGTATATTATATCTTGTCTCCTTTACTGACCTGTGTAGGTAGAAATGAAAATTTACACATTTTTTTTCAACAAGCTATTTTAAGCTTTTATTTTGGCATCAGGCATTGTTGAAAACAATGAGTTTCTAACAGATTAAATAAAGTTTCTGCCACTATGCAGCTACCATCTTACAGGGAGACTAACGTAAGACCTTCCTCTGAACAGATGCTCTTCAAATAATTTTTCAAATCTAGGGCATACTCACCCACAACTTAGACAAAGATATTTGTTCAAATAACTTTGAAGAAAAGTACTCAAGTATGTGGCATGTTTTATTTTTCTGTACTAAACATCTCCATGAGATCCTGTGCTGGCTGTCTTCTCAACTGCTATGGTATGAATTTGATGTCTCTATTAAATCCTTAAATTGAGGCCTAATCTCCATTGTGGTGTTATCAGCAGGTAGGGCCTCTGGTAGAGGATTAGGAAATGGGGACAAAGTCTTCAAGAAGAGAAGTGGTGTCCTTGTAAAACAGGAGTCCCAGAGAATGACCTTCTGCTATTCAAGGATACAGGAATATGGACTAGGATACAGGAATATGAAGTATGGACCAAGAAGCAGGCTCTTACCAGATACTGATGCCTTTAATAGGGCTTCCCTTTGAGAACTGTAAGAAATGTATTTCTGTACCTTATTGTTGCTTGGATTCTAATGGCTCCCTTGGGGGAGGGGGTGAGAAGGTGCGGCATCAACAATACAGACACCGGGAGTCTGTTGAAGACAAATAGCAAACTCATTTATTCAATAACAGGAAAGGCCTTATATACCCTCCTCCCAGTGCCCAGTCTGTGTGGTCATCCCTCATTGGCTGGGCGCGATCAGGAACTTTGACAGCAACTGTTGCTAGGTCCTCAGGCAGACTCCAGGTTGGCTCTTAAGGAGTACGTTACATGCATACCTTGGCAACTGATCTGAGCCAATTTCCTCAACCCTATGGGCCTGTCCTACTATACTTTATAAACTGCCAGGTGTGGTGGTATTGTGTTCCCCAAATTATTGTGAACCCTAATAAATTTATCTGGGGTCAGAGAACAGATAGCCACTAGATACAAAGGCTAGAAAATGGTGGCACTCACACCTTTAATCCTAGCATTCCAGAAATAGAAATCCCTCTGGATCTCTGTGAGTTCAAGGCCACATTGGAAAGGCCAGGCATGGTGACACATGCCTTTAATCCCAGAAAGCGAGCCTTTAATCCCAGGGAGTGGTGGTAGAAAGCAGAAAGGTATATAAGGCATGAGGACCAGAAACTAGAAGCATTTGGCTGGTTAAGCATTTGGCTGGTTAAGCTTTCAGGCTTTCCAGCAGCACAGTTCAGCTGAGAGCCATTTGGATATGGGGACACAGAGGCTTCCAGTCTGAGGAAACAAGACCAGCTGAGGATCCGGCAAGGTGAGGTAGCTGTGGCTTGTTCTGGCTCTCTGATCTTTCAGTGTTCACCCCAATAACTGGCCTCAGGTTTGATTTTATTAATAAGAACTTTTAAGATTCATGCTACAGCCAGGTTCTAGCATTTTGTTCTGTCAGCAAAATGTGAACTGTCAGGGACCAAACATGGACCATGGAAAAGTACTAGCTAGGCCAGAGAACAAGCCCCTGCCCTAAACCAGATGCTCCCAAAGATAAAGAACCGGTCAGGCAGGTCAGGTAGCATAGCAACAGAACAATGGGCCCTGACCAGTGACCTTACCACCTAGCAGCCTCACAATTTGCACGTAGTCCTTCACTTGCATGTCTCCCTTCACCTGCACATAGGGCACATCACGCACCCCTTCCCTCCTTCCTGTCCCCTCCCCCTCCCATGCTATATAAGTCTTGCTGAGGAGAATAAGATTTGCAGCTTGATCAGAACACTGTCATGCTGTCTTCCTTTCGTGTCTCCTCGTTCCTTTCAATCTCTCCCGCAGGTGGGTCACCCCCGTTGATACCCCGCTGGCCGGGGCAGTGAAGTAAGACGCAAATGAAACTATTGATCAGCAAATTTGTCTTGTAGCTTTAACATTTGCCATCTAGACTAAATTTAAAAAAGTCTTTTTCACTATTTCTTTTCTCAGCCAGACATATGTTCAATATGCGTATGACTCATTGGATCTCCTCAGTAGTTTTGAATAATGCACCCTAACTTTAGTTTTGTGAACGACAGTTAAACTGTATGAAATCTGTGTTACCTTACTCCATGAGACTTCAATAATCCAAATTTAAAGATTTATTCAAATAGAAAATGCACAAAATTTTAATTTTAATGTAAAATTTTAGCACCAAACTTGACTTTGGAAGAAATTCATTTCTGTCACACACAATATGAAGTTGGCAGCTGAACTCTCCTAAACTGCAGCATGATTTTCACACTTTTCTGGCCATCCATGTCCAGAGGCTGTTTGGTGGTTTCTTAACGTCCTTTCAATAATACGGCAACTAGGACTTGAAATGTTGCTACATGCGTTGGGTCCTTCCATTGTTGATTTCTTTGACTTGACCTCAATAAAACTGAGGTGAAAGTATACAACTTATCCCCATTGAGTTCATAGAACAACACAGCTGGTGGAGGATTGTGTGTAGGTGTGTGAAGGTTTGAAGTTGTATCCTGATGTCTCACTCCTTGGATTATAAAATGTCTCTATCATTTTATTTATTTATTTTTTTAGTCCACCAGTGCAGTATAATTAGAGAGTTCAGAAAACTTTTATTAGTTGTCACCTAATGGCTTTTATCCATCCATTCATGTCCTATCATCTTCTGAAGGCTAATTTGAAGCAACTCTTTCTTTTGCTTGTCTGGGTTTGAGAGGGAGTTTTTCCATGTAGCTAAGGCTGGCTTTGAACTCACTATCGCCCTCTCTCCTGAGCACTTGGACTACAGGTGTGCACCTTCAGACCAAGAATGAAAATACAGTTTTTAAAAGTAGAGTATCTTTATTACTGTAGCTCTATAGTAGAGCTTGAAGTCAGGGATCGTGATGCCTCCAGAGGTTGTTTTATTGTACAGGATTCTTTTGGCTATGCTGGTTTTTTGTTTTTCCATATGAAGTTGAGTATTATTCTTTCCAGGTCTGTGAAGAATTGTGTTGGTATTTTGATGGGGATTGCATTGAATCAGTAGATTGCTTTTGGTAAAATTGCCATTTTTTACTATGTTAGTCCTGCCTATCCATGAGCATGGGAGATCTTTCCATTTTCTGACATCTTCTTCAATTTCTTTTTTCAGGGACTTAAAGTTCTTGTCATATAAGTCCTTCACTTGCTTGGTTAGTGTTACCTCAAGGTATTTTATGTCATTTGTGGCTATTGTAAAGGGTGATGTATCTCTGATTTCCTTCTCAGCCTCTTTGTCAATTGTATATAGGAGGGCTACTGATTTTTTTGAGCTGATCTTGTATCCTGCTAAAAACCGACATGTGGACCAATGGAATTGAATTGAAGACCCTGATATTAATCCGCACACCTATGAATATATAATTTTTGACAAAGAAGTCAAAAGTGTACAATGGAAAAAAGAAAGCATCTTCAACAAATGGTGCTGGCAAAACTGGATATCAACATGTAGAAGGCTGCAAATAGATCCATATCTATCACCGTGCACAAAACTTAAGTCCAAGTGGATCAAGGACCTCAACATAAATCCAGCTACTCTGAACCTGCTAGAAGAGAAAGTAGGAAGTAGTCTTGAATGCATTGGCATAGGAGATCACTTCCTAAATATAACACCAGTAGCACAGACATTGAGAGAAACAATCAATCAATGGGACCTCTTGAAACTGAGAAGCTTTTGTAGAGCAAAGGATACGGTCAACAAGGCAAAGCGACAGCCTACAGAATGGGAAAAGGTCTTCACCAACCCCACATCTGACAGATGACTGATATCCAGAATATATAAGGAACTCAAGAAATTAGACATCAAAATGCCCAACAGTCCAATTAAGAAATGGGCTATAGAACTAAACAGAGAATTCTCAACAGAGGAAACTCAAATGGCTGAAAGACATTTAAGGAATTGCTCAACATCCTTAATCATCAGGGAAATGCAAATCAAAACAACTCTGAGATACCACCTTACGCCTCTTAGAATGGCTAAGTTCAAAAACACTGAAGATACCTTATGCTGGAGAGGATATGGAGCTAGGGGAACTCTCCTCCACTGCTGGTGGGAATGCAAGCTTGTACAACCACTTTGGAAATCAATATGGTGCTTTCTTAGAAAACTGGGAATCAATCTCCCCCAAGATCCAGCTATACCACTCTTGGGCATATACCCAAGGAATGCTCAATCATGCGACAAGAGCACTTGCTCAGCTATGTTCATATCAGCATTGTTTGTAATAGCCAGAACATGGAAACAACCTAGATGCCCTTCAACTGAAGAATGGATAAATAAAATGTGGTACATACACACAATGGAATACTACTCAGCAGAGAAAAACAATGACATCATGAGGTTTGCAGGCAAATGGATGGATCTAAAAAAAATCATCCTGAGTGAGGTAACCCAGACTCAGAAAGACAAACATGGTATGTACTCACTCATAACAGGATACTAGATGTGGAACAAGGATGACTAGACTGCTACTCACATCACCAGGGAGACTACCTGGAAAACAGGACCCCAAGAAAGACACGGGGATCGCCCAATGACGGAGAAATGGATGAGATCTACATGAACAGCCTGGACATGAGTGGGAGTAATGAAGGGCGAGGGTCGAGGCAAAGAGAGCTTGGGGGAGCGGGAGATCCCAGCGGATCAAGAACAGAGAGGTGAGAACAAGGAATAGGAGACCATGGTAAATGAAGACCATATGAGAATAGGAAGAAGCAAAGTGCTAGAGAGGCCCACAGAAATCCCCAAAGATACCCCCACAATAGACTGCTGGCAGTGGTCAAGAGACTGCCTGAACTGACCTACTCTGGTGATGGGATGGCCAAACACCCTAATTGTCGTGCTAGAAACCCCATCTAACTACTGAGGGATCTGGATGCAGAGATCCATGGCTAGGCCCCGGGTGGAGCTCCAGGCGTCCAATTAGCAAGAAAGAGGAGGGTTTATATGAGTGAGAATTGTTGAGACCAAGGGTGGATAAAGCACAGACAAATAGCCAAACACATAAAAACACATAACTATGAACCAATGGCTGAGGGATCACCAACTGGATCAGGCCTTCTGAGAGGGTGAGACAGTTGATTGGCCTGATCTATTTGGAAGGCATCCAGGCAGTGGGACCGGGTCCTGTGCTCATTGCATGAGTCAGCTGTTTGAAACCTGGGGCCTATACAGGGTCGCTTGGCTCGGCCTGGGAGGAGGGGACTGGACCTGCCTGGACTGAGTGTACCAGATTGATCTCAGTCCTCGGGGGAGGCTTTGCCCTGGAGGAGGTGGGAATGGGGGGTATGCTGGGGGGAAGGGGATAGAGTCGGGAGGGAGGAGAACAAGGGAATCCGTGGCTGATATGTAGAACTGAATTGTATTGTAAAATAAAATTTTATATATATATATATGTATGTATATGACCTTAAAAAAAAAAGCAGAGTATCTTTATGTAGCCTTGGCTGACCCTGTTTGGCATGAGTTATCCCATGTTGCCTTTTAAAAAATTTATAGTGTTAAAGTTCTCATAGATTTTATCATCTTACATTTTTGTGCATTTATGTATGTATTTATGCATTGCTTTATTAGAGACAGAAAATTGTGATGTAGCCCAGGGAGGCCTTGAACTGAGCTGGAGAGATGGCTCAGCGGTTGAGAGCACTTGCTGATCTCCCATAGGAACCTGGCTCTGTTTCAAGCACACATATGGTGGTTCACAACTGTTTGTAACAGTCCTCAAGGATCTGATGCCCTCTTCTGGCATCTGTGGGCATACATGGGATGCATAGCCATATATGCAGGCAAGATAACTATACAGATGCAAACAAACATCATAATCTCAATTGTAGCCAAATAATTGTAGCTAGAGTTGGACGGTTGTCACACACACACACACACACACACACACACACACACACACACACACATCCAAAGACAAGAGTAAGTGGCTTTTTACTACACAGTCAGCTGTTCTGTCACCACCAGAA
Source organism: Peromyscus eremicus (assembly GCF_949786415.1). Classification (NCBI taxonomy): domain Eukaryota; kingdom Metazoa; phylum Chordata; class Mammalia; order Rodentia; family Cricetidae; genus Peromyscus; species Peromyscus eremicus. The sequence continues at coordinate 28,645,234 of NC_081429.1, read as the reverse complement.
AGGGAGATCTGTTACTATTGCCTCACTTTACCCTTTAACTTTCCACTTTTGGTGCCTTTGTTTTTTGAATGATTGCAGTGCTTTGTTCTAATTGTGTCAATCTTTTAAAAACTATAAATACAAGGTGTGGTGGCTTATTGCACAGTAAGTAATGATAATGTTTTTCTTTGTGTGCAGTCTAAATTCCCATTTATACTATGTCTACATTATTATTATTTTGGTTATAGTAAGTTTGGGAGCAGTTATTTACTATTTATTATTTTTGCACAGTGATGATCATAAATAGCATCTCTGTCAATCTTTTTTGACCCATTTCAATTGAAGGCAGAGCTAAGGTCATACTGCTATTAAATTTCACCTTAGCAATGTCATACCTAAATTTTCTAGGATAGGACCTTGTTAAAATTATTGGTCTGCTATGTACCGAGAAGGGTCTTGTTAAATAGACAAACGTAGCTATTAATTCATATTTCAAACTAAAGTATAGTTTGCTACACCAACATTTACTTAGTTCAAATGAAGAAGAAATGAAATTTAGTTACTGTAAAAGAGCTAAGAAATCATCATTAGCATGAAGACACACCATTCACAGTTTTAACAAGTGCTATTTCTGTCCCACTATAAGGTCAGCTATCTGCTTGAGAATGCTAAGGGCTGACAGAAGAAGAAAGGATTAGGCAATTAGTGACTGCAGACTCAAAGTGATTTAGTGACATAGAAGAAAAAAGCTCATGATGATTAAAATATATCAGATTAATTTGGACTTACTGACTCTTTTAGCAGCATAATTCTGTCCTTATTTGGAGGGGAAAAATTCTCTTGAGTACAATGTGGTAATGAAGAATGTTAGTAGTATTGAAAAGTTTCTTAATTAGCCAGTACTTATTTAATTACTAATATCTACAAAACATTCGTAAGCACCACTATAAGTATTGAAAATTAGGAAAGTAAAAGGACACAGATTAGTACAAAGTCTGGCTTAAAATGTTCCAGGGAACATTTATTCCAAGTGACAAAGGCATGGATGTAATTGTCTCCATTTTTAAATGCCTGTAAAGCTAGAAGTCTAGAGAAACACATCCAAGATACTATCACTCATTCTAACCTTTCTAAATATAGAATTCCAATTGCTGTGGTTTTCAGCTAGAAACACTTTTAAAATGTCCACAGAGGATGCCGATGCCAACACTGCCCTGCTCATGTGGCTGCTTTGATACAGGCAATGTTCTACTCCATACTTCATAGTTTTTAAAGAGAAATGATGGAACTAATAAATAAGAAAAGCACTGTCCTTTATTACCTAGCAGATCCAATGATAAAAGTAATGCCTGTTTTTTTTTTTTTTTAAAGAGGAAAGTGTATCTCAGGTTACACAGAACTGAGATTCAAATTCCGTTCTTCAAGCAAAGCTCTGTCTTAATCATGATATATATATTTTTGATAATCTAATCTAACTATGAAGGCCATTCTTTCCCCTTCTGTACTCATAGAGTTGTTTACTCACAGACCCCTTGCCTTTCTCACAACAATTCAAGATTTTGTCTGTTTCAGGAAACATTGTAAAATCAGAACATTTAAACACGAGTTCTTATAAAAATCAATATATAAGTTTGAAGAAAACTGTAGATTATTGCTATATTGTAATTATACTTACACAGGATAATAATTATTTCTTCATATTAATTAGTAATTATCTGATAATTCCAATTACACATGTCTATACTTTATCTGTAAAAGTCTTCTAGGAGTACATGTTAGAGATGTCATAACTATTATAATTCCTGCATAAAATAAACTCACTGTAGAATAATTTCCATTGTCATGGATTTTACTAAGTAATTATTGTGGCTAATTGCATTCCAAAGATGGCTTCCCTGAGAGGCAGCAGAATTGAAGGAAGTGACACTGTTTAATTTTGCACAACCTAAATCTAGGAAGACTGGTCATCTTAGCCTCCTGCATCTTGGAACAATTGTTGATGGCACACTCACCTTCAGAAATCATGCCTCCAGAAAACCTGCTTTCAGAAATTAAGTCCCTTAAAGAAACTCTATATCTAGCTAAGTTCCCACAAACGTCTAGCAGATGCTGCTAGCAATATGAACTCTTCAAACATATTCAGCCTCGTCTGGCTTTCAGATGATGACAACTCCATCAGTGTCTTACCGAAACTTCACAAAAAGACCGCCAAACCACCTTGCTTAGCGCATCCAAAGGACAAAACCATGGTAGAAAATAATAAACTTTCATTTTGGTTAAGTTTAATTATGCTTTATTATGAAACAATGAACGACTAGGATAGCCAATAAGACATTCTATATGGTGTGTGTGTGTGTGTGTGTGTGTGTGTGTGTGTGTGTGTGTGTGTGTGTGTACCCTCTCCCTTCAAGAAGTATTTAATAAACTCAAGTATTTTGCACAATGTCAATTACATAAGAAGCTTGGCTTTCAAAGCAGCACCATGGAGAATGTTACTATTTGTATTTTCATTTAATAACTGTGGAAAACAGATATAGAGAAGCAATGTTACTTAATAAAATCTTGAGCAAAAATTAATTGATTAACTGCTAGGTCTACATAAGGATTTATATAATTTCTGTCTAGAATCAGGGATTCTAAGGTCTCAAGTTTGAGAAAAAAAATATTGGAAAATTAATCTAGTCTTAGTTATAACCTTAACTTAATCACTTTACCATCTTACTCTAATCTTTATCACAACTACCCCATATTTCTAGAGTACACAGCTCTACATTCAATGCACCATAACTCATATACACAAAGTGGAAATCTTTGCATTGTGTATTTTCATACACAAAATAATACTGACTGTGTATGATGATCAAAACAACCAATTGATTAGGATCATTTGCTTGATAAAAAGATATGGTTTCCTTTGTTGGTTGGCTTTATCATGACATAATAGATACATACAGAGCAGCCATCATAGTAGAAATAAAGACTATGATTGACACTCTTAATCACTAATATTGATCTAGCAACATCTACTGATTAAATTTAGTTTACTCTAACAAAGAATATTCTTGAATTCCTATATGTCAAAGAGACAAGTCATTTAGTACAGCTCCATGCTGGAGGGGACAGTTTTCATCTTTATCAGGAAGAGTAACACCTTCTAGGCAGGAATACTCCTTTTCATAGACATAAATTTTGAATCAGCACTGCCATATAAGGACTCCAATTATCTAATTCATCAAGAATCACATTTTATAGGAAAGGCAACATGGCTGTAAGTACATAACCTCGATTCATGCTAATTATGCCACAAGTTCAGGTCATCAGAAGAAAACATCCTGGTATCTTGATTGCATGGATCTTGATGGAGAATTGATGTACCACCTAGATGTTATACCTTGTGAATACACAGCATCATTTTCCCCCCAGAATAAATAGATGCCCTCAAATAACACTGATCTTATAGTATTGCAACCTCAGTCTAGTGATGTCATGGTCAGAGAATTGAGAGGTAGAGACAGGAGTGACCACAAGTACTAACTGCCAATTTCCTCTCATCTCTAAGAACACTCTGCATCATTTTGTCAGGTGACACTGGAGTTGGGTCTTGCAGCCATTTCACTCGCATCAGCTGGCAAGATGTTGGATTACAGACTTTATATTAATCGTGCTTCCTCCCATAGAATCAGAATCCATGAGTTGTCGACTCACCATGACATTACCACAGAAGTAACCACTCCTACCAACACATACAGCAACTCCTTTTTGACAGAATTTTTACTTCCAGTAAATTCCAGAAACTTTGAAGTGTACAATCTGGTGAATTCTAATATCTAAGGGCAAACACACCCTCCGTGGAACAACAATGATCCTTCTGAAGAGCTATTTGTTGTGTCTGAGCTTGGTATCAGTGAGCTCAGTTGGAGAAACTGGTGTTTGGGATTCGGTCTCATTTGTGGTTGACCTTACTGCACATAACGCTGCATTGTACCATTTTACTTACAATTTTGGGGCTTATAATAACTTTTACTTATCACATACAGTCTTCCTTCAAGCTCTGTGGTACTATTTACATACATTATAAAACATCAGGAGTTGCTACGTCTCTCCTGTTGATACTTGAATTCTTGCCACCATACATTTTACTTGTACAAATGTTATAAATTTCACAATGCATTCTATTTGCTTTCAAAATTAAGTTAATTTGTAGAGATTAAATAATATAATTTTCATTATAATCCTTCTATGTAGAGCCATATTCTTGTTGTTCTGTTTACTTTTTGTAAATTTTTGACACAAACCTAGACAAATCTGGGAAGAGGGAATCTCAATTAAGGAATTGTCTTCATCAGATTGTCCTGTGGGCATGTCTGTGAGACCTTGTCTTGTTTGTTAATTGATGCAGAAGGGCCCAGCTCACTGTGAGTGGTGCCGTTCCCTAGGCAGGCGACTCTGGGTTGTGTCATAAAGGTAGCTAGGCAAGCCACGGAGAGCAAGCCAATATGCAGCATTCCTCTGCGGTCTCTTCTTCAGTTCCTGCATTGATTTCCTGTCATAAGCTCTTGTCTTGGCTTCCCATGATGACAGACTATGATATAGAAACAAATAAATCAATTCCTTTCCTCTCCAAGTTGATTTTCTTCAGTGGTCCATCACAAGAAAAGAACACAAGCTAGGACAACTACCTAGCTTGTAACATTTTATTTTATTTTCCTTTTAAGTTATTCTTTTCTCATATATGACAGCAGTTTTCCCTCCCTCCTACCCCAGGTTCTCGGCTCCACCTCCCCTTTTCCCAGATCCAAACTCACTCTTTATCCCCTCAGAAGAGAGCAGGCCTCCCAGGGACATCAACCAAATACAGCATAACAAGCTACAATAAGACTAGGCACATATTCTCACATCAAGGCTGGATGAGGCAACCCAGCATGAGGAAAAGGGTCCCAAAGGCAGGCAAAAGAGTCACAGACAGCCCCACTTCAGGTTCTTCACAGGTTTTAAATTACAGATCTATGGATAATGAATTTTATTTTTTTGCCATAAAACACTTATTTTACCTTAATTTTTCCTTTTCTCCCATTCTATATTCTTCTGCCCTCCCTCCCTCCCCCTTTCTCTCACTCTTTCTTCGGGCCATTACAGGCCTAAGCATAGCTGATGAATTTTTTTATTTAATGATTGTTTTCTTCATCAGAGTTGTGTTTAGAGTACCTAAAGTAAAATAAATGTAAAATTTCAACATCTTCATTCAGAAAAAAATTTGAGAGAGGGTCAATTTCGTCTTCTCTATATTTTTTCTCCTATAACCAAATATATAAATTCTACCATTTGAAGAACTGCTCTGAGCATTGAAACTGATTGGGTGGCTTCATACCTTCTGCTGTGGTTGTGGGACTGGTAAGCTCAGTGGACACAGACTAAGTGTACACATGGAATTAATGTTTCTGGAGGTCTGTATGGAATTTGAGATCTCTTCTTTAGGGATGCTTTACACAGTTCCTTCTCTTATCAGTTTCTGGAAATATCATGAATGACTATGGTTTTGTTTCTCAGTAGGAATTTCCTCTGCCATGAGGAGTTTTTTATCAACTTCTCTAAAGAACGGAGGTACAAAGGTCCAACCACATTTTCATGATTTTGGACAACTCTGAAGCCCTGTCCCATCTCCATAGTTCTGCACAGAGCTGTTTAATGCCCTACTTTCAGTAATGAGGCATGTCAGTTTCCACATGTGTCATCTGAGGGCAACTCCCAGTTCTTCTCTCAGAGTCTGCATACAGTTCTTGTCTTAGAGTCTGTTTCCTGGAACTCATGCTAAGAGACAGGGCCTGGTGATGTTGGAGCTGCTGAGTATTGTCAGAACACACGCCTCGAGTGCTTAGCTATTTGTCATGATAAGCAGATAGAGATGGAGTTTCATTTTCAGTCATCCATGGTCAAGCAGGCCGTGCTGCATACATCTGAGATGAGTGGAAAAGAAAACAACCTTCATTTGTGCCAACTTGGAATACAGAGGTCATTAATAATCAGGAATAATTATCACACCACATTTGTTTGCCAGCGGAGAAGTGTGGAAAAAATAATCTCAAATTGTTGGTGAAGAAAATGCAAATGCAGATTCCAACACCTACTGAGACTTTCTAACATAGAAACAGCAGAAAATAAGCTGCTATTTTAGATTTTAATCCATATGTTGGGCAAACTAAGGAAAGATTGTGAAGTAGTAAGTTTAATGTGTAATAAGGATAAAAGTCAGAATGTTGGAAGAGGCTAAATTCAATAAGCTTTGGCTGGATGTTCACGTTCTCATCTTTGTCAGACTTATTGGCTTTAGCTGTTCCCATTGGTGTACTCATGAAGCTCTAGCCTCTTCACTAGTCTCATATAAGGAATATCTCCTTTGAGGCAATAAGCTGCTGGCCATTGGGCATGGCCCACTGCTCTAGTAGTGTGGATTGCTCAAAGTAGGATGTGTGCATTTGTGCCAATAACTTGTTCCCATTTTGCTCACTACCTTGTTGGTTTATCATTAGCAGGCATTTCTTCATGGCTCTTCCCTCTGGTGGCCATATTCACAGCTCTGCCTAGGATTTTGCAGCTTTCTGTCTCTAAAAGTTGGATAAAAGAACTGAACAAGATGGAAACTAAACAAGCAGGTAGGTCTCAGGACATAGTCCCACTGAAGGATTTATGTGAGGTTTTAGGTTTTCATAGCACTGTAGAAACAAGGAATGACCACAAGAACCACCAAAAATGCCCAGTGTGTAACATCAATCTTTGCTAGAAATATATGGCCATTAAATACATTCATCCTGTTAAGACGACATGACACATTGTTAAATGATGACATAAACACTGGAAATGATAATGGCTGTGCAAGAGATGGGCAGAACTCAAGCCCATTTGGTGAAATAAATAATCCAGGTATTAGTAACTATGTACCAGACTTAAGAAAAAGTGTGACTGTTGGGTATTTAAAATGGTTCAATTCTATGTCCTCATACAAATCCCACAGATTCACTTTACATTTCCAGCATAAACTCTGTGGTTGACTATAAATTTGTGACATCTGGTTGATAGATATATTGTAATTGCACTAAGTGCGAAAATGATTACAGATGATAAGAGAATTTGAATTTTATAATCCAGGTATTCATGATGAGATCTAATCTCTTCTTTTAGATAATGTGTAAGTTTTGTTTGTAAGATTAGGCTTGAAGACACTCAGGTTCTAAGTGGAACCAACTTAAGTTGATAAATATTAACCAAAGACACTCTTGAAAGTAACTGTGACACATTACTGGGGTTATAAACAGACTTCTGCTTGGATTGTATACTTCAAGATCATATAACTTTGCACTCCTTGTTTTTGTTTGTTCATTTTTATTAATATTCTTATTTTTATTTTGTTTTTATTATTTCTTTTTAATTTTTCCCTTTGTGGGATGCTACAGGAGTGAAGGACAGATATTGAAGGCCTGGGAAATGAGTGGGATTGGGGTACATGATATGAAATTCCAAAAGAATCAATAAAAAAAAATTATTCTAAAAAAAAAAAAGAAAATACATTCTTCTCTCATACAATACATCCGGACCACATTTTACCCTCCCTCCACTCCTCCTAGTCCCATCCCCCACACCTCCCCTCTCCCCCAGATCACTCCTGCTTGGTTTCCTCTTCATAAAAAAGCAGGCCTCCGAGAGACAACAGCCAAACAGGACAAAACAAGATACATTAAGACAAGGCAAAAGTCCTTCTGTCAAGACTGGGCAATGCAACCCAATAGAAAGGAAAGAGCTCCAAGACCAGTCCAAAGCATCAGAGAAACACCTATTCCCACTGTTAGGAGTCCCACAAAAACACCAAGCTAACAGCTCTAACATATATGTGGAGGACCTGGTGCAGACCCATGCAGGCCCCATGCTTGCTAATTCTTTGTGAGCCCGTAGGAGTCCCATTGAGTTGACTCAGTGGGCCATGTCCTCCTGGTGTCCTCCATCCCCTTTAACTCCTACAATCTTTTCCTCCCCCTCATCTGTGGGTTCCCTGATCTCTGAGGGGAGAGACCAGATGGAGACCCCCAATTTAGACTCTCTCCTCTCTCTCTCTCTCTCTCTCTCTCTCTCTCTCTCTCTCTCTCTCTCTCTCTCTCTCTCTCTCTGCATAATGTCTGGTTATGGGTCTCTGTACCAGCTCCCATCTACCCTGGAAGATACCTTTTTGATGAAAATTGGACAAGGCACCAATTTATGACAATAGCAGAATATCACTAGGAACCATTTCATTGATTTTTTTTTTCCAGTTGTTATCGGTTCTACCCTAGGTCTCTGGGCTACCCAGTCTCTGGTTTCTGGACCTCTAGGCAATGTAGAACATGGGATCCCTCTTGTAGCATGGGCCTCAAGTTAAACCAAATATTGGTTCGCCACCCCGACAAGTTCTGCACCATCATTGCCCTAGCACATCTTGCAGACAGGACAGATTGTAGGTGGAGGGTTTTGTAGCTGGGTTGGTAAGCAGCTTTCTTTTTCTGTAGCCTGCAGAGTACCTTCTCAGGTCAAAGAGACCAGAACTTAGGAGTGAAGACTCCATTACTATGGTGATATTTTGTTGTACTCTAATAAAGCTTGCCTGAAGATCAGAGGACAGAGACAGCCACAAAGTTAAACATAGAGGCCAGGTAGTGGTGTCACACACCTTTAATCCTAGCACTCAAGAGGCAGAGGTAGAGATCCATCTGGATTTCTGTGAGTTCAAAGCCACACTGGGCTACATGAAATTAATCCAGTCTAAAATAGAAACTGAGCCAGGTAGTGGTGGCACACACCTTTAACCCCAATACTTGGGAGTCACACACCTTTAATCCTAGCATTTGAGATCTCATGCCTTTGCTACCAGTATTTGGGAAGCACACACACCATTAATCCCAGCACTAGGAAGGTGGAGACAGGAAATTATATGGCTGAGTGAAGAAAGGTACATAAGGCATGAGGAGATAGGAACTTGAGTGCCGTTTTTGGTTGAGGACTCAGAGGCATTCAGTCTGAGGATTTATGGAGACAGAATGGGCTGAGGAGTTGGTGAGGTGAGAAGTAGTTGTGGCTTGCTTCCTCTGATCTTTTAGCATTTACCCTAGTATCTGGCTTCGGATTTTATTATAAGACCATTTAGGATTCGTGCAACACATCCTCACACAAGCTCAATCTCCCTATGTTCAGTGAGCTGTGTGGCAGCGAGCCCCATTATTTTCTTTACTCTTCATTTTTTCCAAGATATTAATTCCATAGAATTGTGTCTGTCTGTCTGCCTGTCTCTCTGTTGGTCTAGTTCATTCCATTAATAAAACCTTTGAAAAGCTTCTGTCATAGTATACAAAGTTCGATCTTTTTCAATAGTAAATCTATTGATGCAGGGTATGGGGTTAAGTTTTTAATGTGAGAGATGTGTCAGGGCATGACTTCATAGTGCAAGATGTTTGACATCTCTGACCTCAGGTACACTATGCCTTTACCATATCTTTTCTTCCTCTAGAATATTATGTTAGTGAAGAAATTCACTTCTACACACACACACACACACACACACACACACACACACACACATTTCCAACCTTTGAATGAGAAATTGCTCCACTTAGGTTTCTGATATTAATCTTTTTCCTCCTTGTTCGCCACACTGTAGCTACAATACAGTTGATCCTCACCACTAAATATAGGTCATTGTACAGAATTGGACTTAAAGTCTCTCTCTCTCTCTCTCTCTCTCTCTCTCTCTCTCTCTCTCTCTCTCTCTCTCTCGGTATTTTCTTATACTCTGTCTTTATTATCCAGATCTCAAGCATACAGAACAATAATTCAGATATGTAGAACCACTACTGTGGACATAATGTCACATGTGGAAATGAGGCCCTAAAGTGGTAATACTATCCAGTGAAGCCTTTTGGAGGAGACTAATGTTGTTAGTGACCTTATAAAAGATCACGGGAGGATCTTGTTTACTTTTGATACAAGAGAACACACAAGTGGTATCATGTAAGGGGAATGAGCCTCATTAGACACTGAATCTTCCTAGCTTCCAAAAATTTCAGAACTAAGCCCTGTTTATTAATTATCCAGTCTGAGTTGTTTGCTACAGAAGCTGAAATGGACCAATGTAATCATTGTGTATAAAATAAAGCTTTTCCATGCCAATATGGATATTTATATGCCTCTTATATTGACAAGCAGTTTCTTTTTATGTTTATCGAGTGTGTGTGTGTGTGTGTGTGTGTGTGTGTGTGTGTGCATGTGTGTAAGTCCACACGTACATATGTGGAGGACAGAGGTACATTTGTGGGAATTTGTCTTCTCCTTTTACTCTGTCCCATGGATCAAACTTAGGTTGTCAGGCTTGGTGGCAAGGACCTTTACTTATTGAGCCTTTGAGCTAGCCTGAGACACAATTTTTGTAAGATAGTTTATATTATGTCTATAGTATATCAGTTCATGTTATCTATCCTATGAACACTAATTGAACTAAAGAACTAAGAGTGTTTGAATCACACATTCCATGAAACTATTGTTGATCAACCTCACTGGAGGAGACTTCGTGGCACTAAGTGTCTCACTTCTTTGCAACAGAATATGTCAGGGAGAGATGATGCTTGTGGCTTCTAAGCTAGGTCCTTACCAAGGACAACAACTATCTGGATTGCCTTCTTCAAAGGAAGCAATTGTCAACGCCATCACAAAGCTATTCACTTAAGTAGGGAGGAATGGAAGCTTCCTATAAGCACCCAGTCATCACCCTAGAGGCATGTAGATAATCCACTTTAGGAATATATTCCATCCAACCCACATGCAAGTTATCTGTGGACCACAGATTCAACCAACAATTGCAACTTCATGATCTCCTCAGCCATATGTTATTAGTAAATTCCTTTCCTGTAGAAATTGCTTATTGTATGTGTATGCTTTGTAATATGATGGTTAATCATTGTCTTGTTGGCTATGGCTCAGGGTATGCCCCTGAGGACATCCTCAGAGAAGACTAGTGTTAAGACTGATTCTGCAGGGCACATATGGGCTGGGGACTTGGACAGAATATAAGCAGAAAGATAAGAGAGCCAGAACACTAGCATTGTCCTTCTGTCAGCTTCCTGTTCTTACTCACTATGCTGACTAGTTTATGTCAACTTGACAAAAGCTAGAGTCGTCTTACAAGCGGGAACCTCATCTGAAAAAAAAAATGCTCCCACTAAATTGGCCTATGGTCAAGTCTGTGGTCCAATTTCTTGATTGATGAATGATGTAGGAGAGAGTAGCCCACTGAGGATGTTGCTACCCCTGAGCTTCTGGTCTTGGTGCTATAAGAAAGCAGGCCGAGCAAAGAATTAGAAGCAAGCCAATAAGTAGCATTTCTCCTGCCTCCAAGTTCTTGGCATTTCTAATTTGAGGAATATTTAAAACAATTAAAATATTATCCATTATAGTTTAAGTCTGATGTTCCAGCCACATTTAATATATTAAATGCTTGGTCTCCGACATATTGCATTCTTAACCTTTGAGCCATCTCTTCAGCCACCTGAATTTTTATTCAGTATATTAAAATGGGTGACAACAAAACAAAAGGGACCAGTGAATTGAGAAGCCATTGTTGCTGATGATCCATTTGTTTGTATACTTCAGCTCTGTATATGGTATGTAGATCATGGATCATCTAGAATGTAAGTTACATAGGAAGGCAAATAAATGAGAGTTTCAAAGTACTTTCTCTCCTGCTTATGGAGAAAAAGCCATACAGTTTTTTGCCAAAATTCATTAGCTGAGATTCCAGCATTGTTGTGTGGTCTATATGGATTTAGTGTCCCAGGAGCACATGGTAAGGCTATTCTCCCAAAGTATCTGTTGATTCCAGAGCCCACATCTTAATCACAATTCCATATATTTTATAGAATTCCTAAAATGGTATCAAAATATACACCACATCTATACAAGTAATTATAATCATTCCTATTTTTTAATTGCATTGAAGAGTAAGTGAAATAATACATTGAGTACAGCAATATTTGATATATAGTCATATATATATATTTACAGCATTAATTACTCAAGAATTTTAGAAATATGAAAGAGCAAATATACATCAAGACTTCAGTCAATATATCAAAATATTTTCTTGATTAAAATGAAAATGGATATTCAATTTTTAATGCTTAATTTCCTGATTAGATATCAGTTGTTTTTAAACAGATGATATGATTGATGCAAGGAAAGAACTGCAGATACTCTCTCCATGCACGCATGTGAAGGCTGGAAGTTTACCTCAGGCATTTTCCTCAGTGATGTCTCCATCTTTGTCTTCTTAGACAGGGTTCTCACTGAATCTGTTACCTCCCATTTCAGTTAAACTCAGTGGTCAGCAGACCCCTGGGATCTGCCTGTGTCATCCCTCCATGGTTGGGTAACATGCATGCGCCCTCGAGCGTGGCTTTTTATACTGGTTCTGGGGAGCCAAACTGAAGTCCTCCGGCTTGTGATGCAAGCACTTTACCCTCTGTGCTTTCTCCCCAACCCCAACTACTGTATACAACTTGATGAATTTGTGTAGTTAAAATTTATCTGATGTGTGCTATTGTAATGACTAAGTACTCAATCATTCAGTGAATCCCTTTCTTGGCCATACTCAATAGCCATTGGTTAACGTAACTCATTAGGTCTAGTTTGTTCATTTTACTTCAAACCATTATCAGTTTTTGCTTTGTGATCCATGAGCCATTTTTATACAACCCCTAAGGACTATATTCAGGGTCCACCATTTAAACCTTTAAGTTTAAAATTTGACAGTGAACACTGTCTCCTGAACCATGTACCAGACCACCGGAAATCTAGAATTTATTCACAGACTATAGTTCATATGCATTATATTATGTTTGATTTAATGGGTTTTCAAGGAGAAATTTTAAATAAATTAACTTCAATAAAAATTGAATTTGTCCTAAATTAGAAAGTAGATGAGTTCTAAATGAACCATTAGTTTGGGTTGTGAAACTATAATTTTGAAGAGGTTAGCATGAACACAGCTATTTTGTTTGTCAGGGGGAAAAAATGGGAAAATTATGCCAATGTCATTGCAAGGGGATTTGGATTTTATGTTTCTGTCAGTTGCCTTGTTTCCATAGAGACACTGACTGAGGAAAATCAGTGTTAAATTTTACTCCTCATCATATCAATCTTTATGCAATAGACATGTGTAAATACATGTGTTAATGTACAAATAGGAACATACACATGGAAGTAATATTAATTTACTATTGCTAAAAATAACACTGCAACTCAAATCCTAGTCACAAATGTGATATGAGAAAACCAGGTAAATCTCCATGACAAAACAAGGTCACCCTTGCTTTTTTGATTCATTTTTTTTGCCAGTAAATTAGTAAAGATATATATGAGATCCACAAAACTCTTTATAGTAGTTTGCAGTTTAAGGACATTTAAGTAATGTTGAATTTTGCATTATTTAGCTCAAAGTCTACATTTTACAAATGTTAATATTACTATGTTTATTAATAATGGTTGCATAACTAAAATATTTATTATTAAACTATTTCTTGTTCAGATTCAACTTTCATATACTTAAAATTTTAAGCTTGTAGACCTGTAAAAGAACAAGTAATTATTATCAATACATTTCTGGGAGATTTTTCTTCTTATTCATAGCACTAATGAAAAACCAATTCCGTTTCTCTAGATACTTTTCAATGTTTGATTTTGATGAGAAGTGACTAGGTGTTTTCTATATTTTCCTTATGTTAGAATGTCACCTTCCTCTAGAGAACAATGCAATGAACTTGGGTTTGAAATGTGGAAAAGTTGTGGAAATAACTTATTAGACATTATGTGGAAGGGATTCTGGGAATCTTTCCTATTCTGAGTGTTCAGGGTCTTCTACCTTACGGGGTCAGGGAACCACAGAAGAGGGTTTCCCCAGCAAGTGTGGCACTGGATCACCATTTCTTTACTCTTTACAGACTGTCAATAATTTGTATCTTTTGGTACACTGACTGTACACATTGTTTGTATCTATATGTTTTTATCATTAAGTTTATATCTGTGTATAATTTCTACAATTTATGTAATATTTCAGGTGGGATTTTTATTTTGAATTCAAGTGCCCCACTATAGAGAAGTATGTCTCATTTTCTGTGTTGATTTTATATTCCATAATCTTGCCAAACTCATTTTATTATAGGATCCTAAGTTCTTTGGGAGTCTTTCAATACAATTAAATTATCAGCAAAGAATATCAGTTTGTTTATTTGTGGTCTACATTCTTTATTTTTTCATGCCTTATCATCTTGGATAAGGCATCCAGTGTGACATTAGATGGAACATTGGGAGCAGATATTTCAAACTTTCTCTGGATGTTAAGGAGAAAGTCTGACAATTATATTTGTGCTTAGGGGAACAATATCATCACCCAAGAGAGAGATTTTCTGCTTCCTTTCTATACTTTTCTCTTCTCTGCTTGGATCCTTTTATTACTATAGCTTTAATTTTATTAATTGGTTCCTTGCCTATATACAGACTACTGAACAAAATTTTCAAGGATCCAAGCAGGAAAGAGAAAGGTATAGAAAGGAAGCAGAAAGTTAGCAGGATGTAAGATTAGTGCACAAAATCCATTATGGATATATGGACACCAAAATTAAAATCCAATGCCATTTATAATTTCATCCAAACTGAAATACTTGTAGCAAAATCTCACAAAACAGATACATAGAGCTTGTGTGCTGAAAACAACATAATTTTAATTTAAAAAATATTTATTATTTATTATTTGTTTATTTGTGTGAGGGCATGCACTCACAGCAGCATGCATGTGGATGTCAGAGGACATCCTTAGGGCTCAATACTCACCTTCCCCGTTGTTTGAGGCAATTATCTCTTGGTGTCTGCTGTGCCATGTACCCTAGACCAGCTGGCCTATGAGGTTCTTCGAGATGCTCCCTACGTCCACATCCATAATGCCACAGGAGTGCTGGGGCTCCAGACATTCCCGAGTCTGGTTTTTATATGGGTTGCAGGGATCTGAACTCACGTCTTCAAACTTGTATGATTAATTCCTTTGGTCTTGGAGACTACATAGTTTTAATGAAACAAATGAAAGGTAGCTAATCATGAAGGTATAATTTGCTCCCGAGTTAGGAGACTCAACCCTGCAAACTGTCTGTTTTCTCCAAAGTGATTACAGGCATAACAAAATCCCCATTAAAATTCCATCACACAGTAGAACCAAAGTCACAGATCTGGGAAAAAGGCCAGTAGGGCAGAGGGATTTGATAGAGTTGAGAGGGTGATGAGAGAGTTGTGAGGCCCAGTGGTGGTGGCACATGCCTTTGATCCCAGCACTAGGGAGGCAGAGGCAGGTAGATCTCTGAGTTCAAGGCCAGCCTGTTCTACAAAGTGAATTCCATGACATCAAGGACTAAACAGAGAAATCCTGTCTTGAGAAAATAGACAGAGAGACAGAGAGGGAGACAGAGTCAGAGAGAGAGGTGGTAGACAGTTACCAGAATGAATTACATGCATGGCTGAAATTGTCAAAGAACTAACTTAATTAAAAACATTCCATAAAGGCTTTTGTAGATTAGATGCTTCTTTTCTAAAATTTAAGAGAAGGCAAGAGAATCAACATAACTAATTGTTTTAAAAGAATGATACATTGGAAGGATCCAGTCTCATTTTATGGCAGTTAATGTACAGTAGGATATTAGTTAATCTAGAGTAAGAAGAAGATAAACTGTCATTTTTCACAACATGATAAAACTAGAGGTCGATATGGGGAGAGAAATAAGACAGCCTGTGTGTAAAATGTCGAGATCACGCATCACTATATTAGATACTTTGTCAAATAGACATATGATGCTTTAAATTCTGCTCTCCTTTGCACAAGACTGAATATGATTATATAGCCATATATTTTAATCTTTCTTCAAGAAAAAACTCTTTCTCTCCCTTCATCCTCAGCCATTCCTATCATTTTAATAACATTAAATAATTTCTGTTCCATATACTTTGATTTTGATTACAGATTGTAGCTGGTATTATGATATGCCTTTTATAATTGAATTATTTAGACTTTAGGCAATTTTCACTAACTTCTGCATTTTTAGAGTACTATGTTTCAAAATGTGTTTATCAATTTGAATTGTAAATCTTTTATAATGACTATATAATGGACATGTCACTAAAAACTCTATTGTTAACTCAGAGGGAATTTTCTAAAAAATTAAACATGGTGATTACAGAAACCTATGAAATCTCTCTGTTACATAAAGATTATTATTTTACGGCATAATAGGAAATGTAACAAATTGTCACAAATTTCCTGATATTGAAGAAAAGTGTATGCTTATTCCCTGAAACAAAGCCTATTAATGAATGCAGATATAGCCATCTCTCTTGTGTGTCTCCTATCTCAGCAGAGCTTGGTATGATGGAAGGCTGTATTCAAATTAATCACAGTTTGGTTGAACTCTATGCCCATTATTTCCTTTATAAAGTGTTGGCAAGCAGAAATGGAGAGATGGCTCAGCAATTAAGAGCACTTGCCTGCTTTTGCAGAGGACCTGGGTTCAATTCCCAACACCCACATGGTGGTTTATAACCACCTGTAACTCAAGTTCCAGGAGCTCTAATGCTCCCTTCCAGCCCACACGGGTACTGCATGAACATGGTACACAGACATACATATATACAGGCAAAACACTCCTACACATAAAATAGAATAAGTAAATCAAAAAACATTTAAAAACAAATGTTGACATGTGGCTGAGGAGATGGCACAGTGTGGAAGAGCACTGGCTTCTCTTCCAGAGGACTCAGGTTTGGTTCCTAACACCAATATGGCTGCTCAAAACTGTCCTTAACTCCAGTTCTTGGAGATCTGGTACCCTCTCTATTTCCACAGATATGCACACAATGCACACACATACATGCAAGCAAAAAAAAAAATCACTTCTAAAATGTTCTCATCTTTAAATAGTGAACATTTACTCATTTTCTCTCCTTATCTAAAATAATATCTAGTAATTGATAGTTTAAGTCCTCAAAATAAATAAAAAGTCTTTAAACAGGAAAAAAACACATATATTTAAGAGTACCTCAAATTCTTGTCATTTTTAGAGCTATTAATGGCACTTTCCTTCCTTAACCCTACCCCAAAGAGAAACAAGATTAAATATTTATAAAAGATTTTTTAATCAATGGATGAATCATTGGTCATAATGTAGTAAGGGTGGTTTGGATTCCAAAAGGCAGTAGTTCAGGAAGGTATTAAAATGTTTAATAGCTAAAGGAAAGGGTGCTGTGAGAGGAGGCTGTCTATACAACAGAAAGAAGGATGCCCATCATCGTCCATGCTTAGGAAGGCAGGCTTGAAGGTTCAGTATGCACACCTACTACTGCTAAAAACAAAACACAAGAGAGTTAGGCAATGCCCACAAGGGCACCTTGACATCTTTTAGCAAATTCTCCTTCTTTGTCCCCTTTGCACACCGCAAATGCTGCTAGGAAAGAAGAGTTACCTGTGCAGACTTGGAGCATATTCCAAAACTAAGCATAGCAAACAAGAATGGCATCTCCCCAGCGCATAGAAAGTTCTGCCTGCTAAATGAAAACACACTTCTGGCTGCACATAAAAGGAGATGATTCCCTACTGTGGCCACGGTTTATGTCCCTTCCAGGTTTGCTGGATACTTTGCACTACTTAAAAGCACAAGCCAGTTCCCACTTCTGCTATCATCCTAAAACACTTCAGATTTTTGACTGAACAACTGGCTAAACAGCCATTTGTCAGAAGAATGGGGTAAACCAGCGATTTTAATGGAGTCTCGGAAGACTTGGGGAAAAGAAAATTGTGCTTTGGATGGGAAAAAAGCAACCATGGATGCAGAATGAAAAACTGCATGTTTCCAAATCTTGGGCCTAAATCATTATTAAGCTGAGGGACAAAAGAAATCTCATTAGGGGCCAGGGTCCAAGGCATTAGTGAACTTGCTCTTGACATTTGGGAAGCCTAAGGCAGCAAGATGAGTGCTTTATAAGTAGGTTCCCTGATGTGACTGAGCCAAGGACAAGACATGAGACTGAAGAGTAGACCTCAGCCGCAGTTATTTGCTCATAGAGAGGCTACCTGGTCAAATACACACTGCAGATAAATCTAATAGTTAGCATGTTGTAACCAGCATATTGCATGAAATATACCTGTCCTAAAAACTGTTTTTTATGGGAATTAAATTTCATATTTCAATGGAGTGCCTCTTATTTTATTGTCACAGCTGTAGACTGTCAACTCAAAGAAAGCCTTCGTTTTGTCCAGGGCAAACATTCTGTACAAAGAAAAATTTGGTTTTGATGAATGAAAATAGTATAGAAGTTAATTCCAGACATGAGGATTCTGAACATATTGTTTGAAAGAAACAACAACAACAACAAACCAAATAGACTATTGCTTCTAGAATACTTCCCTGGCCTATGAGGGTAATAACTATATAGTTGTAAGTTAAAGAGATAAATAGCCACCCAAAAATGCTTCTAATTGCTCCATGTATTTGAGCTATGGGTCTCTTGTAGGTCTTGATAAGATTTTAGAACAATTATCAGTGATTATTCTGGTTTTACATCAGTGTAACAATTTACTCTGTACAGCAATGGTTCTCAGCCTTCCTAATGCTGTGACCTTTTAATACAGTTTCTCATGCTGTGGTGACCCCCCCAACTATAAAATTATTTCCATTGCTACTTCATAACTAATTTTGCTACTGTAATGAACTGTAATTAAATATCTGATCTGCGACCCCTGTGAAAGATTGTTTGACCATCAAGGGGTCTCGACTCACAGGTTGAGAACAATTGCTATAGAGCGATGTGGTTGCGTATATGAATGTTCATCAACCCATCAACACTAGGTCACATAAAAGTTGGCTAATCATAGCTGAAATGTCTTAAGGATCAGCTATTTTCCCCCGCCATATGCAAGATCCAGTAGTGACGTGGGGACTCATTCAATACCAATCGCTGTAATCAGTTTTGATTTTAGTTTGTAGAAACCTGCCAACCCTTATTTCTATTTCACATCATTAGTGAATATTACTAACTGATCACATTTAAAGAAACAGTGAGGATGAAATGTGAGTAAGATGGACAAGATCCGGTACTGGAGGGTGAAGACAGCATTGTGTAAGAGAGATATCAATATGAGAGAAGTATTAATGAAGAACTGCAAAGCAGAGACACACACAGAGAGATGGCACGTGGGCAGGATGCTTTAGACTATCTGCTCAGGGATGACTGATCTAAGTGCACAGTATTTAAGTTGAGATTCTGAGTTTGATTTGATAAATATCAGGAAGAAAGTACCTGGTGAGATTAAAATGCAGACCCTGTGTTATTGTGGCCAAAGCAGAATGGATCCTGGGTTCATGGTAGAATATGAAGTAAAAAAGAAAGTTGAGAGACCATGCCCAACTCTTTATGCTGGGCTTAAGGCTTCCACTCAGTATGATTTTACTGGGACTCTTGTAGGGCACTTCAAGCAAGAGAATTCCATGACAGAGCTGAAGCATAAGAAAACAATGTGGAATTTAAAAAATTGAGACCCTTTTTCTTGTCAGTATGACTAACTAATTCACATTTGGTGTCAAAATAAAATGATTCTGCTATACCAACATGACAAAATACAGAAAACATCTCAACAAAATTAGTAGACATCGCTACAAAGCAGATAAAACACTCAAAAGGCTGCACACCATCAGACATCATAAGAAATGTGAATACAATAAACATTCCCCTTAAAAAGATAATACCCTGTGTTAGTGAGGGACAAGGAAATCTAAAAAAGTAGAATACAGATATGGACTCATATGAACAAGTTCATGGGTGTCATTAATTCAGCTCTTTCAAAGCACATTTCTATTAGTGTAATTTTTAGATAGTCTATTTTCAAAATATGCTATTGAATATTAAGCCCATCTTTTCAGATTTTAGCATTGATTTTCAGACATCTGATATTAATCAAAGACTAAGTCTCTCATACTTTAAAACAACTTTTTCTCACAGTCATCATAGGAAATATTTGAAGACTTTTGCCCTAATGTACAATAAACTGCACTTTATTAATAACAAGAGAAAAACTTTAATGATAATAAGAAACTGAAAAAAACAGAAATTAGTAGGAAAGATCTATATGTAACACATGTAGTTATGCAGGATTACAGTTCTGAGATGGACCTGAAGCTGCCAGGACACTGGAAGCTAATTACCATGGGAAAGGGAAATGACCCAAATGGAAGTGCCTTCAATAGCCCTCCAAAGGACAGCAGATACAGACAGACAAATAGACACAGATGAAAGGAGGGAGAAAGGGAGGGAGGCAAGGGGCAAACACATATGCATGAGAGACACAGACAGAGGGAGGAGGAAAAGTAGATGGAAGGAGGGAGAGAGGAAGGGGGGGAAGAGCACATATGCATGTGAGAGACAGAGACAGGGAGATAGAGAGGGGAAGAGAGAGGGGGAGAGAGAGAAAGAGAATTAGTAAGTGTGGTCTATGTGTGCTGTGTGTATGCATGATATGTGTATGCATGTGTATATAGTGTGTGTGTGTGTGTGTGTGTGTTTGTGTGTGTGTGTGTGTGTGTGTGTTACGAGAAGGTAGGGCCAGTTGTTTTGAAACTACAATGTGGCGATTATTTTAAATTCTGTGTTTTCCTGTAGTAGGGAGATAATTGCTTTATAATTAGCTTCTAATTATACTCAGTAAGTAATTTATAAATGACAAAAGTGAGATGCAGGAAGAAGGCATGAAATTTTAATTAAGTGGCATGACAAAGGTAGATGTGGTTTAAGGAACTTGAAAGGAGACTTTTGCATCTCTTACACTTCCCCAAATATGTTGTGTTTACAAGACAGCCCCTTGAGATTTTGTAGCCGATTGTTTTGAATTTCATTTCAGCATAAAGAGATAAAACTGACACAAATTACTGGGAAGTTTATTGTAGCAAACATTCAGTACTTGGACATTTCAGTCTATATTTTATAAATTGAAGAGTTAAGTTCTTGGTGGCCAATGTAGAGACTGAGGCAAGGACATTCTTATGTTGGCAGATCAAACACTGGATTGAAATTTTCCTGTCTTTCGTTATTTATCATCATCATCATCATCAACAACACCAACATCATCATCATTATGACCATCATCTTTATTATTATCACAGTCTTGGAAATAGTCCAGGTTATTCTGCATACCCAGTGAGCATTCTACTACTGACAGACCCAGCCTCATTGCTGGCCTTTCAAATGCACCCCAACCTTGAAAATATCCTATTTCAGAAGGAAAGTTTACGTCTTCCTCAATGTGTAATAGTTTGCAGTTTTTTTTAAATCCTCCCAGTATGAACCACTTTCAAAAATAGCTTTTAAAACTACTCTCCATGCTGTCTAAGAGAAACAACTGTAAAAGCAAGTTTTTGTTTTGATCATCTGGCAAATGTAAAGAAAACACAAAGGATGTGTTAGCCACTAAACAAGCAAACTGATTTGTCTCGTGAACAAAACACAGATTGTTGCCAGAGAGGACAAATCTGTTATAGTTACAATCGCGCCTAAAAGGACATGGTAATTACAGTGCAGAGATCTTCAGTCGGACCAGGCCATTGCTCAGGAAAGCAGTATGCTGCGCTGCATCTGTCATGACTCACCTTCTTATCATCTCTGAATTGCATCTTTCATTTCTCTAATTAAGTCCTTTGATGTGTGTGACGGTCAATAGAGTTGAGATGATAACACAAACAGGCCAGTTATCCTGAAGCAAAAAGAGCTACAACAAACATTTCTTTTCCCCCAACGTGGACAGTTGAAAACAATGTGTTTCTCTAGATAGAAATAGAAGTTTTGGGGAATGTTAAGAGAGTGTCCATTTGGGAAAAGATTATCTATTGGACAAATTGAAAATAGTTATTTGTTCCCTTACTTGATGCCTAACTGGAGGTCCTTGTCTTTAGGTAAGTGAAATATGTGAGATGATACAGTGCTTTTTGAGGGAGAAACATTTCAATCTTTGAGGAAGTCACTTTACTTAATTCTTATATGAAAACTCATGCTCAGGAACCTTGACATTCAGACACTTCATTTGCTTCATTCACTCATTCTAAATGTCAATACTGGAATGGAATTTTTATGTGCATGACATCTCATCTTTCAACCTAACTTCACAAAGTAAACTGCTAGTCTCATTCTCCATGGGGACCACATTTAATCTGAGAAAAAAATACAGGTGGCTTCCCAAGTGAGAAGATATGGATGTGGCAGCAGTGCCTTCAAATGAACAACAGTTTGGAGATCAGGGATAGGACCTTGTGAAAAACCATGTTGCTAAGCTGATGATGAAAACCACTGTGGAACCAGCAAAGAGGGAAATGAAATGCTGGCTGTGAGATCATAAAACTCCTAAACACATTCACAAAGTCACCTCTGTAGGAGCTAGTTGTCCCCTTCCATGCTGTATGCCTTGGCCCTATCTGTCATAGACTTGGCCTTTTCTTTGAAATGACACAGTCTCTATGGATCTATAGGACCACATTTATCTCCATTTTATGTCTACATGTAAGCCATACTATTGTCTGAAAGCATGTTCACCAACCATTCTAAGACGTGCTATGAAATTTTCAAGTGCTCTCTGGCTGGCTAGTAAGTCTCAGAGTAAATCTTTTAAGTGAAATAAGTGAAGTTTGGCACCTGGAAGTTATGGTATCTATTATGTTTGTTCAGAAGTTTTGAAAGAAGTTCTTCTTCGTATTTCAGATGTGCTCTGAAGAAATGGGGTCTTCCAGAGATCTGAATTCCATGAATATAACTCCATTAAGCTTTGTGTTGACCTGAGGCCAGAACTCTCTGTGGGAGTCGTAGTCCCAGCTTAGCTATACAGTGGTTTGACTGTTTGTCAAATGAGCATGGTGCCTTGTTACAGTGCATATGATAATGATTTGTTGTTTTGTTTTCCATTGCTGTGATATTGGTCTACCTCTTTCAATTATATACAAGTTCCCCAAGGCCAATAATGAGGTCTTATTCTTCTCTGTGTCCCAAGAAGTAGCAGGAATCCTGAAACAATGAAGACACCCAGTGGATGTCCTCTCAAATGGATGATGTTGCTATGCAATGTTAATTAATGATACAGAGCAAACTATCTGAAAACAGAGACTTATATCATCTTTCACAGCACAGATCATAAGCACTTTCCGATGCACAATTTAGCTATTTCAGTTTTGGACCATTATAATAGTCAGCCCCTTTAGTAGATGACCTTAAAATGGTACTAGACACAATTTCTCATTGTGATATCTGTGTGTCATCTGAAAGCTGGCCAGTCTAGGTTAGACTCAAACTATGCTTGGGGTCATCTGGGACAGCTCAATGTGTCTGTTATCTTTCTTGGGGCAAAGGATAAATGTGGCATGTCATTCTCATGGCAAGAGCTAGGATATTAAGAGAGCAAGCAACCATGCAAAAGCCTCAGTACATGTCATGTCCACTAACAATCCAATATCAAAAGCATCAATTGCATGACCAATATGAAAATCAAAGGGTAGATGAGTACAGTTTCTTCACAATGATGCTATTATATTTTTATGGGAGCATTATCCTAAAATAATAGCAAATCTATTTTATTAACTTTCAGCTATAGGTAAAAATATGAAAGGCACAGTATCAACCCCCTCCAGTCCCCATCTTCTGGAGCTTATCCTGGACACTTTATCTTGGCTGTGTGTGGAGTTTGCTGCTGCTGAAGACACCACATGCTTGAGTCATAGAACATGAAGATATCACCCTGGTATTCACCTCCACTAGCTAGCTCTCATAGTCTGGAAGGTGCTCTGCATGCTACCAGAGGAGAAAAGTATCCTCAGCTTTACCCCACTGTGAGCTCTACGAGCTACAACAATGGCCAGCCTGGAAGGACATAGCCCCGTGACATTTTTTCTCCATATTAAAAAAAAAATTAGTAATAGACATCCACAAATTTTACTTGCAATTGATTTCATTTTAAATGATTGGAAATGTACACTTGAAAAATAAAATCTGTTTACAAAATTCAATTTGTATGTTATTTAGAAGCAATATACTCTCTGACAAAACAAGCCACTCTAATTATGTGAAAAACAGAAGCCAAAATATAAGGCAATTTTACAACTTTCTCCTTAAATGGTTTCAGCTATGAGAGAAATAAATTAGAATTCATTTAAAGACAGTATTTAGGAATACCATGAATAGTGCAGATTTATTTCATATTCGTATGCATATATATGTATTTGTACAGTATAGATATATAAATGTATGCATATATCAACAGATATATGCTATTTATCCACAGAAATGGAAAAGAAGTTGCAGTATGGTAAAGCCCCAAAGCCCATTAACCCAGTGACTAAGGGTACAGTAGGATCTCTAGATTTTGGTGGGTCATGTATTTTGAATTTAGAGATTCATAAAAATTTGAACTAAACATTGATGGAGGAGCAGTAGAGTAGTGCTCCTACAGATACTGAGGGGAGAGTACTCTAGACAGAAAGATGGGAGACTGAGGAAGCCATATAGGATAAGGATTTACACTGTTTTCTACAGACTGTAAGGGGGTCAGAGGGATTGGGGAGACTAAAGTAGAATCTGAGTGACTGACTGATGAGTAAGCCAGCTTTATAAAAGGGACTCTTGCTTATGATTGACAGCTGTCATTTCTTCTTTTCTCTAAATACGCCTTTATGACATATGACTCTCTCACCTTACATGCACTTACTTCAAGCTTGGACTTTAAGTCAATCATCTGTATATACAGTGCTGTTTTGTGAAAGGTACTAAGTGAACTAAGACACAAAACAGAGAGGGTTGTCTTCCTACCTTATCAGTGCAAAATCGAATGAGACTAGGTATGAATGCATTCTCCTCCGCTAGTCTGTTAAATGATAGCTGATGAACAATAGCATAATTTCCTTGCACACTTCAGCACTAGAAGTAAGAGGATTTCCCCAGAGGGAGGATTTGGGTACAGAATGTAGAAGAGTGTGCTCTTGGGCATATGGTTTGTGGGCGTACCACTGGCAGAGTACAGTGTTAGAAAAAAGTGAGGCTTCATGTATCACACATTATATTTTCCTTGTACTTGGAGAACAGTGATGAGCAAGAGTGCTTAAGCTATACCATAAAACAGAACATTTGCTGGCAAAGGCAAGCTCTGATTCCAGGGAACTTTTCCTTTTGTATATTTCTCTTCAAATGGCAATATAATAATAATAATAATAAAGTTGTGATCATTTCATCAGCGTTTATCTCTCCTCTGTTACCAACCTCATGTCACATGAAAACAGTTGTGATAATAAATATCAATTAAAAAATAGATGTGAGCCGGGCAGTGGTGGCGCACGCCTTTAATCCCAGCACTCGGGAGGCAGAGCCAGGCGGATCTCTGTGAGTTCAAGGCCAGCCTGGGCTACCAAGTGAGTTCCAGGAAAGGCGCAAAGCTACACAGAGAAACCCTGTCTCGAAAAACCAAAAAAAAAAAAAAAAAAAAAAAAAAAAAAAAAAAAAAAAAAAAAAAAAAAAAGATGTGTTTGTAATCAAGCTTATTTCCTCATGTACTTTACAGCACCTAATAGTAAGCACTGTCTTCTTGATTCAGTATGGTAATTTATTGACCCAGAACTAAGGCTTAATAAAGTTGTGTAGCTTGGTAATGTTCCCACAGGCAAGGGGCAAAACTATATTTGAACTAAACTTGAAATCCAAACTACCATCATAAATTATTTAACAACTAGATATCCAAAGATAACTCCAGTCAGTAGCCTTTTATATATGTTAATTCCCCTATAGTTACAAATCACAGTGAGATAGGAAGTACCACAAAGGTGTGATAGTATTATCTATTCATCTGAAATGAGATTATTAAAATATGCTGACTATCTATCAATGTCCAAGAGGTGACATAGCAATGGTCAGCTAACTTTCATAATACACAGTCTTTAAAATCTAAAGGGATTTAAGCTGCAGCTGTTGCTTTTAAATATCAGTTTCTTTTTAAAATACGTTTTAATTTAGTCTTTGAGAATTTTATACATATTCATAACACTACCCCCATCTCTTCCTAGAGCCCTATCACCACATGCCACTCCCAACTTGAGGTAACCTTTTTGGCAGTTAGTGCTGTCTGTATTTGCATGCATGCGTGGGGCCATTCATTGGGAAATGAGCAACCCACCAGGGGTTCCATCCCTGTTGAAAACTGACTTTCCCTTTGTAAAACCGAATCAAACTTCTTTAAATTCTCAAGATGACTAACCCAAAATGAACAATATCAAAGCAAAATAAAAAATTATAAAATGCTTAACTGGAGAAGTGGGGGAAACTGTTTCTTTTTCAAGTTTTCCATCAGTTTCATTAAGTCTAAGTAAACTTCTGTTTATGATTGGCACTAGCACATTGATATGTTTAATACAGGCAAGACTCACACAGCCATACTATGGATAAGTAAAACGTAGATGAATAAAATGCATGCTATGGATAAATACACACACTGTTGCCTAGAGCAATGTGTGTGTTAAAACACATAGTTAAATTTATTTTCCTTTTTATTAAGATTGAAGAATGTCCTTATACTTCCCCTTGTCATAAGGAAACATTGTTTTTACTCAGGTTAATCTGGTCTTGTTTTCTTTAATTTAATTGTTTGATTCTCAAAGAGGAGTTCAAGTTTAATTATCTATTTACAGGCATATAATGTATAGTTCCTGCAATCATTCATACATATCCATTTATTCAATGGATACTTTTCAGAATGGTCAATGCATTAAGGCCCAGATTTAAAATAGTCTATACATAGTGTATTCTTCTGTGGTTTATTGGTGGAAAATGGAAATGCAAGTAAATCACATTAAAACAATTAGAAATGTTGTATCTCAGGTGCCTCAGTGTGCTAATGTAGTTATAGCTAATAAAGTCTGTGGGTGGAGTTAAGGATATTGATCCTATACATAATCTATCTACTAATTAAATCTAAGTGAATTGAAGCAGGTAGACAAGTGTACAAGTCAACTAAACACAGGGATTTAAGAGTGTTTATAACCTGCAAATATTTTAGATAAGATAAGACATGTCCTATTGTATCAAAGACACACTAGCCTCAAATACAGCATGGACTAAAGGATGGGAAGCAGGGGATGCTTTCGTAGTGTTATGTCTATGCTTTGTCTCTCATAGGTGGTATTTCCTGTTAATTCCATTATGTGACAAATTCTCTCACATATATATTGAGAATATGCTAGACTTTATTACAACCCATAGAAGGGTTTTCCTTTCACAGGATCTTTATATGATCTGATCAATTTTATATTGATCATAAAATTTTGGTGTGACATCTTACACTGATTTAGCCTGCTCATACTTTGCTCTAAGTTTCTTTCCATCATATTTCTGGGTTAATGATTTTTCTCACTAAGCTCATATTGATATGATAATTAGTCCAAACTCATTATATTGCATAATAATCATACTTGGCCTATATGGTAGGATTCACTATTAGATGCATGATATGTAGAAGGAAACTAATTAAAAGTGATACTAGGCCTAAAATTACTAAAAGTTAAACTTTTACTTACAGAATCTAGGTAGTAGAAACATCACAAAGCCACAAAATCACATTTGGGGTTGTATCCAAACTCTCCCACTTAGCTACCGATGAAACCCTGACAAAATTGACTTAGAACTTCTGATGCGCTGAAATGAAAATGCCTGTATCATCACTGATACATAGTGACTACTCAATAAATGTTAGTCCTGTGATGGTTAGCTGTTGCTTGAGTTTTCCTGCCTGGCCCACAGTCAGGACAAATCTCTTTCACCTGCCAGTCCCACAGCCACTCAGACCCGACCAAGTAAACACAGACAGAGACTTATATTGGTTACAAACTGTATGGCCATGGCAGGCTTCTTGCTAACTGTTCTTATAGCTTAAATTAATCCATTTCCTTTAATCTATACCTTGCCACATGGCTCGTGGCTTACCGGCATCTTCACAAGCTGTTTCTCATCATGGCGGCTGGCAGTGTCTCTCTGACTCAGCCTTCCACTTCCCAGCTTTATTCTCCTCCTTGCCCCGCCTATACTTCCTGCCTAGCCAACGGCCAATCAGTGTTTTATTGATTAATCAGCAACACATTTGCCATACATCTCACAGCACTTCCTCTTTTTTTTTTTTTTTTTCAAAAAGGAAGGTTTTAACCTTAACAAAGTAAAATTACATATAATTTGGGAATTTGGGCGTAGCTTCTCTTACTACTTCCTGCTGGAAGGGGGCGCTGTATCTTATGGGGAAACAAAGAAAATTTTAGAATTATGGAATAGTCCATGAGGCTGTATCGTCTGAGCCAGATGCCTTCAAACCATTCTGGATGTTGGATCATCTGGGCCATGGTGTCATTGGAGACCTTCAGGGGGTCTTGGCTGGTCAAACCTGATGTATCTTAATCTGGAACAATTCCATAGCCTTTGGCTTTCTGTGGGAACAAAAGCAGAGACTCCTTTCCAAAGCAACATATCCTTATATCCAAATTTTGAAGTCAAGGTACCTTTAAAATATACATTTTGGCATAACTCAACAGCTTTTACAATCAAATGTTTTTCTGCAGTTAAAAATCCCAAAGACAACACAATCCAGATTCTCTGTGTAATAGTCATCTTCACATGGCTTATTTTTTATATTAATTTTACTGTCTCTTTAAAGATTATTTTTTAAAACTATGTATTTTTTTCTATAACTGTATATATCACCTTTTTTGTCTTTTTCAAGCCTACGTATCTTTTACACACATTGTAAACTATTACATCTGAATCTGTCTTATTGTGAATCTCTTACCTTAAACTGCAGCAGCTGTGGCTGCTGGCTCCGCCCACCTCAGCTTCCCAACATAGTGGTGGTAGTTTTCCACCAGCTCTGGGAGCTATCGTGGGTCTATGCTTTTAGCCAAGCAGCATGTAGCCCAGAAACCTCTTTTTTTGTTTTGTACTAGCAAAGGCTAAATCCACCATGCAGCTTAATGTGCCACTTGCAGAGGCTTCATTCCCGCCATACGGGGCGGCAGGTCGAGCACACATGCTAGGAACCTACCAGTAGCTCAAACCAGCAGCTGCCGCTCATTTGAGAGAGACAATTAGGAACTGTTTTTAGCTCCATTTTACAATCTTTTTTCTCAGTTTTTAGGTGGAAACTCTTGCCCCACGTTGGGCGCCATTTGTTGCTTGAGTTTTCCTGCCTGGCCCACAGTCAGGACAAATCTCTTTCACCTGCCAGTCCCACAGCCACTCAGACCCGACCAAGTAAACACAGACAGAGACTTATATTGGTTACAAACTGTATGGCCATGGCAGGCTTCTTGCTAACTGTTCTTATAGCTTAAATTAATCCATTTCCTTTAATCTATACCTTGCCACATGGCTCGTGGCTTACCGGCATCTTCACAAGCTGTTTCTCATCATGGCGGCTGGCAGTGTCTCTCTGACTCAGCCTTCCACTTCCCAGCTTTATTCTCCTCCTTGCCCCACCTATACTTCCTGCCTAGCCAACGGCCAATCAGTGTTTTATTGATTAATCAGCAACACATTTGCCATACATCTCACAGCAGTTAGCTTTAATTATCAACTTGACATAACCTAGAATTACTTGGAAAGTGAATCTCAATGATGGATTGTGCTCACTGACTTGGCTTATATGCATTTCTGTGGATGAGTTGTCTTAATCAAGTTAATCATGTGGGAAGGCCCAGCCCATCGTAGGTGTCACCATTCTCTAGGCAGAGGGTCTTGAGCTCCATAAGAATGTGGAAATAAGGCTGAGCAGAAGCAAGCAAATGAGCATGTATATGTTCATTTTTCTTGGCTCTAGACTGTGGATATGATGTCAATAGCTGAAGTGCTTGCCTTGGCTTCCCACAATGGTAGACTGGAATTGGAATTGTTAGCCAATTGTAAGCCCTTTCCACCTTAAGCTGTTTCTATTTAGTGCATCTTAATCACAGCAACAGATACAAGCAAGGAAATCCTCCTTCCATCTTATTGTTGAACAAGGTCCATGTATTCAGATGACAGACACAGAATTAAAAAAAAAAAAGTATAAACTCTTCTAGAATTCAAGATACTCAAATGTAGCCTGGGATGATTACAGAGCTCTGGGAATGTTGTCCATAATTTTGCTTCTCTCTGTCTTTGCATTTCCTTCTGACATATTTTCATGACAGCCGATCACCGTTTCTTGATTCCACATGCTTCCTTCTACCACTCCCTCTGCCGTCATCACAATTGGGCACTGACAATAACTGGGGAGCCAAAGGATTCAGCCTTCAAGTAGGGGAATAAACAGCAGGAACAGATGGGACATTTGAGAAACAGCAGCGGCAATTTCACTGGTGTCTCTGAAGCCGCATAAACCTAATGAGGTTAAGGAAAAAACAAAATTATTTCCCAATGGTTTGCTTTTTTGATTTTTTGTGACTGTATAAAGACAGATCAAATGCTTTTCCACATCATCTTTCCTTGAAGTATGTACCTTATGTAAGTGGATTCAACCAAATTTGTTTTATTACATAGAGTTATCTTAGCATTTTTTAAAAAGTTTTAGGGTAAAGTTTTGGGTGAGCTTAGAAGAAAGAATAAAGAAAGTAGATGTGTGATTACAGTGTTGTGATATACTCTTCCCATGTCCTTCAGGAAGTTACTTCTCCTTAGAGTGAGGCATGGAACTTAGTTTGTTGTGCTTGACACCATTATGCACCAAGTCATCAGACTAGTTCAAGGTATTTGTTTCTATCAGTAAATCATCAGTAACTTCGATTCACCAACCATGGTCACAATAGACATGTAGAAAGCACCAAACCCATGGAGAAAATATACCATGAATTTATGTAGAAAAATGCAGCCATAAGGGAACCAGACTTACAGTTGAGTTGCTAATATCTGAGCCTGGAATTTGGGGAGATTGCTGGGTCACTATGGCATGTCAATAAATCGAGTCATCCAGCTACCATATGCTCCAATACTGTCTTCACCATCTCTGTAATATGCACAACCAACAGCCATGATACTTAGAGCTTCTTGTACAGAAAAATTGAGTACAAGAGATTATGTACCCTTCATTACCCTGTCCCATATTCAACTTCCTGTTCTTAGATTATGTATGTCTTTTAAATCAGACTGGAGAATAAATTCCATTTCATAATTTAACTGAATTACTGTGATAGCTAATCTTAGTTGTCAACTTGACACACCTGGGAAGAGTGGTCGTCAGCTGAAAGAAGCCGTCATCAGATTGGCCTGTGACTATGTCTGCAGGGCATGTTCTCAGTTGCAGATTGAGTTAGGGGGGCTCAGCTGACTGTGTGTAATGCCATCCCTATGCCAGTGGGCTGGGCTTTTATAAGAAAGGTAACTGAATGTAAGCCAGTAGGCAGTGTTGCTCCATAGTTTCTGCTCTAGTGGTTCATAAACTTTCACACACACACACACACACACACACACACACACACACACACACACACCTCATAAAGAGATTAAAAATAAGAACCCAGCAGTGATTCATGAAGTTCTGGAACCAAGGTATGTCTGTCCTCAGGAGCACAGTACCCTTCTGGATGGGTCCCCAGTCAGCAAATCAGCACCACCAGAGTTACCAGACCATTTATTAGGGCTCTCAGGCTTCTCCCCATATCTCCTGAGTCAAAGTAGATTTCAGTCAGATACCAATCTATTCGTATGCACAACGAGATTTGAAAACCAAGTGATTTAGAGAATTATACATCAACACTGGTTGTTCA
This sequence comes from Peromyscus eremicus, assembly GCF_949786415.1. Taxonomy (NCBI): domain Eukaryota; kingdom Metazoa; phylum Chordata; class Mammalia; order Rodentia; family Cricetidae; genus Peromyscus; species Peromyscus eremicus. The sequence goes on along the minus strand of NC_081429.1, from coordinate 28,613,366 downwards.
AGGGGATTTTCTAGGGGTTGAAAAAACAATGTCCCCAAACCACCCAGATGATGACATTAGAATTTTGGAGCAGTGTTGAAGAGCTCTAGACATTTGTGCATGTGTATATTTAAAAAAAAATGATTCGATGATTAATTTCCCATTATATGTCTAGCATAAACTGGTAAGAACCAGTTTCAAATTCCAAAGAAGTACTAGAGGGAGGTGGGGAAGAAAAATCAATAACTTCATAAAATTCTGGATCTGGGGGCATCAGACTTCTAACAGTAATGTGAACAAAAAGTGAGAAGGCAAAGTCTTAAAATGCAAAAAACAAAAAAACATTTATAACTTAGAAGACTGTGTCAATCCAAATGATCAACACCATCTGAAGGTATGATAAATATTAAGAATAGCTATATTTTTTTTAGAAAATGGTTGAAGAATACATCAAAGACAGAGATAAACAAAGAGAAGGGAAGACACAAAGATATAACACAGGTAGAAGGCAGAAGGCCAAGAGCATTCTCAGGATGACATGTGTTCATGCATGCTTGCATAGCAAACATGAGAAAGTAAATACACATGACAAGGATGATCTTAGGAGAGGAGGGGCTTGTCTCCACAAAGAGAGGAACATAATATTTACCTTATTTGTTTGGTTATGAGATTCAACCACTATAAAATAGGTTTTAGGTTTGAGCTGCTGAATTTGCAACATATATATTTTTCATATATATATGTATTATATATATACATATATAATTCAAATATGTACACAAAACATATACACATACAAAGATATGTAACTAAAACTGTCAACTGTTACCACCACAGAAACAATTTAGAAAGGCAAATACATTTATAATTAGTGTCTTGATTCTGAATATGTCTGCACGGTACAATAATGCAAACACCAAATATTGATTCAGTAAATAATTTTGTGTTACTATGGTGATATTTTATTTGCTCTGAAATGTGATTTTATTTGTATGTTAATAAAGTTGCCTGGAGATCAGAGGTCATAGCCATTAAGCAGAAGTCCGACAGTGGTAGCCCACACCCTTAATCTGATCACATGGCAGGCAGAGCCTCTGCGTGGTCAAGGACATAGCCAAGCAAGGTGACCTGAACTTTTAATCCCAGTACCAACCATAGAGACCTGGAGGTCTGTATAGACAGGCAGTGATGAGGAAGTCGTGTGGTTGGGTTTAGAGCCAATGAGAAGGCAGAACAGAAAGTCAATAAAAAGACAGTCACATAGGAAGAAGGTCTCTCTGGGGGAAGCAATGGTGACAAGGTGGTCAGATAAGGTAGTCGTGGCTCTTGTTCTGATCTCTTGGCTTTAACTCTGTATTTGGCTCTGTGTTTCTTATTTAATAAGACCGTTTAGAATTTTGTCTATGTGTCACTATGTTGGAGATAGGGGAAGAAATCGATGAGTAAATCAAAAGGGAAATGATATGCAGAAACAGGTTATCTAAGTCAAAACTCAAGGAATACAGCAGCAATGCAATGTTTTTTGAAACATGAAAGTAAACAGCACATGAATCATTTTTGTACACTTGCCGCACTACTGCACCATTGGCTCCTGATCATTTCAAAAAACAGGGAAATCATTGTCTTTGGTTCTGGACCCACCAATGACCCACCAGACCCCATTGGATGTTTCCAATCCAATAGTCACACAGATAACTCCTGTTGGATTAAATGAGTCCCAGAACAAAACGGAAAGTCCTGACCCTGGGAAAGTTACTGGGAGGGATGAAAATGGTGCATTAATAGGGTTGGGAAGGGAGTAAGAGGGAGTCAGAGAAGCCAGTAAACAGATTTTAAATCACAAAATCAATCAATAAAAGAAGAAAAGTATAGAAGCAGTTACTTAGTTGCTTTGTTTCCGGGAGTAGGAACCCATGTGTGAGAGAGTTCAGGAAGTGGCTTTGTTTCTGATACAAAGGACTTTCTATAGCATATACATGGAGTTGATATTAGGAGAAATAAGAACAGCTTCAGAGGCCTGCTATGTGTCCATTAATAACCCCTTCCCACAGGATTCAGGGACCATGCAATTGAGTCATAATATTGATGTAAGATTCAGAGTAAGCCCAGGTCCTTCCTGGTCATTGTCCCACGGTCTCCATCCACACTTCTCACTCTTATCAAATACCCATTGTGCAGTTATATTATAGCAGATAGTTACACTGCTGTTTCATTTCCAGGGCAGTTACTGAGAGGCCTCTTTTTCCCAACCAAACATGGCCCTTTTTTTGTTAATTTCAACCTAATTTTTTTACTGATTCTTTGGAAATTCCACATTATGCACCCCAATTCTGCTCATTTCCCAGTCCCTCACTCCCATAGCATGCCCCCTAAAAGAAACTTTAAAAAACCATTAATTAAAAACAAAATAAAGCAAAAAAAAAAAAAAAGACCACTTTGTTCCTTCTTCTTTCCCAATTCTCCACCACCTTTTCATTCATCTGAGTGGCATTGAGAGTTTGGTGTGTTGTGTAGTATACACCTTTGCCCGCTCACTTTTGTTTGAAACTGTTCATTGTATTGTGAACAAGCCTACAAAGTGTGTCCCCATGTAGCTGAGTCAAGAGCCCCTGGTGTCAGCCTGGGGGTTCAGGATGTTGGTCAGGTTCAAGGCCTCTGGCTTCCGGTACACCGTCAATACTGGACCCTCACTGAATCTCCTCTTGGACATCCTGCTGTTGCTACAAGTCATGGAGATCCTGTGACTATGATTCTGCAGGGCCAGTCCTTTTGCCTGCTCCCACAGGTCATAGATGGCGTAGATGTTAAGGTGTCCTAACTCAAAGGCCTGGATGTGGGTCTGGGTGGTAGCTGATTTGTCAGTCTGGGCCCCTGGGACCACCCCCCTCAGGCCCATGCCATGCTTGAGTGTGTATGCTTTTCTCCAAAGGATTCTCAGCAGATAGGTGGACAAAAACAGCATTACATGCCTTTGGATAAAGCAGTTTTTGAAACTCCAACTAAAATAAACAAATGTGAACTATTTTTTAATTTAGCATCTAGAGCTGTCTATGCTAATAAGAAATCATAGTTATTTGATGAATGACTAGCATTAGACATGCCCTGACTTATTCATCTCCTTAAACCATGTCAGTGCACAAGCACTGATGCATACAGCCCTTACTCGGGACCATTTAATTCAGGCTTTGTTTTTAATTGCATCTTCGATTTCAGTACAAACTTGGTTTTACAGAAATGAAGATGATCAAGATATCACAAAAGCTTCTTGTATAGCTTTGACCTGGATCTCCTTGTGATCTCTATGTAATTATGGTTCATCATCTTTATTGACACATCTATAGCAAAGTTTGGAACCATTCTGATTTAAACGATTTTCTACTCATGACCTTTCTCTGTGACAGGGTCCATTCTACTTTCAAATATCACACTTCATTTAGCAGATTTTTACTATTAAGTGTTAGAGTAAGTTAACTGACAAGGATAAGGGCAAAATGGATTGAGACACTAGGGTGTAGGGTGAGACAAAGCTCACTATTTTTTGATCTATTTTGATTTACAATCACTTCTTAAGAAGTCATGAAGGGATGTTTAGCCCAGTGGATTGCCAGCATGGTTGCTTCCTGAACTCTCCTAGGAAGACCTAGGCATGTCAGGGCAATCCAGGAGCACCTACCTAATAACTATGCTTGGGATCTCCCCAGGCATGAGAATTTAATTAGGTTGAGATGGAAACTGGCATCTGCGTTTTTGAAATCTCTCCAGGTAAAACAAGCCTACAAAGTGTATTCCCATGTAGCTGAGTCAAGAGCCCCTAGTGTTAGCCTGGGGGTTCAGGATGGAGAAGTCATTGACCAGGTTTTCCAGCATGGTGAACTCAATGTGGAAGGTCTATATCTGTAGGGGGGAAACTCTTTACTCTTCCTTGTGTTCGTAGTAAGACTTTCCAGCACTTAGAAAATACACAGCTGTGATGAGCTGGGGCATACTAACTAGTATCGGTTTGTAGACAAAAAGAACACTGTAATGTGATACTTTTGAGGTATATTAGTTTCCTAACTACTCAAATTCAGTGACTTAATTTAACACAAGTATCTTAACAGTCAGTGTCTTGGTGAGATTTTGTTGTTGTTAATGTTTGTTTGTTTGTTTGTTGTTTGTTTTTATCTACTTGACACAAGCTAGAGTCATTCAGGAAGAGGGAACCTCAGTTGAGAAAATATCTCCACCAGACTGGCTGGGGACAAGCCTGTGATTACAACCCTGTAATCATTTTCTTGATTAATGACTGATGTAGGAGGGCCCAGTCCACTGTGGGCAGTGTGACCCCTGGGCAGGTGTGTAAGAAAGCAGACTGAACAAGCTACAGGGAGCAAGCCAGCAAGCAGCACTTCTCCATAGTCTCTCCTTCAGTTCCTGCCTCCTGCTTCCTGCCCTGCTTTCCTTTAATAACAGACTGTGATGTGGAAATACAAGCCGAATAAACCTGTCCAAGTTGCGTTGGGTCATGGTGTTTTATCACTGAAGTACTACCCTAACTGAAACAGTTAGAAGTGGATCACTCTGGATGGCTACAGTCAAGGCTTTAACAAGATTTCTCTCCTGCCAGATGTTACAGAGTACAAGCCATTTGGTTGACTTCCCTATCTTATAAGACTACCACTGTACTTGGCTCATGAACCCTCTTTCGTGTCAATCAGCTTCCATTTATTTTATCTCATTCCTTGGCTGAGTCTCTTTATATTGTTGTTGTTATTATTATTGTTATGTCTTCAATAATAATTATTTAATATTTAATAGTAATAAGTTATTATTATTATTATTATTATTATTATTATTATTATTATTATTAGACCTAAAGGTCTAATAATACTTGAGTCTGCCAAGCTTAGGAACCGAGAAATAAGACATTTTTAAAAGAACAAATCCTAAGTCAGCAATTATAAAAGTTGGGGAAAAGGAAGTCAGGAGACTATAATTTTTAGTAAATTCCTTTTAAGGTGTCAAGGTCATGTCAGGCCCAATGGTGAGACCTCTGGGAAATCCATTACATAGCATTTTGTAAACCTCTGTAAAAGATACTTTGTATAAACTTTTTCAAAGAGCCATCATGTTGTCATTTTAGACAGATTTGCCCTGACACTTTCTATCCTTGCTGTCCAAATATGCCTTTAGAGAATGCAACAAATAAACTGTGTAGACATGTATGACAAGAGATTTATTAGGATAATTGGCTCCTGTGACTCAGGGAACAGGGAATCCCAGGGCAGGCCATCTATAAGATGAACAACTGGAAAAGCCAATAATATTGCATAATTGAAGCCCTTTGGAAAAGTGGGGGAGAATGATAGAGTTACTGTCAGTGATAGGCTAATAGCTTGAGACCTAGGGAGAAAGTGGGATTAATGTAAGTCCTAAATTCAAGAGACTAAAGAACTCAGAGGTCCAATTCAGAGAACGTAGTGGTATTTGCTCCACCCATGACCTTGAGCTATAGGGCCTGAAGGAGGTGATGCTTTTTGCCATTGTATGTGGATTCACTCCTAGTCAGATTAGAGGATGATTTCATCTGTCTACTCCATTCTGCATTTGTAAGTGTATTTCCTCAATTCATGTCTTAATAAATCCTTATTACCCATTAAACAGACTCACATGGATTGATCTTACTTAATGAGTGGTGCCCACTTGGGAATATACCTAAGGAATGCTCAATCATACCACAAGGACACATGCTCAACTATGTTCATAGCAGCATTATATGTAATAGCCAGAACCTGGAAACAACCTAGATGCCCTCAGCTGAAGAATGGATAAAGAAAATGTGGTACATTTAAGCAATGGAGTACTACTCAGCAGTAAAAATCAATGACATTATGAATTCTGCCAGCAAATGGATGGAAATAGAAAATATCATCCTGAGTGAGGTAACCCAGACTCAGAAGGACAAACATGATATGTACTCACTCATACTAGATGTAAAGCAAAGGATACTAGATGTAAAGCAAAGCATAACCAGACTACAACGTACTGATCCCGACAGAATATTGGGCTTCTAAGACATTTCCATTGGGGAATTTTGCTTGGCACAAAATGGCTTGTTGGCAAAGAACTGCCCTTGCCTTAACTGCTGACAGTATGAACACTGTCCTTTCCGGACAAGCAGGACACAAGGAAAAGCAACTATTGAACCTTGCCAAGACAGGGTAAGATGATCTTTCAAAATTCCTGCTTCTGAAAATGGTCTGTCAGATATTCTAGGCCTGCAACCAAACTGGATGTCCCAGAGATACTGAGAAACTTAAGGTGACTGTCCAGGCTGCGAGCTGTCATTGTCTATTCTCTCAAGAATTTCAGATATTGTTTGCTTGCATTTTCCATTTTCTCAGGTATTATTATGTTCCTTCTCAGGTCTTTGATGGATTTGAAGACTAGATAGTTACAGTTACAATCTTCTTGTATCTTAGCTGGAACATATTAATATTTAAGTACTAGAGTTAGAATATTTCAGGGTATGACAGCTATTAGAGTAACTTCAGTAATTTGCTATTTACCTATGATCTGGACTTTTCTGGCCATTTAGCATGTCTTTCTTGTTTGATGATGTTCTTGTTGGTTGTAGTTCCATTTTTGTTTATGTTATTACCCTTTGTTTTTCCTGGACAACACTTGATAATCATTCTTATTGTATATAGTTTGCATTATGATTAGAACCTCCTTACTTAGACAAAAAGGGGAATGTAGTAGCATTTGCTCCACCCATGACCTTGGATTATAGGGCCCAAAGGAGGCGGTGCTTCTTGCCATTGTACATGACCTCTTATAAGGAAAGGGAGAAGGGTCACGTGTCCCTTATCCCTGCTGCCTGTGAGGTGGATTCATTCCCAGTCAGATCAGAAGACGACCAGCTGTTACTCCATTCTGTATTCGTGAGTGTATTTCCTCATTTTATATTTTAATAAATCCCTATTACCCATTAAATAGACTTATGTGGGTTGATCTTAATAAGAGAAGGCAACACAAGGTACTCCAGATCCAAAAGGTCAAGAGGACAAACATACTCTTCCTTTGCCTTGTCCTTTGCCTCTACTGATAGGATGGTGCCTCCCATTGAGTGAGGACAGATCTGCCTTACCCCCATTTTATCTATCACTTTTCTCTTTGCTATACCAAAATACCCAAGAAGAAATAGTTTAAGGAAGAAACAGTTTGTTTTGGCTGACAGTTTGAGGATATAGTGGTCCAGCATGGGAAAGTCATGGTAGAAGGAATCTGTCTGTCACATTGCATCCATATAGAGAGGTGAAGCTTAGCCTTTTCCCTTTTACTTATTCCAGAATTCTAGCCCTTGGAATGGTGTTGCCCTTCCACAGTTAAGGTGGGTCTTCCCACCTCCATTAACCAAATCCAGAGAATTTCTCACAGGCATGACCAGAAACTTGTCTCCTAGGTGACTCTAGACTTCATTAACTTGATAACCAATATGAGCCATCAAACTCAACCAGTGATTAAAATGCCAGAGGAGTGAAGGGGAGGCATAGTGGATGTGGGAAGAGAGGAAACTGCAGTCAGGATGTAAAATAAATGAAAATTTAATTAATTAAAAAAAAATGACAGTGTCTTTCTCCAAACCCTCATAGACATACCAAGAAATGATGCTTTACCAGTTATCTGAAAATCTCTTAAGTGCAATGAAATAGACACATCAAATTAACTAGTGATCAGGGCTTAGTGAAATAAGAAGGTCAACTCAGATTGTATGTCCCTGGATAAAAAATAATTCCAATGGAAAAGTCTAATCTGACATTCCAGATAGAGTTAGGATTATATAATGCTGCTCTCAACTACACAGAAAACATTGGGGTTTTCTGAATCCTAGGAATGAGTTGTCAGTGTCTACCACAGAAAAGCATCTCCATGCTGATTTCTGGTTAAATAACTATTCTGCTCCTCTTTCTTGTCTTCTAGATATATGAGAAAGGCAAAGGATTTTAAGTTCAGTTACTTGCAGTATGAATTAATATAATCTTTGTCTAGTTTAATTAGAATTAGACATTGAGTTCCACTGTAAAACAGGTAGTGTTTGCAGGTCATACATTATCTTATATTAGAATGTGCTTACTTAAATGTGCCCATTTCAATATCAAGCAACAGCTGCTTTTTCATGGCAGTGTTTATATTTGGATTCATGGCAAGCAATGGTTCAATTTCTTCCCCTTCCTGCCCAAGTGAACACAGCTGGCCAGCCTCTCGGTGTTATTTCATACTTCATTTCAACTTGCTGCTGTGATTGCAGAATGCTAGCAGGCTCTGGGAGACTTACCATCAACCAATGAAACGTTCACACAAGATTTTCAGTCTTTGTTTTGTTTTTATTTCCAGTAGTGCAGTCAGGAGAATCCCAGGAAACTTGACTTTCAAATGTGAAGGTTAGAGTGGTTCTGGGAGGCATAATATATAAGACAAATTGGGAGAAGACTAAGCTGGTCCAACATGTAAGCTACTTGAAGATTTCTTTAGATGTTTGCAAAAAGCAGCATTGTATGCATCTGCCAATTATTCTCACTTTTTTCATCATCATGATTCATTTTCCTCCGCAGCTTGCTCTGTAGTGGAGTATATTCATTTTCCACTACAGCTGAAACAAAATTTTCAGATGCTTAGTATCATAAAAGAACCTAGATTTGTTATTTCATGGTCCCAGAGGTCTAATATGACTCCCAAAATCTCCTGTGGTGGCTTCCCTGCTTCTGTAGGCCTCCTGAATTCCATGGGTGCTGGCTCTATCCTCTATCTTTTAAGGTAGCAGCTTTAGAACTGCTTCACTCCAACACTGTGTCTTTTAAATTCTTCTTTCATTCATAAGGATCTCTGCAATTACATTAGAGTCAACCAGGTAACTCAAACTGGTACCCACTGGCTCAAGTTTATTAGTCACATCCAGAGTGTAATTTCAGTCAGAAAATGTTCTAGGGATTCTTCTGTAGATATCATTAGTCATTATTCTGCCCACCATATAAGATGAAATGTGTATATATATATGTACATATACATATGTTGATTTATTAATTCAGTCAATATTCAAAAGACTAGACTGTGCTGAATTTGTAACATCATTGTATGCATCTGCCAATTATTCTCACTTTTTTCATCATCATGATTCATTTTCAAGTTTTAATCTGTCAAGAGAGCTCTGAGTGAAATTTCTTGTTCTTATCGCTAGTTTCCTGTGCCTCAGCCAGGACAACAGGATGGTTCTTTCTACCTTCCTGTATCCACATGCTTTGGGTTATTGCTGCTCTCACTCTCACTTATTCTTCATTTATTCATTTGTTGAACTTTATTTAATCTTTAAGGCTCAAATGGATTTTCATTCCCTCTGGACAAACTTCCCTGAGGTTTTTTTTTTTTTTTCTTCTGCAAATGTTGACTTTACTCTTTGATCTCATTCCACTGCCAACCTTCATAAAATACTAAAGTTATTTATTTTATTTTTGCACATATGCCTTCCTCCCTAGTCTGTGAAGCATTATAGAGGAGGATTTGGGACATAATAAATTTTATATGTAGCATTTTATAGCTTCTGAGCAAGTATTAGTTTAAACAAAGGTGAAATTGCAAGTTTATCTTAAAATTACCCAAAGTATCCTTTAAAACTTGAGTGCTAGTTTCAATACTCAGTTATTTCTAATCTATAAACCTTTTAAATCCTTCTTCCTTTAGCATGGATCAATTGCCAAATAGCTCCTCAGTTAGAGTGTGGAATGTCATGAGACACTCCCTCGTCCAGTCTAGTTCTACGTGGTTTGATCTCATGCAGGTATTGTCCAAGCTGTCAAGGCTGCTGTGAGGTCATGTGTTCAATGGTTCTCTCCTGCCTGGCAAAGACTGTCTGCAGTATCAGGGACAAGTGTTCCACCTATGGAGTGGACCTGAAATACAATCGGAAAGATGTTGATTGCCCCCATAATATCCATTTCAATATTTCTGCATTGGTCATTCGTTGCCATTATCACTCACAGGGTTCAGAGATGGGCAAGACCGGTGATGTCTTTCTTCCAGGAGGAGTATATTCTTGAAATGAAAAATTTAATTTTCCACAACCTTTAACAACTACATGTTGTTTGATTTTATAGATGAAGTAATAAAATGTTGATATCTAATCCATTTGTATATAGGAGGGCTACTGATTTTTTTTTGAGTTAATCTTGTATCCTGCCACCTTACTGAAGGAGTTTATCAGCTGTAGGAGTTCTCTGGTAGAATTTTTGGGGTCACTTATGTATACCATCATATCATTTGCAAATAATGAAAGTTTGACTTCTTCCTTTCCAATTTGTATCCCCTTGATCTCCTTTTGTTGTCTTATTGCTCTAGCTAGAACTTCAAGTACTATATTGAATAAGTATGGGGAGAGTGGACAGCCTTGTCTAGTTCCTGATTTTAGTGGAATCGTTTTGAGTTTCTCTCCATTTAATTTAATGTTGGCTGTCGGCTTACTGTAAATTGCCTTTATTATGTTTAGGTATGTTCCTTGTATTCCTGATCTCTCTAGAACCTTTATCATGAAGGGGTGTTGGATTTTGTAAAAGGCTTTTTCAGCATCCAATGAGATGATCATGTGGTTTTTTTCTTTCAGTTTGTTTATATGGTGATTACATTGACAGATTTTCATATGTTGAACCATCCTTGCATCCCTGGTATGAAGCCTACTTGGTCATGGTGGATAATTTTTTTTTTGATGTGTTCCTGGATTCGGTTAGTCAGTATTTTATTGAGTATTTTTGCATCAATGTTCATGAGGGAGACTGGGACATAATGGGAATAGGAAGAGGCAGGGTGCTGGGGAGGCTCTCAGGAATCCACAAGGTTGACCCCACCTTGATCTGCTGCCAGTGGTCCAGAGGGTGCCTGGACCAGTCTATTCTAGTGACCAGCCTAGCAAATAACCTAACTGTCATCATAGAGCCTTTGTCCAGTGACAGATGGAGGCAGATACAGAGATCCATGGCCAGGCACCAGGCTGAGCTCTGGGAATCCAATTGATGAGAGAGAGGAGAGATACTGCAGGTGAAGGACGTCAAGATCATGATGGGAGGATGTGCAGAGATGACCAGCCACACTAATGGAAGCCCATGAACTGTGGACTGGTGGCTGTGGAGCCCCCATGGATCTTGACTAGGCCCTCCGGATACGGAAGACAGTTGTTTGGCTTGAATTGTTTGGGGGACACCCAGGCAGGGGGATCGGGATCTGTCCCTGGTCTATGGGAAGGCTTCTGGAATCCGGTGCCTGTGGTGTGACACCTTGCACAGCCTTGGTGCAGTGGGAAAGTACTTGGACCTGCCTAGGCTCAGTGTGCTGGGCTCTGCTGACTCCCCATGGGAGACCTCGATTTGGGGGATGTGGGGATGCGGGGTGTCTTGGGAAAGAGGGCTGGGGGTGGGAGGAAGGAGGAGGGTGTATCTGTGGATAGTATGTGGAGTGAGTAGAAAATTTCTTAATAAAGAAAAATGAAAAAAATGTTGATATCTAAATTGGAATGCTTAGTCACGTGGTCTTTGATTCAAACATCTTGTATGCTTTACTATGAAGAGCGCTGCAGATCAGATGTTTCATACATACAAAAGACATTAATAGTTTTTCTCACAAATTGCACCCATGTTGTTTATTTCTTGGATTAATCCAGTATTTATCTGGTAGTGGAAAAGGACACAGTAGAGAGCCATCATTTATTTCGTGGACAAGAGGAAGCAGGCTTATTAGAAGTATTGACTTGGAAAATCCTCTTGACAGATTTTCCAAGGATATAAAAACCTCCATTTCTTATCAACAGCAACTGCAATCAGATTTTTATTTCAGTACAAACATAGCTGGAGAACTCTCAGAGCCTCAGTAATGTCTCTGGTGTTAGCTAAAGGCTTTTAAATTGAAGGCAATCCCACAGTTGTCCCCAGTTGTTTCATTAAAGCAGACTGAAAATGGATGGCAGAAATGGATGTGTCAGTGAGTGCCAACTTGATTAAGTCACTTGACCATGAAAAAAACTTGGCAATCACAATAAAAAACTAATAGTGGAAAGCGTAATTAGTGAATCAAGTGTTCTCCAAGCATATTCCCACCCATATCCACGACTCTCCTTATACTCCGCTCTCCCTCTCCCATGAGTCCTCTTTGGTCCTCTAGACAGTTTGGCTTCTTCTTTTTCATCTTCCCAGTGTGTGTGTGTGCGCGCACACACACAGGCATGTGGTTTTATGTATCTAAATGAATGAAACCTAAGACACACATGAGAGAAAACATGTGATTCTTGTCTTTCTAAGACTTGGGTTACTATGATAATCTCTTAATGCATCCATTTTCCTACAAATGACTTAACTTCATTCTTTATGGCTGTGTACACAAAGCACATTTGCCTCACTGCTTTCTGGTTTTATTATGTCTACATACTGTAGATTAACTTTCTTTTCTTTTCTTTTTTTTAGTATTTATTGATCTTATGCATATGACTATTTTCCTGTATGAAGGTCTGTGTACCATGTACATGCCTGGCGCCCAAGGAGGCCAGGAGGGGACACTGGATCCCTTACAACGAGAGTTACAGATAGTTGTGAGATACCATGTAGGTGCTGGAAATTGAACCCATGTCCTTGAAAGAGAAGCCAGTGCTCTTAACCACTGAGACAACTCTCCAGGCCCCTATCTTTTATTTTTCTAAATTCTTGAGATAGCCATCTAGATCTTTGAGGTTTTTTTGAACTTTATTCTTTCCTAATTATACAGTGATCATAGTGTCTTTCAAAACCAGTGTTTAGATGCATGTATACATTTGATTTATATTTCTTTGTAGATATTTGTGTGGAGTCATTTCTAACTTCTATTTCATTAATTCTTACAATCAGTTATTCTCTAGATGAAAACTTCTTTTTTAAAAGTTATTTTTTTTTTTTTGCTAATGCTTTCTTTTCTTTGATGAGAAGCGCACTCTGAATTATTATAATTACTTCCGGTGGTTAAGACTTTTTCACTTGACTCTCACATGCATTTTCAGTAAATGTTCCTTGTGTACTTGGAGACAGAGCACATTTCACAGTACATAATTTCAACCAGTACACGTTTATAACTAGTGATGTTTAAAATGTAAATAACATTTCTTGCTTTTACTTTTTCTTCTTTAGCTCCTACTTACCGAAGATGGTGAGTTTTAAATTTCCCAAGATAACTATAAACTTATTTACTTCTCATTTTAGATGTCAGGATGCACATATTTCCATACTGTTTGCCAACCGTAATATGTTTTGAGGCTTTTCCATTGTACATAACGATTAGGATTTGAATAACACAGGGAGTGGGAATCATTGGATTTAACAATATATACTATTAATGGCCTTAAGCAAGCTAATTTTATTGGAGAAGGATAAATTAAAGGCTAATTGAAGTTCACTTTGAGAGAATGGAAGGAGGCATACGGAGAAATAAACTGTAAATAGATAACAGTATTTAAAAATATTTTCTTTAAATGGGACATAGAAATGTAACAGTAGGCAGAGAAGAAGTATTTCATAAAAGGAAGGTGGTGTGGCATGTGCACACACACGTGTGTGCATGAGCATGTATGTATGCATTTAATGGGGGAAATTCTTGGAACATTTATATAAAGATGAGCTGATTCAGCAGACAAAAAGCTTGGCAGTAGAGGATTAATTGTTAAGGAAGGTCTCCACAGAACCTGAGATCCAGTGTGCAAAGATAAATAGTTTTCTCATGTCTGAGGGAAAGAACTCAGATATAATAAACAGAGACACCAGTGTGGGCAAATGGGGAAAAAATGGTTAAAAGCACATAAAAAATTTCTTCTCACTCTTTACAAACCTTTTTTTTTGTAAATAAGACTAGATACCATCTGAGATGAAGAGGACAGGGATATTGGGTTTAAAGGAAGTAGAGAACTTGTACGTAGGTTGATGAGACAGCAGAGGAAAGTATAACTAAAGAAAACGATGGAGAAATATGATGGGGATGAAAAGTCTTCAGTGAGAAACACCTGGAAGCTACTTAGGAAGCAAAAGGGGACATTTCATGTCCCTCGAATAATATACCCTGTCTAGTGAGAGGGTACATTCTAGATCAGCAGGTAGGGTATGCTATCCCTTTCTTCTTTCTTAATGAAAGTTTTCTGTGTCAGGGGACTTATGACACCAAGGTCATCAAATGTATGCCTCAATTTAGTGTGATTTGCCAACCACGGAGTTTGTGACTACTATGAATTTCCTACAGAGTTTGGATTCATTCTCCATCCGAGTTCTCAAACTGGTAAGGTCCTGCCCTTTTGTTGTTATGTTATGAATCATTGATCAGGCATTGATAGCATTTCTCAACCAAGAGAAAGGTACATGATTTATTGACTTTCTACCTAAGAATGCATTTCTTTTTTTTTTTTCCTCATGGCATACATGTATTTATTTATTTATTTATATTTTATTTTTACTTTTCTTTTTTTTCTTTCATATTTCTTTATTAAGAAATTTTCTCCTCACTCCACATACTATCCCAGAATACCCCTCCTCCTCCCTCCCACTCCCCACCCCTCTTTCCCAAGACACCCCGCATCCCCACATCCCCCAAATCGAGGTCTCCCATGGGGAGTCAGCAGAGCCCAGCACACTGAGCCTAGGCAGGTCCAAGTACTTTCCCACTGCACCAAGGCTGTGCAAGGTGTCACACCACAGGCACCGGATTCCAGAAGCCTTCCCATAGACCAGGGACAGATCCTGATCCCCCTGCCTGGGTGCTCCCCAAACAATTCAAGCCAAACAACTGTCTTCCGTGTCCAGAGGGCCTAGTCAAGATCCATGGGGGCTCCACAGCCACCAGTCCACAGTTCATGGGCTTCCACTAGTGTGGCCAGTCATCTCTGCATGTCCTCCCATCATGATCTCGACGTCCTTCACCTGCAGTATTTCTCCTCTCTCTCATCAATTGGATTCCCAGAGCTCAGCCTGGTGCCTGGCCATGGATCTCTGTATCTGCCTCCATCTGTCACTGCACAAAGGCTCTATGATGACAGGTTATTTGCTAGGCTGGTCACCAGATTAGACTGGTCCAGGCACCCTCTGGACCACTGCCAGCAGATCAAGGTGGGGTCAACTTTGTGGATTCCTGAAAGCCTCCCCAGCACCTTGCCTCTTCCTATTCTCTTGATGTCCTCATCTATCATTTCTACTTTGTGTGATCACCATCTTTCTTTTCTTTCTTCCTCTTTATTTCTTTGCTTTTTTCTCTCTCCTTTTTTGTGAGACAGGGTCCTTCATTATGTAGCTCTGGATACCCTAGAACTCACTCTTGTAGACCAGGTTGGCCTTAAACTCTCAGAGATCTGCCTTCCTTTGCCTCCCGAGTGCTGGGATTAAAGGCATGTGTCACCATGCCCAGCAGTCCATCATTTGTCTACTGCCCATTTCTGTGTCCTTTTCCCCCAAAGCTTTAAATACCAATGAAAGTGTACTTCTAGAGCTGATATTCACGGTCTTGATCAATTCTCCTTTTAAGAGTGTCCTTGGGGCTCAGGGTCATCTAAAAGTCTACTCCCCGTGATGAGATAGCTCTATTTTTTGTGTTAAAGTGTCTGAAAACCTAATTTGTGTGATATATTAAAGTGACATAATAAAACCACCTTAGGCACAGCCACTTCACTTAGTGCAACAGATTTTCAAAATAAAAGCTTTTACTTTAACACAGTGTCCTCTGGAGACTGGATATTTAGGAACTACTGAAGCTCTCATAAATCATTAATACTTAGTAAGAAGGTGATAAATCTCACCATAAAACTAGTTTTTATTTCACATGCTGAAAAACAGAGCTGAGATAATATTTGACTTGGTCATAGTCTATAGAACCAGCTTAAAATAAACACCAGGTTCATGTGTAAATCCTCATTGATAAGCACATATTATGCTTGGAGACTGCTGGGGATAAAGATTAAAACATGGATTCCCATGCTTCCTTCTCCAATCAGCAGGTACACCTTGACCTCTTACTTTTGAAATCCCTTCACAAGAAAGCTGTGCAATATCTTGTAGCTTTGGTATTTACATGTGAGTAAGGATAATGTTCACAGTCTCCATAGTTACTGATTCTCACATAGAAATGAGTTTTGACTTTGGACCAAGTTAGAGACAGGCTTCTGGAGATGTGTATTCTGGCTCATGAGTGACTACACGTTGGCTGCTTTTACTATATGGTGTGATATAAATTGAAGCTCTATGCTTCACCAAAGAAGAAATATTTGTTGATGCTAGTGTCTGAGACACAAGGTCAGAAAGCAAAGAACAAAAAAATCCCAAGTTATTGATGGTACCATGAGCATTGTACTGTAGCTAAGGCTTTAGAAGGGGTTATTGACAACAAGAAAGCTATCAGTACCAGCCTAAGCAACAAATCTCTTCTACACTTTGTCCTTGACATTCTTTGCCTTTAACAGATAATAAAAAATATTCATCAAAACAAAAAATATTTTTGGAACCAAGTTAAGAATATTCTCCCTCCATGACACTGCAAATGACATATTAAGTCCAACATATAAATGACTTAAAAGTTCTTCAAGGAAAATTGGCATGTAACATTTCCTACTCTACATTCACATAGTCAGTATCCAAATGGAGGGATAACTAAGACACAGGTGCATAATTTCTCTTTCTTCTAGTCTTTGTCTTATATAATGGTAGCTCATTAAAATACAAATAGGAAAATATGTACCTTTACTCAATTAATTGAAATCAAGTTGATATGGGAGAGTAAAAAATAAATGGAAAATTAAATTGTAGGAAGTTGGTAAAATAATGTAAACCCACAAAGCCCTCATTCTTGAGACTTGACTCCCATTATCAAGCACAGTGTCATACATGTCAACCCTGTGGTCTCTTTTGCAGCAGCTGGAGTCTAGCAACCATGGGCCTCAACACATTTACTGGTGATGTTTACAAGATACATTTCCCTTGGTGGGGAAATACAAACAAAATTGACAAAAGGAAGCCATTGTTTTCTTTAAGATTCTTATTTAGTGTTACATAATATAGTATAGCAATGGGAACAATACAAGGAGCCTGGCATAGAGTGGCATGAGACAAATCTGGTGACAAGTTAAAGGAAAACTTTAGGAGCATTTTACCTATTGTGAGACCGACAGCCTGGTGAGCTTCAAGGCATTTCATGATATTATATGAGTGTACCTGAGACAGCATTTTTAAATATCTGGTCCATCTAGGATATGTGAGAGGAAAGAATCTTTAATGGTGTATGTCTTGGTAATTTGTTTCTAAAATATGTTACACCTCACTAGTGATCGTGTGGAATGAAGAACCTGCCACTCATGAAATGCAAAGCAGCTCATGGCGGTTACTAGTCCATAAATACTGGAACAATTTGAGCAACCCCTCTTGTATAATCTGGTTATTCATTTACACAGTTATCAATATCTCAAGAAACCCTGGTTGATGAGTGAGATGGTTAATTTTAGATAGCAACTTGACTGGATGAAAAGAGACTCCTAGAGATGTTAAAGCATTGTGTATATATATGCATGTCTATAGGGCTGTTTCTGCAGCAGAATGTCCTGTGAGCTGGTGGACAGAAGAGGAAATATCTGCCTTCAGCCAATGTGGCACTAACTAGTTGGCATAGGACACAGTTAAAAGAGAAAGACAGAAAAAATTCTTGCTCTTTCTTGGAACTGGGAACCCTTTCTTTTACTGTCCTTGGACATCAGAACTCCAGTTTCTCCAGCCTTTGAACTCTGAAATTTGCACAAAGAATTTACATTTCTGATTGTAGACCATCACCTCAGCAGGGTATTTTCACCACCAGCTATCCTGGCCCTGGTTTTCCAACTCCATGGCCTGTTATGTAAATTTCACAAAACCTTCTGTGATTTTTCAACTCAATGGCCTCTTGTATGAATTTCTCAGCCTCCGTAACCACGTAAGTCAATGTCTTACTGATTTTATCTCTCTGAAGAACCCTGATTAATGCAGTAACCTCTTTTATTGTAAACAATATTGTGGGCATTCAAGGAAGCTATGAATTCTGTCACAGTTGTTAGCATTAAATGCGAACTTACAAACAGGGCTGTATTAGTTATTTGTTGCTATAAAAAAAACACATAACCAAAAAAAATTAAGAAAGGAAGGTTCATTTAGGCCCTAGTTTGAGGGTACAGGCCATTGGGTCAGGTATGCATGGCAGTGGGAACAGCAGGTATCTGGTCACGTTACATCAATACTCAGGAAACAAAGACAAGGATGTGGGTACTCAGCCCGTTTTTTAGTCCAGAACCTCAGCCTATAGAATAGTGCAAAGCACACTTAGAGTGGTTTTTCCACTTCAGGGAATCTAATCTAGAAACCCCCTCACAGAAATGCCCACAGGTTTATCTCTTTTGGATACCAGATCCTGCAAGTTGCCAACATTAACTCTCACATGGGCTTACTACCTAAACATAGCAACAAACACCTTTTCTTCTTTTAATACCATTTTCTTCAGTTTTTTTAAAATTAATTCTCACACACAAACCCTATCTATGTTGATCTGAACAAACTTTACTTCTTGCTTAATGTTCAGTTCCTGTCGCCCCTCACCATCCTTCATATGCTCTTTCTCAATGTATGACTATATGAAAGCCTAGACACATTTTATAAGTCTAAAAGGAGTTCAGACCAAAACACTCCCTGAAGTCATAGCAACAACACAACAAAATGAGCTTACTTTTCCTCCTTCACTCAAGTTGTCTCTTTCCTTTTAGACATATTGTGTTTGTAATTTAACTAATTTCCTATAGGCTGCATGCATTCCTAAATAGTCTACCATGTTGTTTTGTTATTTGCTTTGAAGAGCCATTTTCTCTGAACTTAAGTGTATCACTTATTCATTCTTAGAACTTTGGATGATACAGAAAAGTATTAGAAAGTTCTTAATTTCCTAAGACAATTGTTCATAGGCAAATGATACAAACAAAATTGACTAAATTTAGAACTAGCTTATTATTGTATCACAACTGCCAGATTTAGCAAATATATACAAAACACCCAGTTAAACTTGAAAGTCATATAAACACAAATAATAATTCCAGTATAAGTATGTCCCATGCAAATATTGTACAAGATATATAGAAAAGCAATTTTCATCATTGATATGAAGTTTAAATTTGTGCTTTATTTTTTAACATGACAATTTTATGGTATATGATACAAATATGACTTGTTTGAGTGTCTTATATTTAATAAAAATATAACTATATGTTGTGGGGTAGCCATCAGAGAAGATGGCTCAGACATGAGTTTAAGCCAGTAGAAACTCTTCATTAACTGGCCAGAAACTCCACAGAGTGTTCATGGTCCCAGTGTTGCACTGAGTCTTACACTCAGTGTTTCACTCATCTCAGGGTGAGCTTTTAAGCACAAAAACATGTTCAGTGTGACATACTTCAGGTAACAAGAACGTTTAGTCAGAAGCAGAACTACAGAAGCCAAAAGGCAAGCTTAGTACTTTCAGAGACTTTTACAGAATTATGGAATTTGATGGATTAGGTCTTTGTTTTAATTTTGGGAGGTGGTTTAAATTTGGCAGCATGGCTACATGCTGAGTTTATGGCCTGAATGGTACTTCTATCATGGAGTCAGTTGTGCTAAGGTCTGGGGGCCTGTTACACAATAATCATAATATTAATGCACTAATTTTTTTGTTTTTTTTCTTTTCACTGTAATTTAATTTAGAGTAATTTAACAGGATGTAACTTTACACTTTACTCTCCAAGGCAAAGCATCTCATGAATAGACTTTACTAGTATATATTTAAGGGTTGGATCAACTCTCCAGAGAACTCTCTTTTGTCTTTGATATTTAAGGGGTCCCTTTTTTTTTCCTTTTCCTTTTTTTTTTTTTTTTTTTTTTTTTCGAGACAGAGTTTCTCTGTGTAGCTTTGCGCCTCTCCTGGAACTCATTTGGTAGCCCACGCTGGCCTCGAACTCACAGAGATTCGCCTGGCTCTGCCTCCCGAATGCTGGGATTAAAGGCATGCGCCACCACCACCCAGCTAAAGTGTCCCATTTTAAAGCATTGATTACATCATCCTTCAGGTTTGCTTTCTTTTCTCAGACTGACATCAGGTGAACTGTTCACCTCATCTATCATGTCAGCCGATTTCACTCACATTTGTTAGCTGTTATTTAGGAAAGCGTGTATACTTCACAAGTTGTCAGGGTTGCCTCTAAATCAATTTACTTTCTTCTTGCCAGTTTGGAAACACCCTATAGAATGTGAGGAACTAGCAAACAAATGCATCATTTCAACGAACAAGAGGCCATTCTATCGTTGTTTTAATATTTTTGTTCATTATTTGATACTGTCATATACCATACCTTCATCATTGTCCACTCCTTCCATACCCATTGTGTCCACCCTTACCTCCCTGCCCACCCAACTTGGAATTTTCTTCATTTTTTTTTCCCTATCCAGTTCAGTTTGTGTTACCCAACTCTGTCAGAAATGGAGCCTGCCCTAGACAGCAGTTTATCTACCAGAGGCCATTCCATTAAATAAGCTTGACTATCCCTCTCCCAGCATCTATCTGATATCAACTGTTACTCAGATAGTGGTGGGATATCTCGTCTACCTTCTCTCTCCATGCCGGGATTTGTCTGGCTTGATGTGGCACAAGTCTTGTGCATGCCATCACCACCACTGAGTTCATATGTGCAACTGCCCTGTTGTATCCAAAAATCACTGAAGTCATCCTCCACTTGCGGTTCATATGATCTTTTTGTTCCCTTTACCTCGAAGTTCCCTGCACTGTGGTGGTGGTGGTGGTGATGGTGTATGATATGGACTTCACAGCCTCTTATTCTCTGCATGCTGTTCATTTGAGGGTCCCTAGGTTAATTGTCATCTACAAAATAAGCTTATCTGATGAGGATTCAAGGGACACATTGTTCTATGGGTATGGCAATAAGTCATTAGGAATTGTTATTATTATTTTATTATTATTAAGAAATTTTCTATTCACTTTACACACCGGTCACAGATTCTGCCTCTTCCCTCTTCCTACCACCCAGCCTTCCCTCCAACCCACCACCCCATCCCCACATTTCCCAAGTCAAAGTCTCCCATGGGAAATATTTTAATCCTATATCCTTTTTACGTGGATAACCACATAAGTTTCTCCTCTAGGTTTATGATCTATCTAAATGGTTATAGGCCATTTGTTTTCATCTAAGAAGTGTTCCATCATGAATGGAGAAGTCAATTGTAGGCATCAATGAAGTCCTGAGTGGATGTGTATTATCTGACACAGGCCTAGCCATGTCAAGAGTCCAGTGCTTCAGACTCATGAGAAATTTGCAAAAGTCAACCCCCCAGGCCCAGGAGAGATGGCAAAGCCTTCTTCTGGTCCAAGCATGAATGTTAACTGTGTGTGGAAAAACCAACCAGCACAGCTTCCTCCTCCCAGATGCTTTACAGCCGGAGACTGCTCACCTTCTGAGACTAGCTAATGCCTCCCCTTGTGCTGTACATAATTAATGTGCTGAAAGTTTGGGTTGCTGTGTAGTTGGTGCCACTCCATCAGGGTATGCACAGTCTACCTGACTCCAGATTTTCTGTGTGTATATCTGTGTATCCAACTTTCCTTCATTCCCTAGCTGCCCCAAGTAAGTTTCCAGGACCAAGCCATGTAGGACATGGCAGTCAATGGTATTCTTTTCCCTTGGGCATTATGACTTTTGATTCACTTCAAACATTCATAATAGTCTACCTTTAAATTTTCCATAATAATTAAAAATAGTCTCCCATCCCAAACCCTTCATGCCGATGTTATTGACAGTCTGTTGAACATACTTTCAAAAACCTTTTAAGCATACATAAACATGTGTGCATGTGCACGAAGTGCTTGTGTATTTCTATGTAGCTTATTTTGTAAATCACTTGTTACTACCCAACAGAGGAATAATCACAAAACAGTTTTAAAAGATACATATGTATTGTTTCAAGATAATAACTGAGAAATCTGAGGCATAGAGTAGGTTGTCTGCATAGCTCTAAAATATGTAAGGGGAGGTAATTAAGATGATATAACTGCTCTATCCATTTAAACTATAAGACTATAGTACCACCTGTGATTTCTCAGGAGGCACCACTGAGCTTCAGTCTCTACAGGCCTCTTCAAAGCCAGAAAACAATGACTTCAATCCCTTAAGAAATTATAGCTGACAAGATTTCTTTGAAAAACGGAAAAGAAAAAAGTATCACAGATTGGTGATTTTATCTACCTCCTATATCCCTTCCTTTACCTCCTCATGTGTCTTCATTTTGAAAGCACTCCTGGTTCTCAAGAGGTGTTTCTCAATCTAATTCTATGAGTTTTCTAGTATCCCTCTGTGATTCTCCTGCCTCAGGAAGCAGGAGAATCAAAACTGTGTGTGGTTTTAGCTTTAGAAACTGGAAATGGAAAAAGAACAGCTAAAAACTGAAAAATAATAACACTTAAAGCCACAACTTGGAATTCCATATATGATGATATTGACAGGAATCCTACCTGGAATCCAAGTAGAGATTGTGATTGAGGAATGGCATGGACTTCTTGCACAGTTTGGTGCATACTTATTAACTACCTACTGGAAATTAGCATCATATTTAGCTAACAGTAGAACCCATACTTGTTTTCCTCCCTTGGCCAGATGGTAGATCATCCTGGGAAATGGTGTGTTGCCTGTCACAACAACTGAGTCTGTTCTTCTGTGAAAAAAAAAATCCACAAGCTCAGGACACTCTGTGGAGACCCCACGCTGTCACTCATCATCTCAAATAATTAAAATTTTGTATTTTCCCTGATAAGCACCGTTGGAAATGTCAATTAAGAACCACTGACTGGAGTCAAGGAAACATAAGAAATTGATGGTAAAAAAAGGAAGCCATTTCCAGTTTTTTTTTTTTTCTGTCATAGTCAAATCTATCTTAACAAAGTGCTGATTCTCAGAGAAACAAGTAGCTCCTGACTGTGCCCCCGAAGACAATAAAATGTTGTGGCTCTGTAGGTGAAGAACACATAGGCAGTTGAGTAGATACAAAGATTTTCTTCTCAAGGATCAGCAAAATTTATAAAATGAACTTTATAAAAATACATATAAGATACCTATATCCATATATCTTTGAATATGAGTGCCTTACATTTTGTGATGAGATTTTTAAGATTAATGAGTAAGGCTCTTCCATTCAGATCTGAGTTCCACTTGTAATCTCTCATTGCTTATATAACCCTGAGCAAACTGCTTACATTCTGTGTCATCTATGAACTAAGTTGTGGTGTTAAGTCATCTTGGGCTTGAGTCTGCAGTAGTGGTTAAGAGGGCTTTCTGCTCTTGCAAAGAACCTGAGTTCAATTCTCTGAACCCATCCATGTTGGGTGGCTCACAATCATCTGTAATTCTAGTTCCTGGAAAGCCAACACCCTCTTCTGGCTTCCACCGGTACCCACACACATGTGGTACACACTCACACTGATATATAATTTAAATATAAAACATTAACAGAAATCTACCTCCAAGCACTAATGCTGAGACTGAACTGGGTAAGCCTGTACAGAAATCTATACGTTATAATATTATGACAAACGAAACTAGTGCTTTCAAAATTAGGAAAGCAATTACTCTCTTTCTTATAAGTCTTTTCTGCTTTTGCGGATTTTCTTAAATGAGTGAGATTTCTGAGAAAAGTATCTGAAATGGTTTAATGATGTACTGAGTATAACAGGCAGCCGGTACCCAACTGATGGGAAATGACCCCAGGTCTTCAAGAAGAAAGCAATGAAATAGAAAGACTGGTTTATCTGTGTGGCATCAGAAAGGCCATCGAAGTGAGTAAGAAGCAATTAGGGAAGCTTCTGGAATGAGGGCCTCCCCATGAGAGGTTAAAGTTCCCACCCTGGGCAGGAGTCCAGCCCTCTCTTGGCCCTACTCTGCTTAGGCAACATTGGCAGTACAACCTGCTGCCTCGAAACTCACCAGTTAGCTCCAGGGAAGCTGGGGAGCCCACACATCCCATTATGCTCAGCTCCTGGGTGTGCTGCATGTTTATATCCTTTCCTCCCACCCAGTGCCCTGCAACCTCAGACTGGCAAGTCAAGCCAGAGCCTCACTGGCAAAAAGGCCTGGAACATGAAGCTAGAGGTTTTTTATTTTACTGACTTTGTGAATAAAAATTTCCACCCACTCTGGAAACACCCAAAGCCTGGCCACAGCTGAATGACAGTTCACAATGTGTTTCTATGGACCACTATTTGAAGAATTTGTCATTTTTACGTGGCAAATGGATCACACTTTCTTTGTGTCATACTATCTCTTCTCTAAACAATTAGAAAAGAATAAACATCTTGGACTTAGGGGGAAATAGGTTGTTATGAAAACCTGTAATAAAATGAACTTTTCACGTTCAGAAAGCACAGTGTTTCATGGACTACCACCAGCAGAATTTCTTGAACTCCCCCTTCTCTCTCCAAACTCCATTCTAGGATCTAGATAGTCTCAAAGAAATTTTCTGTTGGCTCTAAGACTCGTTTTGCTATGCTCTCTGGCAACTACGACAGACAATGCCTGGTCTAGAGAACTATTGAGCTCCCTCACTTCTGCAAGCAGATGTTGTACAATCAGGGAAGCTGCCTAAAGCAGCCAGTGCAGAGAAGTGATTTTCCTGAATGGTTAGATGGTGTCCTACACTGGACTGTACTCATTTATACATTGGAGCTTTCTGTCCCTACAGGACTATGGTGGAGTTAGGCCATGTAAGGAAACAGACATTAAGGGAAATCATATGTTTTGAGCCTAACCTAATGGACTGACACCCTTATAAGAAGAGAGGAGACATTTGAGTTCCCTTTCTCTCTGCCATGTGAGAAAACAGCAGAAGGGCAGCTGTTTACAAGTCACCAAATGAGTCCTTATCAATAACCAATCAGCTGGTGCCACAACATTGGACACCTGAACTGTGACAAACTATGAGAAAATAGAGTTCCGTTGTTCAACAGAAATAGAGTCCAGGGTATTTTTTTTTTAAAGCAGATCAAGCATAATAGGAAAAGTGGCAATTTGGTATATTTTATATTGTTAAAACAAAATGAAAGACACATGATACTCTATAAACTAAAGATGTTTGTTTAACCCAAAGATTTTTGTTGTTATTTGGTTATTTGGGGCTTTTTGAGACAGAGTCTCTTGTGGCCCCTGCTGTCCTCAAACTCCCTCTGTAGTTAAGATTAACCTTGAACTCCTGATTCCCTGGACTCTGCCTTCAGAGTGCTGTGATTACAGGCTTGTGCCGCCAGGCCTGGCAATTTAAAGTTTTGGAGACTAGAAGATCGAAACCAGGCTGATGATGAGGGATCTGTGTGCAGGAGTATGACAGATGACACCATATAACAAGAGTTAATGGGAGATATTCCCTGGAGGAAATACTTAAGAGGACTCGGGAGTCTTATTTTAGTGCAACTCTCTATCATGGGAACCACCCATTCCCTACAGATTCAACACATTTTGTAGACCAGCAGTAACCACTATATCTGAGTGGTCAGTTGGAAGCTGCCCACCTATCCCAGGGCCATATATTCTAGAGATCTCAGAATCTCTCAACATCACTCCAGTGGGAACAAAGCCTTCAGAACACACCTGGGTTGGACTCATCACAGTAGGTGATGAATGGGAGCTGGGCAACAGAGTTTAGTTTATTGCCGAGTATTAGCTGTTACAATGTGACCCTTTGATGATCTCATGTTATACAATGTCAAACTACTGGTCACATTCTTATATGAAGTGCAAGTAACTAATGACAGCTTCCCATTGTTTTCTCAACTGCTCAGTTGTTCGGACTTCATTTTTTCCTCTACTTTCATAGCTAACACTGACGTTTAGGGTTATGA
Source organism: Peromyscus eremicus (assembly GCF_949786415.1). Taxonomy (NCBI): domain Eukaryota; kingdom Metazoa; phylum Chordata; class Mammalia; order Rodentia; family Cricetidae; genus Peromyscus; species Peromyscus eremicus. The sequence continues at coordinate 28,587,440 of NC_081429.1, read as the reverse complement.
TATCTGTCTACCGACCTTGATCTTGGTTATGTCCTGGAACTAAGTGAACTGTCCATATTCTATAAATAACTGTCATTTTCCAGCCTAGGCCTTTCATGGCTCTTGCTACTCTGGTTTTCAGGCCCTCTTGCTTTATATCAATGCCTAACAACCTCAATACTGGAAAATGATTTTGGAAAGCGTTCTCAGAAGTTGGAGGCCAGACTGCGCGTATTGTTAAGCCTGTTTCCATAACAGCCACCCACAGAAATGCTGTGTTCCTATGGAAAGATGTGTCTGTGCTATGTTGTAGCTGCCCCTCATGGCTCTACAAGGAGCAGCTGGTGTCACCTCTGATGCCAAGATTCAACCCAGCTTTGTGTCTAGTGTGGCATTTTTACACTCCAAAAAGTGTAATACAATGATCAAGCCATGAAAGTTAAAATATCCACCATCATGTCTTTATTTGGGGACAAGATGATTGAAAGTCATTGAAAGCCACAAAACTGCATTGGTGATTGCCATGTCTACACCATGTACATCACTCAAACCTGGGTCTCTCTAACCCCTGTGAGGTTTCTCTTCTCTAAATTTGTTACGGTTCCCTCATTGGTTCCCCCTCCTCCACTCCAGCACATCTATTGCTGCCATTCTTGTTCAGCTCATGTTTAGGCCTTATGTTGGTAAGGTTTTATGGATGTAGCTTCCAAAATTACTCAGAGACACAATCTCACCATAAACTCCCTGATCCTCTGGCTGTTACAATCTGTCTACCAGAGCTTCTGTAACATTCCCTGAGTCTTAGGTATAGGAATTGTTTATATGCACATACATATATACATACAACAACAGTGGAAATTTAGTCCATGAATTTGAAAGAGAGAAAAGGAGGAGTATATGGGAGGACTTAGAGGGAGGAAAGGAAAGAGTGTGGTTATCAATTATAATCTGAAAAAATAAAAAGAGTAAGAAAACAAAAGAAAGGGGAAAAAATGACTCAATATGGACTATTCCACAATTTGAGTTGCAGAAGATGTATGAACACACAGAGATACTGGGGTGCCTATATGTACAGAAAAGACCACAGAGAGGGGGCTGTCTGTAAGCCAAGGAAAGAGGCTCAGGTAAACCCAAACCTAACAGTACTTTGACCTTGGAAGTCAAGTCTCTACAACTTTGAAAAAATTAAGTTGCTGTTACTTAGCCCTCGGTCTGCGGCACTCTCTGTTGTATTTTGTCATTGTGGCTCCAGACATTACTATCTCTGTGCTTTCCGGTCCCCTAACTAAATCTCTTACCATACCTGTCAAATATTAAAAGTTGCCTCTTAAAACTTTAGCTTGTTGTTGCAATTTTTTAGTTCCAGATATTCAGTTTGAGGTAAATTTATCCATATTTATTTTCCTAAAGATGCTATTTCCATTATTGTAAATTCTGTGTCTAACTGTGGTAGCACGTATGTGGCCTGTAATACTGGGTATAACGTTTTCATTTTCTTCATGTTATTAGTGTTCAGTTTTTAGTCTCTAGGCACCACTGTTTATTACTATTATCTAATCATCAATATCACATGTGGAAAGTTGTGATAGGAAGGTTCTCTTCCACCAAAGAGAATATTTTTTGTAATAGGCAATTTAAGAGCAAACACATAGCCATGATCTCATTGAAGTTTCCTGATATTTGTTTTGTTCAGTCTTGTAAAGGTGCTGCCAGCTGCAGGAATATGAAGTAGGAATTCAACTGATATTGACAAAGCTATTACCTGGAAAAAGTTATGGACTTTTCCAGAGGAAAACCAAGACTTAAAGGAGTCTTGATGATATTGGCTTTTGAATGTATTAGCTGTATCCTGCAATGAATTTCTTGTGCGCTATTGGAGTTTCCCTCATTTGTAGATGAATCTTAAAAGGTCTTATTAAATAAAAACAGACCTGAAGCCAGGTATTGTGTGGTGATATTTTAATTGTGCTAAAATGTGATTGTATTTGTATGTTAATAAATAAAGTTTGCCTGGAGATCAGAGGTCATTAGCGAGCCAGGAACAGAAGTCAGGTGGTGGTAGCCCACGCCCTTAATCCGATCACATGGCAGGCAGAGTCTCTGTGTGGTGAAGGACACAGCCAAGCATGGTGACCATTGAGTCTTTAATACCAGTACCAACCATAGAGACCAGGAGGTCTGTATAGACAGGCAGTGATGAGGAAGTCATGTGGCTGGGCTTAGAGCCAATGAGAAGGCAGAAAAGGAAAGCAATAAAACACAAGACACACAGGAAGAAGGTTTCTCTCTCTCTCTCAGGGGAAGGACGATAAAGTAGTCTTGGCTCTTTGCTAGTGCTCAGATCTCCTGGGCATTTGGCTCTGTGTTTCTTATTTAATAAGACTGTTTAGAATTTCGTGAAAGATCAGAGAAACAGAACAAGCCACATCCAACCTCACCTTGCCAACTTCTCAGCTGATCTTGTTTCCTCAAACTGGAAGTCTCTGAGTCCTCATCCGAATGGATCTCAGCTGAACTGCTGCTAAAAGCCTAAAAGCTTAAAATGACTCTAGTTCCTGGTCTTCATGCCTTATATACTTTTCTGCTTCCTGCTATCACTTCCTGGGATTAAAGGCATGTGTCTTTCCCAGGCAAGACATGAGATCTCAAGTGCTGGGATTAAAGGTGTGTGTGTCACCATTTTCTGGCCTCTATATCTATCTAGTGGCTGTTCGGTTCTCTGACCCCAGATAAGTTTATTAGGGTGCACAATATATTGGGGGACACAATATCACCACACTCATTCGACTTTTCCTTCAATAACTTATATTGATCACTAATTAGGCACAACTTTCCTTATACATTTTGGGTAATTGGAAAGCTGTCCTCAGTTGTGTTTATTTTTTCATTAACGTAAATCTGGCCAGAGCCATTCTCCAGACAAAAGCTAAGATACCATTTTTCCCCTGAAGACAAATGCAGAGATATAAACATTATTAGCTCATCTCACCCACAGATAGAGAAAATAACCACTAGCAATTAAATCCTCAACTCCTTACCTTCATCCCGGGTTATTTACACAAGATCCTAACTTAAGAGATTTATTTACTGCTCACATTTCCTGGGGTGATGTTTCAGCCACTTGCTAGTTACTGAGTTAAGGTAGTTATTTCCCACTGACCTAAGGAGATTTCTGAGGCCAGGTAGATTTAAGGTGCCAAGCTTGGTTTCTTGTGCAAATTAAGTTTTAATCCTCTTTAGCAATTACTCTGAGCAAAAGTGCTTTTACTAATCAAATGCTACATGCTCAGACATAGGTTACCTAGCAACCAAGCATACATCCCTCTCCCTTACGGGGGTGGGGGGTGGGGAGGGGTGAGCAGCACTAAAGACAGTTTTACTTTTCTAGTGACTTATTGATGTTTATAGACCCCTAACAGTCTACCTAACCACTTCTAGATTATAGTTTGAACATTAATTGCCTTTTAGAATTCCCTAAAATTGAGCTTAGCCTTTAGTTGATCCTACCAGAGAACTCCCCTCTAGTCACTCTCCCTTTTGGATTGTTAATCTAAGATGACAATTGTTGATTTATGTGTGGATCCTTATCACCTCTCTCTGCCACCCTGAAAACTTCAAATCTCACGTCGCATTGCCAAAGAATTACTGCTTGTGTGTATATACTGGTTTCCTCACAGCACCTGTAGAATTTTACTTAGAAGAATAAAGTGAATGAACTAAAGAACTCATTGTGCTTGGATTCATTTGATAACACTCAAGTTAGAATCCTTAGCTGCTTGTAGCTTCTGTTTTGGACCCTGGTAGAAATCTCCTCAAGGCAGGCACTTGGGGAGAATTAGATATCTGGAGCCCGTGGGTAACCATGGAATCAGAGTAGAAATCATCCAAGTACATCCAAGGAAAGAGGTGTCACTTGGTGGAAGCTGTCCATAGAGAGACTAGCTTCTTGGGGGGTCAGAAAGGTGACCTTGAAAGTCTTCAGCTACAAGTTGGGCCTCAAGGAAGGGTACTGTAGACCCCAGGAACTCCGTACCTTTCTATGGTGAATACCCTTTCCCCTTTAGCACTCCATCCCCTAAGAATCTTCCATGCACCATGGGCTAGAACAAGTCCAAACAAAAACAGCATTTTGTAGAAGTGATCAAAGGCACACTTACAATGAAAGGTATTGAAGTTAGCACTAGTCAACTTTCTGAATTCCTTAAATTGGTACCGACAGTAAGCCCTTGGTTTCTTGGTTTCAAGACCATGGGACTTTGGATTCTGAGACGTGGGGAATCATAGAAAAAGAAATCAAGAAGTGGTGTGCAGAGCATGGAGAATGGCAGATGCCATCCACAGCACTCTCCATGTGGAAAATGCTTAAAACAAGCTTTGACCACTGATCAAGAACTTAAGCCTAAATCAGAATCAGGGCCAACTATTCCCCCATCCCCAGTCCCCACAACCCCTACCTCCTCCACTTTCCCTGTGCTCAGAAAAGAAACAGAACATTTTCCCCTCTTTAAGAGATCTTAGTGAGAACAGCTCAGAGGAAAATTCTGATGATTCTAGTGATGACAAATCAAACTCTGAGGAAGAGACAGAGGGGGAAAGGAACAATGCACTGTCAAACACCTGAGAGCATCTCCCTACAACATTTAAATATACACCCCACACGGTCCCCTGCAAAACATAAAAAGAAAAAAAAGGGGGTCAATGGGCTTTGCTGGAGTGGTTCCACAGGCTCATCTCCAGGGGGAAGCATTAGGATGCTTCCTCAGGATTGATCCAAGCATAGAGGGCAAAGCCCGATGGGAACCCTTGCCTTTTAAACTACTTCAAGAAATAAAACAGGCAACAGCTGCCTATAGGCCAACCTCTCCACATACTGGTGGAAGACTTCACCTCCCAATGGCTCACTCCCCATGACTGGTTCCATGACCTTGGCAAAGAGCTTGCAGTAATTTTTTGGGAGAAATTAACAGCAAATATCCCAAAAGCAATAGAATTGATCTTATAAAGAGAGCTGATTGGATCTTGCCTCGAATTGTATGGGAAAAACCCATATCTGGAGTTTGTACATTTTATACAGATGCCAACAAACAAGGAAAGGCAGGTTACAAATCAGAAAATTTAAGTAAAGTGGTTCAAAGTCCTTATAATTCAGTTCAAAAATCAGAATTGTATGCTATTCTGTTGGTATTAATGGATTTTTCAGAACATCTCAACATAGTAACTGACTCTCAGTATGCTGAAAGAGTAGTATTACATATTGAGACTGCAGAATTTATCCCTGATGCTTCAGAATTAACTTCACTATTTATTCAGCTACAAGATACAATCAGGAAAAGGAGTCATCCTTTATATATAACTCACATTCGATCCCATACTGGTCTGCCAGGCCCTTTAGCACAAGGCAATGATGAGATTGATAAATTATTGATAGGAAATGTTCTGGAGGCCTCAGAATTTCATAAAAAATATCAAGTCAATAGTAAAGGTTTAAAAAAGGATTTTTCCATAACCTGGCAACAAGCCAAAGAAATAGTAAAGAAATGTCCTACTTGTTCCTTCTACAATCAAACACCATTACCACCAGGATGTAACCCAAAGGGTACTCAAAGGAATGAAATCTGGCAGATGGACGTGTTTCACTTTGCAGAATTTGGAAAACTGAAATATGTACACCACACTATTGATACTTATTCAGGATTTCAGTGGGCAACTGCTTTGAGTTCTGAAAAAGCTGATTCTGTAATCACTCATTTGCTAGAAGTTATGCCCATCATGAGTATACCTGCACAAATTAAAACTGACAATGCTCCATCATATGTCTCTGTTAAAATGAAACAGTTTTTTGCTTATTACAATATAAAGCATATTACAGGCATACCACATAATCCTACAGGGCAAGCAGTTATAGAAAGATCAAACAGAACTCTAAAGGATATGCTAAGTAAACAGAAAGGGGTAACAAAAACCCCCAGAAATAGACTGCATAATGCTCTATTAACTTTGAATTTTCTTAATGCCAATGAGAAAGGAACAACAGCTGCAGAGAGACATTGGATAATAGAAAAAACTACAGAATTAAATCAGCCTATATACTTTAAGGATGTGCTGACCTCAGAATGGAAAATAGGGTATGTGTTACGTTGGGGACGAGGTTTTGCTTTTGTTTCTACAGGAGAAGATAAGCTGTGGGTACCATCAAAATTGATAAAGGTTCGATTTGAACAAGAGAAACCTCTTAATTAGAGGAGGTGATAGTTCATCAATCAGCATGAACATCCAATTTAAACTAACTTATACCAGTAACACATGTCTTTTCATTTAATCAGATAATAACTTGCCAAAAAGGAACATCCCCAAAATTAGTCTTGGGGAAAGGTTTTTGTTTTTGTCTTTTAGGAGAATGAAGGTTAAGGAATCTGAAGAACACTGGACAAATGAGACAACTGAAGAAAAGGGACAAATCATCTATCCCAGGAAACAGAGTGAAACAGCATATGGGTATATATTATCTAAAAAATTTTATGTCTTCCTAAATGTTTGTTTCTGCTTTTCTCTAAAAATTTAGCACTATTGGTTTTCTAATAGTCCCAGTTCAATTAAAATTTAAAGCTGACTTTGGAGTTGGAGAATGGCTCTCTCCTTCTTTAAACTCAAGCATGTTGTTAAAAGGAAAATGCAAACTCCCTGTATCATGCCAGAATAAAAGAGCCATCTTCTGCTATGGGACAGGAGAAAAGCCAAATTAATTAAGGGACTATTCTATTACTAATCTCAACTCTTTGATTCTATTCTGATTCTTTAAAACTTTTCTTAAAGTATAAATTTTATATCAAAACTTACAAGATTAATATATATAGATATATAGATATATATACATTTTAAACTTTGTTAAGATATGAATGGTCATATAGAGTACTAATTAATTCTAGAAAAAAGGCTTCAATTAGCTGCATATGTATGTCTTTGTGTTTGAGTCTCTTATCAGTTTTCTGCAGGAATTCACGGCCAGGCCTAACATCAACTGAAGTCTCCAGGAAGAAGATGGGGCCCCACAACAACAACAATTCCACGTGGACAATAACAATATCACTAAGCTGACAAACATCATCTACAGATCAGCTTTGAACTACAAGGTGCTCAGAGCAATTTTGAGATGACTAGATGAGAGGATCCAGTCTCAAAGACTACTTGAATAAGGACTTGAGATAAACCCTGAACTTTGGCATTATACACAGACTGGATAATGAAGGATATAGTTACCTTTCCTAGAATTTGACAATTAACCTAAAATTTTTCTTTCAGGATAAAGATAACTTCACCCATACCCAGCAAGAAGCAATTTTAAGAATACGATGCCCACATTCCCAAAGAGGTGGTATGGAGCGGGTGGTTTTTTGGTCTTTTTAATGGGTTTGGGGTCTGGGATAATTTTCATTGTTTAGGGGAGTTGGTTACAAGTTGTTGTCAAGGGTTAGGAAAAAGGCTAAGCAAAGGAGATTAGATTAAAAAAAGAGAGAGAGAAAGAAAGAAAAGAAAAGAAGAAAAAGACAATTAATTACTAGTTTTAAATACTTTACATTGGATTGGATTGTTTTATATTGTATACAAATTATATATATTGAAATTGATATTGTTAGAAAATGCTATATGTATATTTCTAATTGTACTTATACCGTTCATTTAACAATGCAATTTTCTGATCCTTGAATGTTATTATTACCAACTATTAGGATATAAAGGAATGAAAGTTAGTAGTTAGACATTACAATAGAACTTGTAGTCATATTAGATATGTTTTAAAAATTGAGCAGATATATTTTAGACAGGTCATCTTCAGACCCTTCAGAGATCTACAGAATATGGCATTTAAAATGTTTTAATAACTTAAAAATTTTTTCTTTTTTGTTATGATTATGAGACATGTCAGCTCCTGGCAGTACCAATCTACTTCAGAGAAAATATGGGCATTGAAGAAACTGCATATGGAGTTAACTTTCATTGTGGCAAAAGTTAGTCACTGGACAACAAAGTATCCTTGAATCAACTGCTGACAAAATGGACAGACAGGACATGAAACAAAGGACTACTGATTCCTGCCAAAACAAGTGTGGTTATGGCTTTATCAAAAGGCATCTTCTGAGGCCAGGACAATATGGCACCATCCCTGAAGTGGCCTTTGCAACTCGGAAAAGGTACAGTGCCCTTTTCTTCGAAGGCAGCTGAACAGGCAGTGGGCCGATGGCTTCTGATGTGCAATGGAACAGCAGCTGAAACAGTTATTCTTGAAGAGTAACTAAGCTCAAGCCTCTCAATAGTAGACTGGCATTTGATAGAGGGATGTGGAGAAGAACGGGATGCTGAGATGAAGCCATATATACACAGCCAAGAAGTATGGACAGCTGAATTAAAAAAACATCAACAATTTCCAGAATTTAAAACCTGAATCATGACATGACACTAGTGGAATTCAGGTGTTTCTGGTACATGGACTGCTCTTACCCAATGTGAGGTTGAACTGTTGACCTTGTGTACATCCTACTTCACAAATGAGTCTGTCAGATATGCTAAGCCTATAGGCTGAAGATGATGCCCCAGCATTGCGGAAAAACCTCAGGTGACTGTCCAGGCAGCTGGCTGTTTCTGTCAACTCACAATTTTTTTGGAAGTTGCTTGCATGCACTTTCTGTTTTTATTTTTGTTAGCTAATATTATTTCCTTCTTGGGTCTCTGAGGGAGTTGAAGATTAGTTAGTTATAGTTGAAGGTTAGTTAGTTATAGTTGAAGATTAATTAGGATAGAAAGTGAATTAGATACATTTTGGACTTAACAAAATAGGATAGATAATGAAATTATTTTCTCTGAATTTGTCAAATACAAATGGACTAGACATTGTTTAGACATTTATTACTTGTATATATTGTATATAGTCATTGTACTTTTGTATATAGTTTTTCTTTTGTTAGTTATAACCTTTTTCTTTTTTTCCTTTTTATTAAAATAGAAAAGGGGAAATGTGGTGGTATTTTACTTGTACTGAAATGTGATTTTAATTGTATGTTAATAAATAAAGTTGCCTGGGGGTCAGAGCTATTAGAGCCATAGCAAGTGCGTGGTGGCGGTGGCGCACCTTTAAGGACCTGGAGGGTGGTACATACAGGCAGTGACAAGGCAGTCACGTGTTTGGGTTTACAACCAATGAGAAGGCAGAACAGCTAGACTATATAAAGACATACACACAGGAAGTAGGTCTTTTTCGGAGAGCTCTCTTGACTGAAGAGGATCACTGAAGCAGGAAGGGTGAGGCTCTTAGCTCTGACCTCTTGGCTTTCTTCTCTGCATCGGCTCTGTGTTTCTTATTTAATAAGATGGTTGGTTACATCTACAAAGTAGTTAAAGCCTGTTTAGCAGGAGATACCTACTTGCTATGGAAAGCTGAGTATGAGGAATTGGCCCGCCAGGAAACTACTAAATCTCCTGTGTGGAGACATTTAACCTATGAGTTGTTCATGGCCACTGGCAGATATGCTAATACAGCTGAACAATTAAAATTATCACAGAATGCCTTAAAGGCAATTACTACTGCAGCCCTAACAACATGGAAGTGTTTACCCTCTGCTGACACTAATACCACAGGGCTTGATAGTATAACACAGAATCCTCAAGAGTCATACACAGAATTTTTGCCAGGCTTACAGAAGCTGTGGAGAGAGTGGTTCCAAATTCTGAGGCAAAAGATATAATTTTGAAACAATTGGTCTATGAAAATGCCTCTACCACTTGCCAATCTGTACTGAGATAAGTAAAGAAAATGGGGAGCATTTCTGATTACATCAGAGCAAGCATGGATGTAGGTCCCTCTTATTTTCAAGGTGTGGCAATAGCGGCCACACTGCAGTGATGTACCACTACTCAATTTCTAAATAACCAGCAACAAAGGCAGCCTAACCAAAAAGACATGGGACTTGAATGCTTCTCATGCAGACATATGGGACATATAAGTAAATGTTGTCCTTTTCAAGAAGGGGTCAGTACAAACTCCTATCCTAGGGGCAATAATACAAGCTTTAATACCCCAGCTATGACTCAAACTACAAACCAAAACAGGGCTATGGGGATATGCTCTCACTGACAAAAAGACTATCACTGGAAAAAGGACTGTAGGTCCTGATTCCATAAGAATGGCACTCTTTAACTGGTGCTAGCAACACCCCAATTAATACAAGACCCCTTCCTAATCAGAGAAATGGGGGAATGGGGCAGCTCCAGCCCCAGAAAATAATGGGAGCAATAAATCAAACGAACAACCATTTCTTGAACGGAAATCAATTGAACAATTACAAAGAGCAACTCCAAGGAGCTCAGGAATGGACTTCTCTTCCACCTCCTTCACAGTACTAACACCTGATTCCCCAACAGTATGCCTTAACACCGGGGTCTACAGACCTCCCCGAGAAAGGACACTGGGGCTAATCATAGGCTCCTCTGCGGTACAAGGTATTAATGCTGTCCCAGGAATGATTGATCCTGATTTTACTGGAGAGATTAAGATTATTGTACAACTTCCTACAACAACAATTCAGATTTGTACAGGGCAGCATGTGGTGCAGCTGCTGCTTCTCCTGCTCCCGTAACCAAGTTATGGGGAGTGCAGTCTCTGCAGCTGCCAGGGGACCTGCCAGTTTAGGTTCCAGTGACATAGCTTTTTGGATTCAGGAAATTAAGAATTCCAGACCAACTAAAACTCTTTTTTTTTTTCATTTTTCTTTATTAAGAAATTTTCTCCTCAGTCCACATGCTATCCACAGACATCCCCCTCCTCCCCCCTCTCACCCCCCAGCCCTCTTTCCCAAGCCACTCCGCAACCCCACATTCCCGAAATCGAGGTCTCCCATGGGGAGTCAGCAAAGCCCAGCACACTAAGCCTAGACAGGTCCAAGCCCTTTCCCTCTGCACCAAGGCTGTGCAAGGTGTCACACCACAGGCACCGGATTCCAGAAGCCTTCCCATAGACCAGGGACAGATCCCATTCTCCCTGCCTGGGTGCCCCCCAAACAATTCAAGCCAAACAACTGTCTTGCGTGTCCAAAGGGCCTAGTCCAGACCCATGGGGGGTCCACAGCCACCAGTCCACAGTTCATGTGCTTCCACTAGTATGGCCAGTCATCTCTGCATGTCCTCCCATCATGATCTCGACGTCCTTCACCTGCAGTATCTCTCCTCTCTCTCATCAATTGGATTCCTGGAACTCAGCCTGGTGCCTGGCCATGGATCTCTGTATCTGCCTCCATCTGTCATTGGACAAAGGCTCTATGATGACAGTTAGGTTATTTGCTAGGCTGGTCACCAGAGTAGACCGGTCCAGGCACCCTAAAACTCTTAAAGTACAAGGAAAGAAAATAACTGGTTTGCTAGACACTGGCGTGGACATTTCTTTCACTTCAGGAAAAGATTGGCCGAATACTTGGAAGACAGCTATTACTCCTACCTCTCTAGTGGGACTAGATCAAGCTAATAATGTAGCCAGAAGCTCAGGAATATTAAGGTGCTCTGATGGAAAAAATCATGGCACATTCTGTCCATATGTAGTCCCCTCCATACCTATTACCTTATGGGGAAGAGATGTGCTGCAACAAATGGGTGTATTATTGATCTCTGCTAAAGAGCTAGTTCCAGCTCAAATGCTGCAGATGAGTTTTAACCCTGAAAAGGGCTTGGGTAAGCACGCCCAAGGCAGAATTGAGCTCATTATTACAGAAATTAAAAATGACAGACATGGCCTAGGGTATCAAAATTTAGCCTAGGGGCCACTGTTCAAATCACTGCTGACCCCATTTTATAGAAGTCTGATGTTCCTATCTAGGTTGAGCAGTGGCCCTTGAGTGCTGAGAAAATGGAAGCTGCTACACATCTGGTGGAGGAGCAACTGAATAAAGGTCATTTAGAGTCATCCACTAGCCCTTGGAACACCCCAATATTTGTTATTAAGAAAAAAGTCAGGCAAATGGAAGTTGTTGCAAGATCTTAGAAGATCAAATGAAATCATGGAGCCAATGGGAACTCTGCAGCCTGGCTTGCCATCTCCTATGGTCATTCCTAGAAAGCATAATATAATTGTCATAGACTTACAAGATTGATTCTCTACCATATCTCTACACCCTAAAGATTGTCAGTGTTTTGCTTTTGGCTTGCTTTCTCCAAATTTTCAGAGACCCTATCACAGGTATCAGTGGAAAACTTTACCTCAAGGAAGCAAAGCTAGTCTGACCCTGTGTCAAAAATTTGTGGATGTGGTGCTTTTGCAAGTTCGTAAAATGTATTCTGATGTTTATATTGTTCATTATATGGATGACACATTGATTTCTCATGCTGACGGAGCCTATTTATGAGAAGTAATACAATTTCTGGTCCAACAATTGACTTTATGCAGACTTCAAGGTGGCCCCTGAGAAAATCCAAATCCAACCTCCTTTTTTATATTTGGAATGTGTTATCCACATGAATTTTGTTTCTCCCCAACCCTTTCAGTTGAGAATGGACCATTTAAAAACTTTTAAATGATTTTCAAAAACTGCTTAGTGATATCACCTGGGTACATACCTATTTAGACATACCCACAGTTGTACTTAAACCCCTATTCGGCATTCTTCATGGTGACCCTAATCCAAGATCACCACGAAAACTAACACCTGAAGCTAAAGCATCCTTGCTCTATTGGAAGAGGGACTTATAAAAGACTCCCTCATAGATCACAACAAACCATGCACTGTAGTTATTCTACCTACTGATTACACTCCCACTGCCTGTTTATGGCAAGCAGGGCTTCTAGAATGCCTACATTTACCTGTAACTCATAAAAAGATTGTGACAGCATATACCTCTCTGGTTGTATTCCTATTGCATAAAGGAAAGAAATGGAGTAGAGAATTGTTTGGACAAGATCTTCATCTGATAATCCTTTCTTATATAACAAAACAGCATAATATCCTGTCTTATGAGTCTTTAGATTGGCAAGTAGCTCAGATAGGATATACTAGCACCTTCTCATATGAACTACCTGACCATTATCTGTTAAAATTCATATGCTTACATCCTGTAATTTTTTTCCTATAGAACTAAATCAGATCCACTGCCTCCTCCAGCAGCCTTAGTATTTACTGATGCCTCTGTTTCAGGCCGAGCTGCATTAATTACTGATGATCATAAAAAGTTCTTTCCTACACAGGAAACCTCTGCACAGAGAGTAGAACTAATAGCAGTAATTACTGCCTTTGAGAGACTTAAAGACAGAACTTTTAATATTATACTAAATCCCAATATATTGTCAGATTATTTCCACATATAGAAACTGCCCCCCTTCCCTCCATTTGTTCTACAATTTTAAACTTACTTTCAAAACTGCAAGAGTTAATTCAATCTAGGATTCATTCTTTCTTTATTGGCCATGTTTGTGCACATACGATGCTTCCAGGTCCCATTCATGAAGGGAATCGTATGGCTGATTCTCTAATAAGAATCATTGCCTATACTACAGAAGCAACTCAGAAAAGCCATGCTTTGCACCACCAAAATGCCACAGCTCTTCTCTTTCAATTTCAAATTCCTCACAAAGCTGCCAGATCCATTGTGCATAATTGTAATGTCTGTCCAACAACTACAAATTCTCTCCCTATGGGAGTCAACCCACCTAGCCTACCTCCTTGTGATTTATGTCAGATGGATGTAACTCATGTTCCCTCCTTTGGAAAATTGGTGTTTGTTCACATGTGTGTGGGTACCTATTCTCATGTCATTTGTGCCACAGCCCGATCTGGAGAAGCATTTAAGGATATAATACAGCATTTATTCCACTGTTTTTCCATTTTAGGAATGCCTGGAGCTCTAAAAATGGACAATGGGCCTGCTTATACTTCAAAAGCCTTTAAGATTGGTGTTTACCCTTTTATATCTCCCACTCCACAGGCATTCCTTATAATCCCCAAGGTCAAGCTACAGTGGAAAAAAGCTCATCAAACATTAAAAACCCAAATATCAAAATTGCAAAGTGGAGATCTTAAATACTTATCTCCCCATCATTTCTTAAATCATGTTCCGCTTGTAATTAATCATATGAATATATATGAGGACAATACGAGTTCTTTCCTCAGACACTTCTCCACAAAAGTTACACCTAAGCCTCTATCTAGTAAAATGGAAAGACCTCCTCACTGGTAATTGGAAAGTTCCTGATGTTTTAATAACGTCAGAAAGAGGACATGCTTGTATGTTTCCACAGGATGCTGAATCACCTCTGTGGATCCCTGATCATTTGATCAGATCATACGACCAGCCAGCAACAGAAAGAGAAAACTGCCGATGCGCAGCTCCCTCCCTGCCCATCACAGGCCACATGGAACACACCTATGATGAAAACGAGGAGAGCCTGCAACCCGCTCCAGATGCCCTGGCTTTCATAGTCGATGGTCTCTGGGTTCACCAGCACCATTCCCAACCTCCTCAACGAGGTACTGTCTCTACATGCGGCAGCCCAATTCCCTCTTGGGCGGAGATCAAACAACTGACATCTGAGACTACAAAGATTTTCATGAATCAGAGTAAAGCCTTAACTCCCGAGAACCACTTCCTAGCAATGCCAGCAGTGCTCGGGTAGTCTCTTTATTTCTCTGCACTCTTGCTTAAGACACCTAGTGGGCTCTTTATTTCTCTGCACTCTTGCTTAAGACACCTAGTGGGCTTATGTCCCAGAACCCCCTCTTGTCCATCCAGCCACATGGGATTCTGAGGAAATAACGGTTGTATCTAATGACTTGTCCTTACTGTGGGGAGGGAAGGATCTAGTTTCATGCACCCTCGCTCAGCTAAACACATTAGCTTCAAAGGACACTCAGATAGCCTCCCCTTATGTTTCTTTGTACACCCCATATACCCCATTCCAGGTTGTCTGCCTTTAAGGCGCAGAACTCTTTTTTTTTATTTTTTAAATTACACTCATGATATTCACTAATTACACTCATGATATTAATCACATTTGTGGTATTCATAGATTACATTCACAGTATTCATTCAATTATATATATATATATATATATATATATATATATATATATATATATATATATATATTTTAAATGCCGAATGTCATTTATTGAAGGAGGGAGGAGGTCTTAAATACAGGCTTACAGCACAATGGGAGAACCCTGGAGGGCAGAAGTTCGCTACTGATGTTTTACAATCTTGCATCTAAGCTGTTAACGCCCATTATTCAGGATACACAGACAAGGAACTTCCCTTAAGCATTCAGGAGGTTGGAACCTGGCAGAGAATTAGCATAGGGAGGATATCAAGGTCAAGATCCGCAAGCAAGGCAACAGTTACCCAAAACAGGGGCCAGGGACTTACAGGTCCCCTTTTATTAAATAATGAGCTTCTGACTTGGGTTGTGTGGGACGTCAGCAGGTCACCTTACCCGTCATGGAGACGCCTGCCCAGGCCCCACAGGTGCTCTGTCTTAGGTTGGTGAGTGCCCCCCAGGCGTTACCTGTCTCTGAATACTCATTATCATACAGGCTCAATCGTGTGTGAGCTGCAGAGTTAACTGCTGCCAAAGATCTCAAAGTGGCACTGGGCTTGCAATCTGTGTGTTTGACACAGAAAAGACCAACAGAGGTCCTATCTCACCCATAGCCAGTAGGCTAAAGGCAACTGAGCCATTCCCTTCCTTAATGAAAGGCGCAGAACTCTTACAGCTAGTCAAACTACCCATGATATTTGGTCATTAAATATTATTTCTTGTGTAGATGGGTATCTATCTACCAGATCTGTTCCTGATCACACATCATCTCTAAAGAAGTTTCCTGTTTGTGACTCTAAGTTTTCACACCATACTTGGGATAACGTAAGACCTAATGCCGGCTGTCCTAAATGAACACACTGTGTTTTTCCTGAAATAGGAGTCACTTTTCGTCCTTATGATGTTGCCTTGGGTAAAATACATGATTGGTCTTATACTTCCTTAGAACCCATTGTAAATCAATGGATGATTTTCAGCTGGGTTAGTCCCATCTATGTGACATTGCCTTCTCACTCTTCCAAGCCTCAGACTCAGCTGTCTCGATTGTTAGCTGCTACTGATTGTGTTGGCCTTCAACCCCCTGCACAGCCTAATTACAACTTCCTCAATATCCAGGCTTGTGTTATGTCTCCCTTTGCTAGCCTTTATTCAGGTAAGACAGGAACCTTGAACATCGTACCTAATGGTTCAACCAATGATATTTCCCACAAGAATTGTTACCTAACTAGTTGTATAAATTCTACAACTGATCCTAAAGCTTTCATTATCCTTTGCCAACCATCTCATGTATTCTTGCCTGTAAATCTTTCCTCACCGTGGTATGAAGACTCTGCTATTTTTGCCTTAGAACGTATTGCTAATTCTCTTTCTTATCCCAAAAGGTTTGTAGCTGCAATTTTCCTTGGCATAGCTGCTTCAACGTCTATTGTTACCTCAGTAGCTGCTTCAGCCAGAGCTTTAACTCAACAGACACACACGGCTCATCATGTGAATTCCCCATCTAAGAA